>NC_143389.1:20583913-20893004 GCF_980474605.1 Leiobunum rupestre | reverse complement strand
AAATTTACAAGTTGACGTACCTACCTCCACCCACATATGTTCCATACACGATTTCAGTAAGGTACATTGTACTATCGTTTTGGTAACAACACCAATCCCACCTCCTTTTTTATCTCCTTGACATCTATTTTTACCAATCCAATTGAAATCCTGGAAAAGATCAGGGGTTTCCGTGTCTCTCAAACATGTCTCCACCACAAAAAATAACGACAAGTCTTCTCGCCTCATTTGGCATTGGAGTTCATTCCACACCCCGTTATTACGTCCATTTTGTATATTTAAATATCCAATCTTCAAGGTTTCTTTCTTTTTGCTTTTGCGACGACCTCTGTGATGTCTCCCCGTCCCCCGACCCCGCAACTGTTGAATTCATTGTTGTTTCTGTTTTCGAGGAGTGGACTCCTCGACTCTGGGCATGTTATTCTTCTTAAAAAACACCTTTCGAGCCCACTGTTCCCTACGAGTCAGATCTGGACGTAGGTAAATGGATTCGGATCCTTTTTTCGATTTCAGCATTTTCGATTTTCCCAATACGACGAGTTTCATTTCAATATCCTGGAGTTCTAACTTTACAGCGCCAGGTCTCTTTTCCGAACCCCCAAATCGGGAACACGCCGAAACTTTAATAGAAGCCGGTTCCATATCCAAAGATTGCTCTATCCATCTGGCCGCCAACTCTGGATCATCCAAATTTTGAGACGCGCAACCAAAAACCATAATATTTTTGCACGGTTTTCTTTGTCCTGAACCTCTTGTACAACTCGACGCGTAACAGACTCTATAGACCTGGTTCTAACATCTTCAGTATGTACAACACGAACTTCCGCACGCTGTTTCTCCAACAATTTTTCCAATTTGACTATACGCTCATTAGTATCTTGCCAGTCATCAGCTACAGCCCGAAAATTTTCCGATACCTCTTAATTTTCTCGGTTATCAATTTATCACAATATGACGTTAGGGCGCATTTTAGCCCCGTCACCTTTACCTCCAAATCGTCCTGCAATTCTTTCTTAAATGAAGCAAGTTTAGAGTCAAATTTTAAGTCAAGTAGTGAAGCGAATTTTTCAATTAATCTATTTTCATCCAGAACAGGCGGACTATCCTGTACCCTCTTCGATGGGTTACTCGTTCCAGTGGATGTCTTTTAAATTTCCAAATCATCATTAGCCACCTCAGAATTTGAATTCTTAAGACGAGAGCGGAGCCTGTTTATTCTCGGAATCGACATCGAACACCGTGGCGCGTGTCAAAAGAAAAATATCTCGAGCTTTAAAGGCACTATATCACCGAAAAAAAATCGGTATTGACCTCACTTGTTTTCTAAAAAGTGATTCCATATTTACGTTCTGCATAGTGGCGACCTCGTATTTTTGCGGGAGTTTTCAAAATTACTTTCAAGGTTAGGCAGGGGGGGGGGGGAGATCGGCCGGTTTTGAAAAGGGGACAGCATGTCTTGAAGATACAGGAACCGAGATATCGAGAAGTGTTCCATCCAAAGGGGGATGAACTGCTGGAGGGTAGAAACGAAAATTCGGCTATGAAAGTTTTCGACGGTCGCGCGGACCCGAGCGAAGAAGGACCCCTAGAGAGATAATCCTTTTGTTAGTTCCTGGACCGAACAAAGAGCAACTAAAGTCTCTTCCCTCGTCTAAATTCATTTCGAGGAATTTTTAAAACTAGCTTATCACCTATAGAGTAAGAACAGAAATACATGAACTGGTAAGAATGCTTCCGCAAATGCGAGATTGATAAATACATTTCGTTTACTGTATATAAAACATAGGTGAAATCCAAGGTTCTTACAAGCGGCAAATCCTCCGTGTTGATTTTATTTTATAAAAATTTAAAAAATAGAATTGCGTTTTCAATGGAGTAAATAAGGCTTACATTGGTAAAATAATAATTAATTTTATTGAAAAATAACACTTAACCCTTGTTTACAAAGCGAAAGGGGAAGCCACTGGAAGAAAGGCGTTCAATACAAATAACTTTTATAGACACTCGCTACATGACCCCGAAACTGGTCCTGGTAAGTGAATAAAATGGTACTCCAATCGAGAAATAAAAATTTAATTTAAAAAAATTAGAAAATATACCTCAAAACAACAATTATCAATAATAAAATATTTCATTGAAAAACCAATTCAAAAATATTCCCTAGGAAACCTCAATATCCTAAGAAAGCTCATCAGAAATATAAATTGAATTTCATAAAAATACAAATTAAAAATCAAAATGTTATAGAAATACGAATAAAAAATTAAGACAAATCCAAAAACAATATTACAACGTAAATGACTTATTTAATCAATCTACTAAAACTATAAAAACAAAACTACCCGTTTCAAGTGAAGTAAGCTATAACCGTACTTCCACGGATAACAACCAAAAACAATATTACACAGCCTCAAGCGCATACTCCACCAAGCTCGCGCCTTTATGAACACATCGAGGTAATCCTATCACCAACACCCGTTTCAGAGGGAAATTATAATTCCGTTTCCCCCTCTTAGGGGCAACGAAATAAAAAAGACAGGAAGTAGTGAGGGGTGCGAACCTTTCACTACGGAGGGCCTGTAAAAAGGGAATTGCCTGGGATTGGGAAATTCCAAATGTTTCCACTTGAGTTCATACCAAAGACTATATATACGCTTCGCTTACTAGACAGGCGTGTTCTATGGCTCAACTTGCATACCGATTGTGGCTCCATCTCGACGCTGGTCAGAATTTTCCCCTAGCTTGAGCTGTGTTACTAGTGGCGCCGCGGGTTCAAATATTAACCCAGCTTTTACAGTGCTACAGAGGTGTTAACAGGTTTTTCCTAGGAACACGCCTGCCTAGTAAACGAAGCGTATATATAGTCTTTGGTTTATTCGATGTTTTTCGAAAGGGTCATATCGGTAACGTGGTATTTTTGAGTAAAACCCTTAGCAGTCGCGTGACGGGTTTTCTAGAAATATTATCAGATCTGTCCCACGTTTCAGTGGCGTAGCCAGGATTTGGTTTCGGGGGGGGGGGGGCACGTCATTGAAAAAAAATATATATTTGTACGTACGACCATACGTTTCTATGTGCTCCCCCCTGACTACGCCACTGCCACGTTTTGATATTTTTAGGCAAGTCTATAACCATGGATAAAATGGAAATTATGCCTTTGGATATGGTCAATATATTAGATGAAGAATTAATCCCGTGCAAATGTAGGAATACGTGTAGCAGAGCCGCTACTCGAGACATAAAAAACAATGTTGCCATACATAGGGGAGGGGGGCACGTCCCCCTCCGAAATCCAATCCTGGCTACGACGCTGGCTTAAGTTGTTTAGTGTTAGCGTAAATTTCAAATGCAAATACCTAATCTTTGCTATCTATACTATATTCCTAAGTGTCTTCTGTCTGTCTTGCGTCTGTTTCTCTATAGACGTCCGAGCCGTTCAACCTAGGACCTCCAATTTCCTCACAGCTATTCCTATGGCGCAAACGCAGCGAGTCGCGCAATTTTCATCGATTTCCAATTAAGTTAATTAATTAAATCATGCATTTTTTCCCCTGGAACGGTGCCGTGAATCCTGCAACCTACATATCACACCTATACAACCAATATTTTTCTGCCTAAGTCAATTTAGCGGCTGCGCTGGGACGGGGGAAGGGTTTGGTTTATGACTCAGTCTTCACGGGATTTTAGTTCTAGCTGTGGCCCGGCCGAAACAGTCAATAATATTGTTAACACAATCGTCACGCCTGTAAAATACTTTAATCATTGTACTTTACAACTTCATGCCTCAAATTAAAATCTAGATTTATGTTTGGCTAAAACGGGATTTGTTCTTGTAAACTTATATGTTTACAAATATAACGATCGGTCTCATCCATTAGTTTTTAATCAGAAATATTACCCTGAAATGAAAAAAAGTACATAGCATTTAACTTTTATATAAAAAAGTGTTATAATATTAGGTGTTTAGTAACCATATAATTCTTTTTGGCGTCAAACACCATCTCCGTCAATGAATCAATATAACAATAGGTTTTTGCTTCATACAATTTTTCCAATATTGTATGATTTCGATTTTTTGCTCCAAAACATTCTGTATTGAAGTTCGCCAGATTTCGAACGGGCTTGCGGTCTATTTGAATGTTCGTTATAATCAATGGCCGCTAGCAATATTCTTGATTCTTGATTGGTAACTATCCCACCTAAGCAAAATCATTGAAATTGTATTATTTTTGAAAAATACATATTTTGACAGAACGACGGGCCAATACTGCTACCATCTGTACGGAAAATCAATACGAAATTTAGGGCCCGGGGCAAAAGTTACTCGACGGCCCTGTAGCTCTCGGTTATGGTCACCTTTCTGACTGCAGTTTTTTTATAGTTACGCCAAGTTACGTAACACCGATATTACTCTATTATATCTTGGATTAATAATAGAAGCTAAGCGTTAGCTTCTATTATTAATCCAAGATTATATTAATAAATTAGTAAGGGCGAGAAAACCGCCTCTTCCTCTTTCCCTACGGGCCACCCGTAATATTTATAACTCTGATCACATATTAAAACTTAAATATTGTGAACAAATTAAAACTTGAATATCATGAGCAAATTAAATCTTTAATATTGTGAACAAATTAAAACTTTAATATTGTGAACAAATTAAAACTTTAATATTGCGAACAAATTAAAACTTTAATATTGTGAACAAATTAAAACTTTAATATTGTGAACAAATTAAAACTTTAATATTGTGAACGAACTATAACATTAATATTGAAAACATATTAAAGTTTAATATTGTGAACAAATTTAAACTTTAATATAGTTATAGTAGGGATTGAATTGAAATTTAAGAAATCAACGAACTGATTTGCCTCGTAAATAAAAGTTTTGGACTTACCATTTATCAAAGAAATATTTTATAAACTGCATATTTGTGAAAGATAATTAGTTTCTGTCCGTTGACCAACGCTAAAACTCTTTTTTTCGCTTTTCTCCATTTTTCGGCGGACAGTATTTATAAGCTTCTTACACTGTTCTACTCAATCAAGCAAACTTTCAAAAACTCTGTCAAAATTCATGGTATGACCCTACCCTTTCAATTTTCGCCACGACCCCCCCCCCCCCCCCCTCCGTATCTCGCCCATTAATTCTCGACCTGACAAATAGGATTGAAATATACAGCCTACAGCTATCGGCACAAGTAGAGACTAGCCACCCGCCGGGGTTCGAAATAGAAAAGCCCATTTGCGGGTTCCATATTGAACATCCTTTTTTCGATGTTCTACCCGGAAAACCAAAATGGACTCTTCTATCTTCGCCACATAGCAAACATTACCCGTCAAATACGAACAAAACTTCAGGAGGTCCGTTTCTACCCTGGCGCCATCTATTTCAAAAAATGGAACTTCAAGAAAGTTTTTTTTTTAAATAGGTCGTGATATAGTGCCTTTAAAACGGAAAATTTCCAAAAGCAAATAAATTCGTCGGGCCTAACGTCTAGGCTTAGCTCAAGAATGACAACAATATAAAGTAAAATAACTTGAAATAGAAGCTCCAAAAATCCCAAACAACTAGCAATTGAAGCGTCGATAACCCTATTGGGTCTAAATAAGAAGCCGTAACAAACTCTATAACTGAAAGCTTTACAAATATAATACAAACGCGGAGCCTCAAAGTACGTCTGTCTGACCTGATTGAGAGAACCGCCATGCCAGGGTTTAATGCTAAGTACGAAAAACTTGGTAAAACACTTCTTTGCCATTAACAAATTACACTCTGAATACGACACCCCAGTTCATGTTTACAAACATATTTCGTACTAAAACCAGTCGAAGGTGACGATGATAATTCACGTTAATTATTAATAACTTTGTAAAAGCTTCAACCATGACGTGCAGTCTTATAAACACCCGTATATAAAATTTTTAAATTAATTTATCGATACAGTCGGACCTAATAAGAAGGTAAATGATGTATAGACAACAGGACCGAAACCTAACTATCTTTATGTAGAAATATCACAAATTGTTCTATGGAATTGCGTTAAACTATTGAACCGGCCGTCATAGATCTTCAACCCTTATATCATTGGATAGATAGAAGATCTTATTTGGGACGCGTGTGACCTACCGTATGAGAGTGAATCGAATACCCAAACTTTCCATATGTGCTCCTGTATCCGAAACCTTTTGTATTCGCTTGATACAAATTTGTTCTAGGTTCGCAGCCATTTTCGACTAATTTCCCTAAATGTTGAACGTGGGTATCAAAAACCTAGTTGGGAAGACTTCGCGCGATATCTATAAAAAAAACCCCTAAAGAAGCAGAACCCACAAAAATTATAACAGAACTACAAAAACTAGCTAATTTGAAGTGGGTATTTTTGCGTCCTTTTAAGATAATTGTTTTTTAAAATTAACCCAATACTGGTCCTAGTATACAATTGAACAATTGCATTGAACTTTAAAAGAAACTTCTATCTGTTTCGGGGAAAACGATACACTCCCGAGAATTTGTATACTTTTAGTTCTAGCAGATGTTCATTTTATATTTCTTACGAGTGAAATTTAAATATAGGCTATTAATAGAAACAAACGATATGAAAGAGGTTGCAAATGTGGACGACGACGACGACACTTAACAACATTCTAACGAAAACAATAGTCCCACTCTATATATATATATATGGATGTGGAACTAAAAAGGAGCAAAAGCCCGTGACTAGGAATACATTTATAACGTGAGACGAAAACATGCGACATAAATTATTAAAGGCAGAAAAACCAGCGTAATTGGAACTTCGTATAATTTCAAATTTCTTTAAGTCTTATTTAAAAAAATTCACGTATTTTATTAGTTTTTAGACAGTTAATCACTGGCCCTTAAAAATCCAGTTCTTTTCGTAGCTTTGCTAGATTGCTACTTAATTTAAAGTAAATCCTATTTGGTTGACTGTGTCTTAGGCATTCTATGGTTTCACTTTCCACAACGAATGACATTTCACTTATTATGGAAGCTCCCGATGCCACTACACAATTAAGGCTAATGTTACGAGTTTTATAAATAAGCCTTACCAGTTGTTTGGATTCTCAGTCCTAGAATATTCCTGTTCATCATTGCCATAATTCCAACAAAGCAGGATTAAAAACTAACTCAACAGCTTCAGATGCGAACGGAAGGTTAAATAATTCACGATTACAAATTGAAATACACGATCATGCGAGAAGTTTCAGAATAATCAGTTGCGTTATCAGAGATCTCGAAATTCGTCATGCAGAGTATATATAAAATGAATAAGTAGGTACCAAATTAATGTTGTAGATTTTTCTGAACCACAGCGCCTTTCCTCAAAATTTTCATCGGTCAGAGTAAATAATGACACCGTAGCGATAGGCGACCGTATTCTGCATGACCCCGCATAACCTTTCGACGATAGCTCACCGATTTCCCTTTTCTTTCCCCTCTTGCTTGGCCAATTGAAGGCCTGGTATGACGTCAGGATGTGACAATGCCATCTACTGTGTATTTTTGAAATAAATTGTTTAACGCCATCTATTTACAAAAAGAAGAGTAATAGCCCTAAAGTAGTGCCATATCCTGAAAGCTTCCAGTCATATACACCAGCCTTTTACATGTTATTCTGCCCCCCCCCCTCCCGGAATAAATTAATAGCCCTGATATAAGGTTGAGTTTCGATCATTAATCTTTTCAGTATTTAAAAATTAATAATCATGAAAAATATTGAAATTAAAATAGTCCACAAATATAAATTCGGTCAATAGCAGTTTTTATAAATTTGCATAAAAGTACAGTCAACTTTCAATATTGTACAAGACATTTTGGTGAAATAAATTTGGATTCATTTTGGTTTTGATTCTTGTAGTTAAAACAAAAACAAATTTTGTAAACATTTATCATAACGGTTTATTAAATATTTAATTAAGCCTTTTTGTTATTCGGCTTAAACTTAAAGGTCAGGTAGGTCCTCCATATTCTGTGGAGGAGATGGAAGCTTTTATTTCACAGCTGGAGCAACCAAAATATGAAAGGCTTCGGATTCACACCGAGCAACATAATCAATGTACTAAAATTACAGTCGCCGTTAATATGTTTGGACATCATAACCGTTCGACAGCCGAAAATTGAACAATCTCAAGACTGTTGCCAGGAATAAAGCTGTGGCAGTAACAAGTACCTTATTGAGAACAGGCGGTGTATCATCGTCGGCTGTCACAATACTGACCCCTTTAGAACAAAGGATTGTGGGGATTATTTCGGAAGTTTCCTATGCAGGAGTTCCAGGTGGCGTTGGCACCTCATTAGGGGCCAGATTATAACCATCTGTAAATATGTAAGTATGAGCCCACCATCAACAATTGGTAGTTCATTTAAAATCCACCCTTTACAGCTCAAACATTGACAATCCAACATCTTCAGGTGAGCGAAATTTTGAAATTGGTGAAGCTTTGATGAATAACTGATATTACCTTAAAGCACCTTGGAGTTCACTAATTTCAATTAGTGATTAAAACACGTAATGCGAATCATATGTCAAGGCTGTGCAGAGATGTTTCTGTGCCCGAAGTATGAGGTGGAATCTTTTTCTCGCCGCTTCCCTCCCTCTGTACAGCCCGAGAAATACTTAGGTGACATACAATTAAAATATTAAAAAATTTTGTTTCAAGGGAGAAAACTAGATTAAGTTATTTTGATGATCACGAAGAGCTTTCCCTTTAAATAAGTCACTATTTATTAAATAATCAATTTTAACTTAACTCTGCATTACTTTTTAAGGGACAAGTATCTATTTGGAGCAACGAGCACCCTGAATATCGCAGATAAAGTGATTTTGTATAGCATGAAATCAATGGTAAGTTTCCAGCATGATAGTTCCGAGTTCGTCACTTTAATTAATCTATGTTATAGTACGGGTAAAAGAGGCCCAAAAAGAGCTCTCCAGCGGCAAAATTCGTCCCAACTTGCAATGTGGCCTAAAAATTCTATTTTGATGTGTACTTTGAGGATCCGATGAGTCCGCAGCGATGCGGGGTGGACAACACAGTTTTTGGGGGGCAGGAGGGGGCAGTTGCCCCCAAATTTGCTTTCACCGAATTTAGCCGTGTTTGGTATTGTTCCCGATGGTACATTTCACCCTGAGTCGAATGCGACCAACCACATGCCCGTAGTTATGGCCGATTTTATACTGAATCGCGTGGTTTTTTCTCTAATATGAAAAAAAAATCCCCAAATGTTAAATTTAGCAATCCGGTCAAGTTGGGTTTTGTTTCTGTAGTATGTTTTAACGTTGAGTCGAATGAGATACGCCGCGGATCGCTGGGACTAATAGTTTCGGAGGTATGACTAAACAAAGGTTTTTTTCCGGAATTTCACTAAATGTTGAAAAGGTATATCAACCATTTGGCCAGGACCAACCATACTTTCGGATCTTACGTATTATTTTGTGTCGAATCGAATGAGACCAACCGCAATTCCGTAGGATGGATCGTTTCCGAGCTATAACGAAATATGTGCGAACCATAAATGGTGTTTTTTTCCAAAAGTTCGAAAATATTCATTTAAATTACCACCCGTGTCTACAAATTTCTCCCCGGACGACCACAATGTATTCATCTTACATACTACTAAGTGCTGAATCGAATGAGACCAACCGCAGCGCCGTGGAATGAATAGATAACGAGTGATGACGGAATTTACATTAGATAATTGACATTTAATCCTCAAACAGGTTCTGAAAATGTTTTTTTCTTTTTTTTAAATTAATTTTTAACATCATTGTTGTGTGTTTCCTACAAGAACTGATGAAGAGATGTTTAAAAACAGGAACAATCGAACACATTTTTACTTAGTGAAAATTTACATTAGACAATACAACTTCAGTAGAATGAATGAATAATAATAATAATAAATAATATATCTGAAATGATATTTTCGAACTTTTTGAAAAAAACACCATTTATGGTTCGCACATATTTTGTTATAGCTCGGAAACGATTCATCCTACGGAATTGGTCTCATTCGATTCGACACAAAATAATACGTGAGATCCGAAAGTATGGTTGGTCCTGGCCAAATGGTTGATATACCTTTTCAACATTTAGTGAAGTTCCGGAAAAAAACCTTTGTTTAATGTACCTTTGGTCATACCTCCGAAACTATTAGTCCCAGCGATCCGCGGCGTATCTCATTCGACTCAACGTTAAAACATACTACGTAAACGAAACCCAACTTGACCGGATTGCTAAATTTAACATTTGGGGATTTTTTTTCGTATTAGAGAAAAAAACCACGCGATTCAGTATACAATCGGCCATAACTCGGAAATGGTTCATCCTACGGGCATGTGGTTGGTCGCATTCGACTCAGGGTGAAATGTACCATCGGGAACAATACCAAACACGGCTCAATTCGGTGAAAGCAAATGTAGGGGGCAACTGCCCCCTCCTGCCCCCCTTACCCCCCCAAAAACTGTGTTGTCCATCCCGCATCGCTGCGGACTCATCGGATCCTCAAAGTAGACACCAGAATAGAATTTTTAGGCCACATTGCAAGTTGGGACGAATTTTGCCGGTGAGCAACCCTCTTTTACCCGTACTATTACTTAATATACTGTAAAGGCGTCAGCGAAGAATCATAGACCAGTTTTCAGAGTGTAGATTCAGCGGAGGATCCAAGCCTTGTATTTGAAGCTGGATCATCGGTTGCAATCCACCAGTCTGTAGCGCCAGCTGGACAATCTAGTAGTTAAGTTTTTTAATTTCCAAATATAATTATACGAAATGTACTGTATGCCAATACCTATAATCTGAGACATTAAAGACAGCCACTACAAGACTGATTTGAGGTCGCTTTCTTCAAATCAGTTTCTGGAAGCTTGTTCGTCTCCATGCAGTTGTAGGTAAGGTAACTTCCACTTGAAGCTTGTTAGGTTCCTAATGTATATAGAAATGTTAAATATATATTATTCACATGATATATACAGGAAACAGGGAAAAAAGGTAGCTAAGGAGTGGCAAGAGACCACTACCTCTCTGGGCTTGCTGAAGTCAACAACTGTATAATTTGTCGCCTTATTAAAAGTATATTATGTATTAATCAAGTGATCTTAACATAAACGAACCTCAACCCTAACAAATGGCGACGTAGATCGTACGGTAATTTCATTACTAAAAAACAAAAATCAACAAAAGGAGGTAGTCCACCGAAAACGGAAGAACACGTTGACAATGTACAAGGCTTAGCATGAAAATAAAACTAAAACTAAACGTGTGACGAACGGTGACTCTGGAGACGAAGCGGCCGTGGGCGGAAGGGAGTTGTGTCGCTCCTTGGAGTGTAATGGTCGTTTCTTTTTCTCTCCGCCCGGGGGCGTTGTAGTCGCCAGACTCCCCAACCAGAAAATACATCATACACAAAATTATCGGATACGCTAAATAAACATTTTGAACCAGAACCACATGAAGTAGTCGAACGTGAGAAATTTTACCTCGTATTCGTTGCAAAATTCCTATCAATATCCAGAATGGGAGTGCCATTTCAAGAATGACACTTGCTACTTTTGCAATACTAAAGGGCGCATAGCTAAAGCTTGTCGAAAAAAGAAATAATCACAACCGAGGTTTTTCCAGTAATCAAGGCCAACATTACCATAGAGGGCGCCAACACCACACTAGTGGAAGAGGAAGAAACACAAACCATATTGATCAAGCTAATCATCAACAAATACATGAAGTAAATTATACGAATATGACTTATTTCACATCAACGAGTCCGGCAACTCCACACCTCTGATAAAACTTCCGTGTACGATAAATAGTACTGAATTAAATTTTGAAGTAGATACCAGTTCAGCTTATACCCTGATATCTGATATTCATCAAGAAAGCCTCAGTTAATGGAACAACTCAAACCCAGTTCTATAAAACTTAAATCATTCTCAGGACCAGCGGCATAGGAACCAGGGGGGCAGGGGGTCATTGTCCCGCCCTTAATTTTAACTGGGGGTAACCCATGCAAATGCCCCCCCCCCCGAAAATTGTTTCCATTCATATCATAGGTACTTTTCTTGTTTGAAATTGTTTAATACAATTCAGTAACAAGAATTATTTCATTAGCTTCGGAATCACAAAGAAAGAGTAGTCACCATTCACCAGTTTGTAAAACCAAAATGTCTGATTCTTTAGGTTATCATGTGACGGGCAGACTGTCGCGGATATGTGATAGACGTAACCCGAGTAGAGTCGTGACTAGTGTTGAGCGTCGGAACATCAGCGTCACCGCACGGTTCTTTTAATCTGGCTTAGTTAAACAGGCAATTTTCCCATTAGGCGCGCGCATTCTGCTTATGTAATAAAAACTTAAAGGATTCTTTATACCTCATTCCTTCCTACTTGCAAACGCAGTAAACGACACTTGGCGCGGGAAAAAAGTCGTTATTTCTAGACCTATTTCGAGCCACTATTATTAGAGTGTAAAGTCACTTCGCTACAGAGAGGCGCCTCTTCCTCAAGGTTAGTAAATTTTAGGCTATAAAAGGTTGCCTCGATGCGCTGTGGTTGCTAAGGGCTAAGGTTGGTAACTTCTTGCTAACGAACATCGTGATGTCAATGAGATGAGGTCCTATTGAAAATCAATGTGATATCATCTGGGTGACGTCAGCAACAGACGAATTTTGGAGGAAATCCAAAAATTCTTTCAAACCGTTTTTCGATCGAGACCCCGTTGCCTCTTCCTATCCCCTTAATGTAAAAATTTCGTGGTATGTTTTTCCCAATGAGGGCGTTGAAGAAGCAGACGACGGTGTTTGCAATTCCCGGACACACGACGGCACTGTAAAATTGCTTATCAAAGAACAATAAATTTTGCTCTTAGTAGATAAAGTTGAATTCAGCTGTGATGTTGAATTATTTTAATTCTTAAGTAAAACAGTTGATTTCGTAAGAAATATTAAAAGTAAGTTCAAGAAAAATCACTCCTTTTAGTTCCACATCGAGATATATATATATATCGAAGTGGGACTATTGCTATGGACGGATTGTCGTTAAGTGTTGTGTGTTTGTTTGTTTGTTTGGTGTGGAAAGCAACGACACGGCAGATGGCGCTGCGAAAATAATTTGCAGATTTGGCGAAACTCGGCCACTGGAAGCTTCCCAAAATTTGTTCGGAACTTCTACTGTATTCTCGTCAGTTTTAGCGGCGCGGGAGGAGTTGGCTAGTTAAGTTGTCGAAATTATGGTCCGTTTTTACGCCTTATTTTACTTATGTTTTCGGAATTTAAGGTCAAGTGAACCTCAAACTTCGCGTCGGGTGGTGGGTGGTGGGTGGTGGGCACACTCGCTTAAGATGCCTCGCTCGAAAGTGAGTACTCGAATAAACGAGCTCGAAAATTTTAAATGTTCGGGTGGTGATCAGTGGTAGGTGGGCACACTCGCTTAAGATGCCTCGCTCGAAAGTGAGTACTCGAATAAACGAGCTCAAAAATTTTAAATGCCCTCTTCCCCATATGTACTTATAAATGCTCTAAAAGCCCCACAATGAGATACTTATTTTCTTATTTAAATAAATCAACAAGAGACATTAAAAAACTTCATCACTTGTTACACCAAACAAAAGGTTCAAGACAAACTACGAGTTCAATCCACACTGACGAACTTCCTTTTGGGTAATAAAAGCAATAGAACCATAGAGAAACAATTATAAATTGAAGTCACTATCGGGAGAAGGTATTATATTATTAAGAACACGCGTACGCTTAAAAAGTTAAAGCATTGAAGACTCTATTTCCCTTCACACACTTACGTACCGCCATTATTAATTATTGGACTCCCATACTCATCCAAAAACTAGGGGCATTCGGGCATATGTAGTTTTATATCTATGAAGGTAAATTTTTATTACGATAATCTTTGCCGTATACCATTCGCAAAACTTAGGTATATTAACTTACAAGTTCACGTAAAGACTACCCGTTTATAGCTCTACCACAAATAGATCGAAATTTAAAATATAGCTTTTTGTCAAATTACCTTGCAAGTTAAGTCAATAAATGACCTCAACAGCTTATGAATTGGTTTGCCCACCCATGTATCCTGAGGGTGGGCGGTGGCCTCTTTTTAACATAGGATGGTAAATAGTATATCTAACTATAGGAAATCACATGGGCTCAACAGTTTTTATATTAGTTTGCCCACCCGGGTCTCCTGATGGTGGGCGGCATCCACCCTTTCACTTAGGGTGGCAATTTATATATCCAACGATAAGAAATCACAAAGCCTCAAAAGCTTTGCATTAGTTTGCCTACCTGTGTCTACTAAGGGTGTATGGCTTTGCCCATTCGAATACACTGATGTGGAACTAATATTACGGCCTGGGCCGACTTGTTTCATTTCAATATTAACAACTATACTTTTAATTATATAAAAAGAAATTCGTGGAATATTTTATTGGCTGACCAAGTCTTCAATTTTAACAAGGTAATTTACTAATTTTACAAAAAATTTAATAAAATATACCAAAACAAAGTTAATTACAAAAAGTAATAATTTAAATAATAATATAAATAAAAATTGATATATTTTGAATAATATAAATACAATTTGACATCTTAAACAATGGGAACATATATTTATGGTATGGTATTTAAGGTAGAATATTTCCGACAGATAGGGAAATAAATATTTAATCATTGTCCTGTATCACAGTATCAGTGAACTAGTGCTGAATTTTTAACAGTTTTCGGTCTAATCATTTCTGTGTTTTAATATATTGATGATCAAGATCTTGCTTTTTAAGGGCGCTGTGGATGCAAAACTCTATGAAAAAAGATATCATACTTTGAAACATAGTCGAACATGTAGAGTCTTTAGGAATCTGAAACCATTCCTTTTGAAGTCTACGTGTGATGAATCTTTCCAAACGCCCTTTAATATTTGTCATTTGTAATTTAAAACTGGTGTCAAATACTTCATTCGCCTCAGTTACAAATTTCAAATAATTGTCAGTTGGTACGATAATATAACCAAAAAACGAGTTGTCTGCCGATTTGTATGCCTTATAGTATGCCAGTATATTTGTTGGATCAAGAATTGGACTGTCCTTTTTAAGCGGACTAATGCAAGTAGAACATTGGTGTTTCGAATAGCAGCGGTTAATTAAATATACTGAAATATAACTAAGAACATTTTCTTTTAGAAGGTTTGGACTTTCAATGGCTTTGCAAAGTTCTAAATCTTCGTCAGTGAATTGTCCTTTATCTTGCAAAACCAATGGTTATCATAATTGGACAAATCTTCATCGGGTCCTGGAGCTTGTACTTTAAACGAGTTTATGTTTGAAATAAAGTCATCTAAATCGTCCATGCAATTTGAATCTGATGGTTTTAGGAGATAATTGACTGATGCAGCTCTGTACGCTGCCCGGAATTGTTGAGGATTTGGATGATCTCGATTGCCTCCTTTTTGGCGAATGGAACCAAAGTAGTTTTCTAAAAAATCTTGACTTATTCTTCCAGTTAGTAAGAAATTAAAACCAAAGTTATCCCTTAGATCATTCCATAGGAGTAGCAAAGACTGAATTGAAAGTTTCCACCCTTCAATACAAGGTAAGGTTTAATACCTACAGTTCTGAGGCTTCCATGTATTAAACCATTCCAATTTTTCTTTCAGCATTGGTATGTGGATGGATTGATCAGTCATTGCTCTCTTACAGCGTGTTTCATTGTTTAATGTCCTGCTATTGAAGCAATCAAAAAGGTCGTTCATGTGCAAGAGGAACTCTGCTGTGTATGTGCTTTCAATTGTTAACTCTCCTAATCCGAGTGAACAGGCCATTTCAATGCAATTAGAAACACTTCGACTGAAAATTTGGGCAGCTAAACTGACTTTCATGTTAGAAAATGCTGGTAACTCGATATGCTTACGTTTCAGCTTATGTGAGCTTCGAAACTTACCAATTTCTTGGTCTATTTCGAAAAAATGTTCTAGGACTGCCCAAAAAAAATAGATTGCCTTCCACTATTATGGGATACCGTTTGATATTGTTCCTCACACTTTTCAAGAGATGTGGAGGATCGAAGGAAAAAAAATATTTTCTTCTTCAATTTCAATGAATGGCTTTTCCACTGATATCAACATACTTTTGAACAAATTTTGATTGCCTGTTCCCTGGTCACAGACCACAGCTCTGACAATAAGGCCGATACTTTTAAGGTGAGTTACGCAATCATGAAGCAATATCGTCAAAGTCTGTCTGGGACAAGCATCTTTTGTGAGGAAGTAACCAATTGGTTGTTTGAATTTCAGTTTTATGCCTTTCACCATGCAGGGCCGTGCAGAGGGGGGGGGGGCAGGGGGGTGCAAAATTCCCAGGGCCCGGGCGAAAAGGGCCCACTAGGAAGCCCGTAGCTGTAGGGCCCATCGAAGAAGCTCAAGGGGGGCAGGGGTGCAAATCAAGATAACTTTGGAAAAAGTTTCAGGGCTCAAAGGGGGGGGGGGTGCAAATCGAAGGGGCCCGCGAGTAAGTTGGTCCCCGGGCCGCAGGATACCTCTGCACGGCCCTGTCACCATGAACACTAGGGCCTGATTTGAGTACGGTTTTGACCTTCCATTTGGACCGAAGTCTACGAAACCTTCAATGTTATCGTTTTCATTATTGTAAGTCAGCTTTTCTCTTAGGCTCATTTCATCAAAAAAAAACTAGAACAACTCTTTCGCTTTACTTCTTATTCTGAAACTTAATTTTCAGAGCTTCTAGAGTTTTATGGTCAAAACCTGGATAAATTTTCATATGAGCCAACCATTTCTCTAGTGTTCTTTTTGTTGAAAGCTTGTGGGCTGTGGTAAAAACGAGAAAGAGCCCATTTCTTTAATATTGTTGATTATCTCCTTTTTTCCGTTGTCTCAGTTTTAATTCTGAATCAAATTGTTCTTTAGAAAAATCGGATAAGAATCTAGTGGCATTTTTGGTATCACATATTTTTCCACTGTCTGCCAACTTTTCTTTTAATTTTGCCAACTATACGGTTATTGCAATAAATAATGGAAAACAAACCGAAAATAACTCCCCGCAGTGAGGGTTTTTCCTGATTAAAATAACTTTAGATAAAGTAAACAGCATCGCGTGCTGCGTATCCGTTTACTTCGACGTATCTAATTACACTCACGTTTCAAACCATACTTATAGCAAAAATGAAATTATTTATATTGATGAATAATGGCTATTTATTAATAATTAGAATGAACGGCTTTATTGAGAGTATCCACTGGTGTCATGGTCTAATTTTTACCCGGACGAGAGTGGGTAGAAACAGTGGCGGCCTAGCGGGGGGGTGCAAATCAGAACGATTAAACTTGAAGAAGACGGACCCGTGAAAACTTCTGCATGGTCCCGGGGGGTGTCACAAAACACTGCCGCCGCCCCGGAGACCTAGCCTTCTGTAAGCCGCCACTGGGTAGAAAAATTGTGACCTGGGGGTGCTTCAATGTTTTACGGAACCAATGAGATACCAGCCGGATTTATTTAATAGGGAAGAGTTGCCTTTTTGGGCTTTAAAGAGATGGAGAGTCACGTGAAAATTCATCTAAACATAGTCATTACTCGTATTATAATAACCAGCGAGTCTTTTGCAACTTCTTATTATAAGGAATAAAATAAGAGATTTTATGCTAAGAGTTTTTAAATATCTGAATAATTTTCCTCTTATGACTGACTCGTTCAACTATATGCTAAAATGTTTTTACTTCTTATTAAAATACGGCTTTCTCTAACTACAATTCTTATCATTTTTAGTTGCTTGAGATAAACATCTTTTCTTAAAGAAGAATGCACTCACATATAGGCTTGGAAACGATTGACTCGGTTTAGAACGTTTTTCTGGAGTCGAGTGAGCTCTCCTTCACAATCCGCTTCTGGAACCATTTCGATTACGTAGCAGAGGTGGGCAAAATATCTGAAGGTTCATAAATAATCACACTTAAAGGTTAAGATAACAAATCTTAGCCTTATCACGTTTACTCAAAAAGTAAGCAGGGAAAAATATATTTTACTTCGCTTACTAACAGTGAAAACCAGAGTATTCCTAAATGCTCACGTGAACATGAGTAGTCCCCAAGCCCGGACAGGTAGTAGTAACCTACTATCGATGGTCGCACCTTAGACGCAAGCCACTCAACCTAGCAGAAGGTGCAGCAATGGGTGGACCAATCTCCACTTTGCACACAGAAGTGGGATTAAGAGTGGATGCTATAGCAACTCCAGCCGACACCCTACCTACGTAGGTAAAGATTCATACCCTTTGGAAAGAGCTCCTAAAGGGGAACGACGGGCACACAGCGGTCCACATAACCCGGCACAGCTGGCACCGGATATAACGGTGTGCCCCAAAAGGCCGGGAAACAGGACCACCATGTCCTCATAGGGAGGCCGCCACCCGACAGCAGGCTACCCAATCCGCCGAGGCAGTCAGTTTGCACTGACCCTCTCCGTTAGCCTGAGCAGAAGCTCAGTTTCCAGCCCAAACCTGACGGAGGTCGGAGGTGGAGATAGGACCATTTGATCAGAGCTAACATATCCCTGTGCGCCACCGCCCTTATGGGTTACAATTTAGTGCCCGTGAACATGAGTAGCCAATTTTAAGACAGTGTTTTCAATGCGATCGAGACAGGACGAATTTAATCGCAGACATAATATTGTGGCGAGTAGAACAAGTTCACCCAGAAGGAGATAATATTATTTCGTCGCGGAGTGTTTTTTAGGGCTAGTGCAACATCTGAAATTTATTATGAAGTAATATCACAAGGAGCATCTATGTAATCGATAGGATTTTAGGAACTTGCCTGCTAAGAGAGTTTTGCATCAACTCAAACTAAATGGATGCCTTTTTCAATATTTTGCGCTTGCTTAATTGGTCTTTACATTCAATCAAATAAAAAAATTTAAACATTAAATCCATTTATTACCATTGTATAACCAAGAACGTATATATGTATAAGAACGTTGAACGATCAAATTGGCGCCTAGTGCCATGATTTAATCGGTTACAGAATAACTTTGCCCAAAAAACCACTTGCGGAGCGCGCTAGAGGTTAAAACCGTTTCTAGCTCAAGCGCGCGCTGCAAGCGAATTTTAGGGCGGAGTTATTCCGAAACCGATTAAAACATGGCCCATGCGATGCCTCTTGTTCAACGTTCTTATACATATATAGGTTTTTGTTATAACTTTATTAATTTAACTAATTGGACTGGGAAATTAATCTCATGGTATAAACTGAAAACTCTTTTTCAGTACGTTATTACAATTACTTAAAGGGATACTGAAATGGAAAAATAACCTACTTTCAGTCTATTCCGCTTCCAAAATGAAGTATAATTCCGATTTTCTTTCGTTGGTATTATTAAATTTCAATTTTAAAAATAACAAAAACCGGAGAAATGATCCAGAAAAATTCGGGCCTAACGCGTCTCGGAAATTCGCTGTATATTGAGTTTCCCGCAGATAGGTCTAACTTACAATCAGATACTTATTTTATATTTTAGTCAAAAACGTTTTAACAGACCCAATCAGATTTCGATTTCAGCGTTAAAAGTTTCGTTTTCTCAGAAATCTAATTAACATAAGTAATATAATAATTGTTATCGATTGTTCAATATAACGGCAAAAATCTAATTTAGCACTAATTTTTAAGCGTACGATAATAGTTTTCTGGAATCGATAATCTGTTAATTTTATATTTCAAAAGCACTTCCAACTTCGGTAGTGAAAATAATTATACGTCAATATTTTTGGTTTTCAATCGAAGAACACTTAACACATTTCCTATTATATGTTGGCAAACTAATAATATATCAGTCGTTAACGATTCCGCAACACTTCGCGGTAGATGATGGGCTTCGCGATACTTTAGAATTATTTTTAATGTCCCTTATTCCTTATACTTAGACCACTCCTCTCCGGGGGGGGGGGGGGGTAATAATTCCATTCCTGCCTATTTTTCTTAATAAAGAAAATAACTATTTTTTTCAATTTTATAGGTAAGTCCTTAAGTCGTTTGGCTATTATAACAGAAATTAAGAAAAATTTAGTGTTGTGTTTAGGTTGTAATTTGTTTAATTTCGTTACTCTTCATTTAGGAAAGTCCATAAGACGTTAGGCTATTATATCAGGAATTTAAAAAAAATAAAGGTGGTGTTTAAGTTGTAATGTGTTTAATTTAGTTATTCTTAATTCCATTCCTGCCTATTTTTCTTAATAAAGAAAATAACTATTTTTTTCAATTTTATAGGAAAGTACTTAAGTCGTTTGGCTAGTATAACAGAAATTAAGAAAAATTTAGTGTTGTGTTTAGGTTGTAATTTGTTTAATTTCGTTACTCTTCATTTAGGAAAGTCCATAAGACGTTAGGCTATTATATCAGGAATTTAAAAAAATTAAAGGTGGTGTCTAAGTTGAAATTTGTTTAATTTAGTTATTCTTAATACAAAAATTAAAAAAAAATTCAAATTGGGGTTTTTTTTTTGTTTTTGTTTTTAAAGCTAATACCCAAGGTACCCCCCTAGGCCTAAGTCATCAAGCGAATTTTGAAGCCATTAATTAAGGTGGCCGGGTTACAATGCGTAGGAGGGTGGTGGCAAGCCCTGCATGCCAGGCGATCGAGCCAACAGCTCCCTACACTAACTATTACCGTTAACCTCGACAAGTTTTTATGGAAGGGGAAACCGAAGAACTCGGGGGAAAACCCCTTAAACCAGTGGGGAGAGAACTTTGCAAACTCAACGCAGAAGGAGTGGTGTTTAAGTTGTAATTTGTTTAATTTAGTTATTCTTAACACAAAAATTAAAAAAATTCAAAATGGTGTTTAAGTTGTAATTTGTTTAATTTAGTTATTCTTAACACAAAAATGTAAAAAAATTCAAAGTGGTGTTTAAGTTGTAATTGGTTTAATTTAGTTATTCTTAATACAAAAATTAAAAAAATTCAAAGTGGTGTTTAAGTTGTAATTGGTTTAATTTAGTTATTCTTAACACAAAAATTAAAAAAAAATTCAAAGTGGTGTTTAAGTTGTAAATAAACAAATTACAACTTATACACGACCTTTTTTTTAATTTCTGTTATTGAATCAAGGCGAAATAAATATAAATGGTATAATATATAATACAACTATTATTAATCTTTACATGTTATTCTTATGAGATCTTTATAAGAATAATATACAATATTCATTGATTTCGTGTTGTATCATAGTAATAACATTTGTACAAATAATATTTTATTTGGTCAAGACGAATTAAGTGTTTCGTCAAGTTATCGGTCAAGTAGCTAGATCGTTTTGAAAATTCGTCTTTTCCTACACAATGCTATTCTTATAAAATGTAAATTTTAGGAGTTTTAGGTTTTCATATCGCGATATAAGATATAAGAAATAGCTACCTTATTTCCAAAACCAGGTAAATCGTCCTTCAAAAACAAAACATTTAAAAAAGGTTGATATAAGTTCCGAAATTAATTTTTTATCATATTTGTATTGTGTGATACCAATTCTTATTTTTTAATAACTTTTAAGGATTATACAAAAATGCGAGTTCGCGTTTTTGTCTAATCCTCGAAAGCCTATTGACCAAGGTAACTCCATTTAAATAAGTTATGTATCATAAATTCACAATGTTTTTTTATAAAATGAATGAATTAAAATAATGGAATGATACTCCCTAAGGACGAACAAAATAAAGTGGATTTTAATACTTTTTGTTTTTCCAGTCCAGCGCTATTCCGGTTCTTGGCTACCACGTTACAAACAGACATGACTAGATGAACGTAACCCTCCCGACATTCATGTGGTTTCTTTGGACTGCAGTCAAAGGCATTTGACTCTGTTTGCCACAAACGGCTGTTGTTTAAACTTGAAAGAGCTGGTATCAGTGGAGTGCTTTGGAAGTGGATTCAAGATTTTTTTACACAACCGCTTCCAGCGTGTTGTGTATCGCGGTGAATTCAGTTCTTACCGACCAGTTCTTTCTGGCGTGCCTTAGGGATCAATACTCGAACCCTTACTTTTCAACGTTTTTGTGTCTGAGCTACCATCGGTTCTGGCTCACGATTGTTCTCTTTGCCAATATGCTGATGATAGCTACATCTCTCTCGCGATTCGTTCTGCGGCTGACCGTTTATCGCTGCCGGATAATGTTACTCGTGTCTTCCAATGGGGTGTTGCCAATAACATTTCCCTAAATATCAAGAAATGTACTTTATGATAATTAGCAGAAGGAATTCTAACGTCGATGTCTCCTATGAGATAAATGGTGTGGCTATTGCTCGCGTTTTTATTTCGAGGGACCTAAAATGGGCGTCTCATGTCAACCACGCTTGTAATCGCACCCGACGTTTATGTGGACTTATCCGCCGCACTACTGGTTATACCCGGGCCTCCGTCACGCTCTTTCGTTCGCTGTGCTTACCAGTACTTGACTACGCCTCTCCGGTAAAAATGACAGCTCGCACTTCTCTCACTCAATGTATTAGTCAACTAGGTGTTCATCTTTTAGTTTCGCATACCTTCAAGCGGAAAGTACCTTGCTCTCTTCCACCCATTTAAACTTGTTAAAATTTGGTTAATAGATCACCTGGTTGATTATAAACAAAACATAAAGGTTGCTTCACTCTTGTCCTCCCAATTATTACAAATTATTGCTTATTCTAACTCCAAACGCTCCGACCCTCTCTGAAATGAGTGTAGCGCCTCCCTTTATTGGTTGCCTTTCCATAATTCTGTATGCTGTTTCTTAGCCTTATGAGGTGACGAGCAAGTTAGTCGCTATGGAACGTCAACGTTGCTGGGCTCATAAGATATCTTAGCTTCGATTTCTGCTAGACTAGTGAAACTATACACATCTTAGTTAAATTTCACAAAAATTGCATAGAATAGCTCCCATATATATTAGAGTAAGTAATATAGATATTTTTAAAATTAAAGTTTATGGTGTACTTTACTATAGATATACAGTTTTGGTTTGGTGTACATATTTGACGAAGACAAATCTCTCGTAGGATGATGTTTTAGGGATGAATTGCTATAATTTGTATTAATTCTATTGTGTAATTCCTTCAAAATTAAAAACCTATATTTTAAGTAAAGACAAGGCTTTTAGAAGTAGTTTAATTATAGGGCCACACTGGCGTTAGACAAATCTCAATGAAAAATCATCCTCCTTCGATTAAAAAGGTAAATTTTAAAATTTGACTGCCGTCAATGTGGCCCTTTAAAGGCTTATTAGTGAGCCTGTTAATTATTCAGAATGGTTACTTTGTGAATTTACAAGTGCCGTTTGTAGAATTTTAGGTAGTGACCCGGGAATGGTCGGCTAACTATCTCGGAACCGACCAAAACTTTGTCACGTTGCTGCAGCGATTTCCAAGTGAAGTTTCTCACTAGATTCGCAATGATCGTCTTTACTTCGTTGATGGCAAATCTTTGACCTGGAAAATGGTAAACGTATTTTCTTAATATTTAGAATCTTGAAATAGGAACATCAGCTAGTCCCGTAGATGTTAATCATGATAGAAATGAGTGTACCAATGCAGTTTCGTGGTCCTGCAGAAAATGGGATGTAAGCGAATGGATGTCTTCCCGTCGATTGCTCAATTTCGAACCTTTCCGGAATGAACTTATCGGATTCTGGAAACACTGCTTCATCTCTGTGGAGTGCCGCAACGTTAACGAGACAAGTAGTACCGCTTGGTAAATTATATTCACCTACGAGGAAAACATAAATTATGTCGTAAGTGTCTCATAAGTGTAGCATAAACGTTAACGGCTCTATTATGAAACATTCATTAGTTATTTCACTCTTAGAACAAATTGTTCTAAATTGGAAAAATAATCCGGTTTTCAGAAACGTTTTGTTGAATAAAAGTTTTTAAATCAGTTTATTTTAGCTGTTTCAATATCGTATATTGAAAATTTTAAAACTATACCGCGCGTTTACTCTCTTGTAACTAAATAATGTACAGTGTACCAATATCATAAATAACTAGCTTTACTCTTAAGGAATATAAGAAAGCTGATAATATATTGTCAATTTAATTATATTTAGTGAAACAATCTCTAAGCATGTACCTACCAATTTTCAGACCTTCCTTTAATTTCCTCAATATTACCGGCACAGATGGATATAAGCGTTGGCTCTCCTGAAACAACAATTATTCACTGTGAGACATTAACTAAGACAAATGATTCATTTATCGGTTACGGTGAAGAAAAATGATATTTCACTTACCTTCATAGCGCATTCCAAATATTTCATGGCTTTTAGATGCTCTGGAATAATCTCAGACTCCGGATTAGGACCAAATATGCCTTGGAGTTCACAGTAAATCTTCTCTTGAGCCTCTGGATGCAAGCCCAACAAGTAGAGACACCAACTGGCGCCAGTAGTTGTCGTATCGTGACCCTATTCATTCATAGTAAACATGACTGAAAATACAATTTGGATTCAGCATTCCTATGCAGTTTATTTTTTAATCTTTTCAAGTTTTTATAGAAAGTGAAACAGTGCTATGTGGTCCATCGGTGAAGACCGATAAAATTTTTTATTGTACTTACTGCAAAAGCAAATGTGTCCACTTCGTGTCTGATGTGTAGCTCAGTGAATGAATCGTCTTTGAAATGTTCTTCCAGCAGGAGATCGAGGAAGGCTTTACACTTTTTCTCTCCGTATATGTCCTTTTCATCCACGCGTCCGGTCTTTAACATTTCGTCTTTTCGCTTACGAATCGCCTGTATGATAATTAATATTTGTATTGGTTCTTCTGACTGTACCAATAAGGGATTTCGTACCATTTCGGAAAATAGGTGAATTTCCTTCAAAGATTTGTTAAACAACCGTCCAGATGCCGTCATTGAGAAGATAAAGTCGTTCCAGAGCCATGGCCGCCAAACCCTGTCGAGGAATATTCTGGTCACCCTAGAATAAACCATTAAATTTTATCAAATATTTTTATGTTATCTTGTATTAACTCATCTTACTGATTCAGTGCTACCATAAAGGGTGACTGTCTGTCTGTTTGTGCCGAAATTGTGATTCCCAGGGCTGTTTCTGAAATAAAATTAGTTTTATCATCTTCATTATGACCGTTAGTTTTCTATTGAGGATCATATTGTTTAGATTGTTTACATTTTTCCTTATGCATTGTAAATTATACGTTGGAAAAATAGATATAAGCAATAATTGGCAAGAAATGCGATGTCATTTTTTTCTTACCACAGTCATAAAATATTCTATGCTAATTAAAAACAGTTACAACGCTTTTCAATTTGATCGTTACAAGAATTATTCGGAAATATACTTTCAGCGTTCATTTATTAGTTAATTAAACATTTCAAAAATATTTATGTTAATGTGAAATTCAAGCAATACATAAATAGGGGTGTTGGAGTAATAACCACGAAAGAATTAAGCCTGGTTTCTAGTGTAAAGTTTTTACTACATTTTTGACAACTCATAACTAGAAAATTTTCAATTTTGTAGGCCATGACTGATTTGAAGCTCTAGGCATTTTTTATCTTTAACCGTTTTTTTTTAACTTTCATAAAATATCAGAAACAATGTTTAGTTTCTTAAGATACTTGGATGCTTACCAAATATAATATCAAGAGTACAGTATGTTATCAATGGGACAATTGAGACGTGGTCTTCTTTCAAAGTGTCGGCTATATTCTGGACGAGGGTTCTGGAGTGTTTTTCGATTACTGGTTGGAACTGATCCAGAATCCGGAAATGGAAACTGGGCGTCAACATCTTCCGCTGCTTCCGCCATCTTGCCCCTGCACTTTTTGGATAATATTAAGTAATATAATTAATAATGAACAAGAAACCAGATTATCTGTCTGATAACACTTATATGTTTTCTTGTGTATCTAAATCATATTAACCCAATATTTGAACCATCTGCAAGAAACAGTTAACTGGTTCACAGTAATCTGACTAAGGGCCCGGTCCAGAGACGAAAACCAATCCAGAGACATTTTAACCAAACTAAAATAATGTAAATATTACGGCGGATTTTCTTCGAGCTAACGTGATAAACCAAGGTATAAACTATATCGAAACAGATGTTTCGCTGAAAATAATGTATCGTGAGTGACCCAATACTCCGGTGGTATGGTCTCAGTTACTAGGTCCACCAGGTAAATATGCCTTAACCAATATTTTTATTTAATATTAAATCGAAAAGAAGAAAGAACGATATTTTTGTTTTGATATATTTAAAATGTCACTATTGGAGCAATTGTATTATAAAATTATCTTATTATAGATCATCATAATCATATGCCGTATCGACACAGAACTGTCAAGTTGAGTGTTTATCGAATCATTCACAGTGTAAACATCAACAGTCAAATTATTTTTGTATAGACGAAAATAAAACATTAAAATATTGTTACCGTCGAAAACTGAATATAGAAGAAATCTTAGAGGGAAGGGACACCATGATTGGTTTGCTTTAGATCGTAGTACACGCATGCGCATTTACGATTTTAATGTTTTTATTTATTAAACATGGCTGCCCTTCAAAACATATTCACGAAAGGAAAGATCTTAGTCATTGATCTCTTATATTTGTTTGTAAACTTCAATGGATTATCGATCATTATTTTCAATAAACTGAAATAGAAGGAAAACTATCATGGATCAAAATAAATCAATTAAAAGGTAATAATAGCTTTATTTTGGTTAACGTTGAAGGTCTAATTTGAAACTAAGCCAAAATTAACGTTTAAAAAGAGCTCTAAGCCCTTGGATTTGTTATAGCAAAAAACCTTGAAAATAAATATTTTTTTGGTCATAGGTGGCACTAGAGTCGGGTCCACGTCACATTTTCTCCCCCATTTTCAAACAAAACAAGAAGAGGACTGGCGAGCTTGTTTATTTTATTAACCGTCTATTACCACTTGATTCTTATCACATTGTAATAAAATATTTTTCAATTTCTGACCTACACGTATTTGTTTATTGAATTAGCTTTGGTAATTTTCAATGAATCTGTCATTAAAAGACAAATTCGTCCCTTTTGTGTCGCCCAATGATAAGTAATCACCCAAAAAATACTTCAGAACATTAAAAGATTTGTTAAAAAATGAAATCTACCGCCAAACCGAGTATGAGTGAAATGTAAATTTGCCTAAAAAATGTTACTACTCAATAAAATTGAATTGAATGTAGAGTGTAGATTGGGCTCTGGTTGCAGCTCCCGGTCATTTGAGATAAATAAAAGGCATTTGGTTAGTAGTCCAAGGCGGCAAATATTCCTGCAAATGCGATAAATCAAGGTGTTAATAATGTTGAACCAGATGTACAGAGAGAAAGAATGTATCGTGAGAGACCCAAGCCTATGGATTTAAGAAATGAAGAATTTTTGGCACATTACCGGTTACCTAAAACGGATATTTATGAAGCTTTGGGAAATGCGAAGGCCTGATTTGGATCACCAAACCAAGAGAGGTCGTCCAATTGATTCTACTACGCCGGTAAGAAGTTCTTTCATTATTTAATAATTAAAGAGAAGAGAAAGACAAATGTTTTCGTTTTATATTTAAATACGTAAATTATATAAAACGAAAAGAACGATTAAATTGTAGTCTTTTCGTTTTGATGTACTTGAAAAGTCACCAATGGAGCAATTGTATAATGTAATGAATTATCCTCATATGCTTGCATTTTTTTCGACGGGGAGTATTCAGTGGGTCACGGTGAATGATGACAACGGCTATCAACAGTTGCTAGCATCCTTACATCAGATTCCCATCAACCCAGGTAGAGATTCTTCGTACAAAACTAGGCTTTATGGAGAAGACAGTTCTTCCTGGGTGCCTAGAAAGCAAAGACTGTACCCACATCCCCATCCAAAATCCTAGTACTCCCGATTCATATGTTTGTTTGAATCGTAAAGGCCGGTACTACATCAACGTCCAGTTGGTAAGGCATACCATTGTATATTGAAATTATGTAGTTAAAATTATGTTTATCCATTTATAATATTTGCAAAATTCGTTTACATTTATAACACCAAGAGAAAATAGGGGAGAGTGTAGCTCTCAAAACCAAAATTACCTTTCTCTTCGCTCGCTACCTTGTTTGACGGGCTCAACCTTTTCAAACTACTCCCCGCCCCCGTGAGCGAGAACCAATAAAGACGCACGTAAGTCATGGGACCCCAACGTCATTCTTCTCGGGAATATAGTGCTGACCGAGGTAGTGTGGGATACGTTTATCTCTCGTTTTCTACGAAAAGCGCACTAAAATGTCAGAAAGGACATCGCACTTCTTCTATGGGATTTGGCTTTCGACAGATTTTTTTTCAAATTGAAACATGTTGTTAAGCTTGATCGAAGGAGTGAAATTGTCCATTGCCATATTTCTCTAGTTCCTATAGTTTGTCCAGTATCACTGGTCAAAAGTGGACAAAACTTAGTATAGTTTATTTGTTAAAAGGATTAACGGCCCATCGGTTAGCGTTCTACGTTCGCGCGTCGCTAGTCCGGGCTCACTATCAATAGAGTTTTCTTGCCAAGATTTTTACACCTCTACTTCATTATTTCTTTTCTAGCAAATAATTATTCGATTAATTTTCGTACGTGGAATTATTAATTATTCAATATTTTATGAGCTATAAAAAAATAAAACATACCATAAAAGAAATACTTAAGAAATCAGAATATATTTGATTAACCGTTTCTTTAAATCGCACATTCAACACTCGCTGATAGGAAAGAAGTCACACCATAACCGATCAACCACTTATTTATCGATTATAGTCACATAGTCGGTTAAAGTCACGGTCACACGACAGTTTAAACTCAATATTTAACTATTTATTTACTGAGTTCGTTCATCGCGTGATCAGAACGAAACCAAATCCGACGCTCTGTTTTGGGAAGCATCCCGAATCTTGGCAAGAAAACTCTATTGATAGGGAGCCTGGACTAGCGACGCGCGAACGTAGAACGCTAACCGATGGGCCGTGAATTCTTTTAACAAATAGACTAAACTAAGTTTCGTCCACTTTTGACCGCTGATATTGGACAAACTATAGGAGCTAGAGAAATATGGCAATGGACAATTTTGCTCCTTTGTTCAAGCTCAAAAACATGTTTCAATTTGAAAAAAATCTGTCGAAAGCCAAATCCCATAGAAGAAGTGCGATGTTCTTTAACCCTGGGTTTCATAGCTTTTAATGTGTAGGTGAGTAAGGTGACTTCGGTTTTAAGAGTGCGGTAGTTTTTTTTGCAATTAATTTGTTTTACGGTTAATTCGGGAAATGATTTAAGCTGAAGGATATGCCACCACGCAAGATGAAAGACGGCCACCAAATTATTCTAAATCTGAAACTAAAAAACCAAAAAATAAACTATATCCAAATACACTTACGCCTTAGCTCAGGCACAAAGTGTTACAAAGTTTGTTTAACGCACCACTGTTTTGTAGTTTTTCATTTATACTTCTGTAAATTCCACTTTCGTCTAACGCAAAATTATCATCCTCAAAATTATTTATCAAAATGACTGGCAGGCAGACTACTACAAAGCTTAGCAGACACGTGACGAAATATCCCTTTGCGCTCAATTTCGTCTTTGAATATATAAATTTACTTTTAAAACGATTTTTGTTTATAAATATAATATATAAGTTAAAAATATCATATAAAACAATCATTTACTCGGTTTTAAATTAAAATTAAAAACGAACTATTTATTGAGCGCACGGTAACAAAAAAACGGGATACTCATGAAAATGTGAAGAGGCTTCTGTGGGAAGGGGGGGGGGTGGCAGCTATTCTTGAGTATTTTTTGCCCCTCAAACAAGGCGACGCGCGCGTTAGGCGAAGAGCTACACTCTCCCAAATTTTCTCTTGATAACACTTAGGTTTGCGATTCCACCACTAGAATTCTGGACGGTGTGGCGGACTCACGATTCAAGCATATGGGCGAACTGTGACCTCAGGACCCGTCTCTCCACAATGGATATAGAGGGAGCATGGCTCATTGGAGACAGTGGCTACCCTCTGGAACCTTGGCTGATGCGTCCCATTTTCCATCCGGGAACTCAGCCGCGGAGAGACTCAACCGTCGTCTCAGAAGAGCCCGAAATTGCATCGAAAGATGCAATAGTCTCTTCAAATTTCGATGGCGCGTTAAATGAATACGGAGGGAATTTGTTGAATAAACCTCAAAAAGTTTGTAAATTTGTTCTTGCTTGCGCCATTTTGTACAACTTCTACCTTGAGGTAGGTGTGGAAATGCCCGAACCAATGATAGGAGATGATGCGAATGTTGCCCCTGAGCCCCATAACCGACGCTTGTAAGCTCGTGCCAATAACATAATAAACCAATTGGTTGAAAACCTAGAAAATCGCAGGAATCAGTTGACCAATTGGATTAAAATGCAAGTGTTCTAGTTGAACTTAAATTTAACTTAACTTGATTGAACTTAAACATTTTTCTTTTTTTAAAGTTGCATCATCCCCTTCTTTATAACGAGAATTACATTAATTCTCAATGAGGTAGTCCAGCGTTTGGTGATCTCAAGTCCACTACCTGCAATTCCCTAAACTTTTTGTGCCAAAAATTATTGTTATTTTCTCACGATACATTTATTCTTATTCTATAATACGGTTATTCCTTTTATTACACCTTGATTTTTTGCATCTGATTCGCTTTTGAACTCTATGAAACTGCCATTTGCTTAATAGCTGTCTGATTATTTCATAAAAATTTTATATGTATATAATCTATAACTAAAGCCTATATTTCCCTAGCTCAATTAATACATATTCCCAAACAAATATTGTAAAGGGATAAAATGTATAAAACTATGATCAGAATTCAAATTTACCGCGAAAATATAATATAATAATAATAAAAAATCAAATGTAATTATATTTATATATATATTTATTTCGACTTTTTTTCTCCGAAGCTCCTCCCACGGCTGTAGCCAATGGAACGCTTTAAATTATAATATATATATATATTATATATTCGGAGAAAAAAAGTCGAAATAACGAAAGTGGAAGTTTACGAAGACTCATTAAAATGTCTCTGGAACGCGTTTTGTTTACTTTTGTTAAATCGGTTCCGTTAAATTTCAACTGTTGTTATTTAACGGAACTTTTGAAAACGTCTCTGGAACAGGCCCTTAAATGGTAAGAATTCAGATTAAACCCCTTTCTTTCACGGTATTTATAATCTGTTTTTATCCGCGATTGCATATAAAAATAATTATAATATTAATATTAATAATGGCAGAATAGGGCTGCTTCAATGAAAAGTAACTGTGAATATACTTCCAGGTTTAATTATTTTTGGAAAAATTACCCATATGTAAACGACATATCTGAATTTAAAATTGAACAACCTAGTGAGTAATCCTGTACCCAGCCACGGTTTCATGAGCTGATATTCGTGAGATTTTTCGATTTCTGTGTTGCTGCTCAGCAGTGGCTACAAAGGAAAGTATCATATTTAAGTATATATTATCAATTTCGCTAAGTAAAATTGCTTGACATTATAAAACGAACTTCAACTGTCGAAGCTTTGTATAATTGAACGTAGGGTATCCACATCTTCCAAAATCTCATAATGCCTTTTTCTTTGAAAAGTTCAGCTGCTCCATTCATCAATATAGTTGTTACTTAAAATATTTAAAAGTAAATTATGATTTTGATTTATAAAGATAAACCTTCGTTAAGAGCAAAAGACGTTTCGGTGTTTCGAAAATCAGTATTAGTATAATATTCGAGACCCTTCAATTAACCAAAAATTATCTACAAGTATCAACAACCATGAATTCACGTTAACTGAGAATTTACAGGCCTAAAAATAGCCTCTGCTTTCGTGACTTACAAATGATATTACTGGAGAGTAAAAGAGCCTGGGGCCTCATGCCCGAGAAGAGACTGCGAAAGCCGGTACAAATTACCGGGGCCCATCCAGCCTTGGAGTGCCTGATTTGGAACAAACGAGGTCTACTTATCCTGTAAAATGTAGAGCTATCTCCAATAGTTACGACTCTACACTGTTAAAAAAAATTGTTCTAATTTGAACAAATCGCCGTTCAGAAGGTTGTCCCTGTAACAGAACGCCATTTTGTTCTACTATGAACAAAAAATATTCGTTCGATAAAGAACGATGGTTGATGGTTCAATATTGAACTTAGATGTTCTATATTGAACAAACCTTCTTTGTTCAAATTAGAACGTTTTGTCGTTCACGGTAGAACTCTTTGTCGTTCGCTGTGGATCATTTTCTCGTTCGCCGCGGAACGCTTTGTCATTCGCGGTAGAACGCTTTGTCGTTCGCTGTGGATCATTTTCTCGTTTAACTTCGAATGCTTTATCGTTATCCAATACAAAGAGTTCATAAAGTTATTGCTTTCAAAATTATAGCTCATGTCACCTGCCGGCGGTTCATCATGTTAAATTAATAAAAGTAACCTAACCTAACCCATTGCCCACCGAAAAGGAAAACCAGGCCTAAAACTAGATTATTTTAATTCAGTTCCAACCTCAACTACAACCATCTTATTAAGCTTCAAATATCTACCACGAGAGTGGTACGCATAAAATGAATAAAACCTTTTCATAGCGCAAAAGATATTACTTTCTATTCTCAGCCGAGAGGCCGAGAACTGGTAACTAGCGATTTTAGAATTTATTTCTATGCTGAAAACGTCAAACCAAATTGCAGTATATTACGAAATATTTTCTGTAAATTTTAATTCTGGAACTTGGGCAATTACATTTCTGAACGAATTTCCACTACCTTGCCAATCGAATAAAAATGTACTTAAAAAAAAACGGTGCGTGTCCTATAAATTCGGACCTTTCACAACCCTTTTTCGTTTTCCACTTCGTTAAGACACGGAGGTTATTTATATAGTTATTTGTGTTAAGTTTCTTTTCAATAGGTGGGGTAGTTTCTGAGAAACAGCGTTACAGACCTAAGGCCATATGAGTCGCTAGTGAAGGAGCTACGCTCCAACAATGAAATTGAATCTTCGATAAATTTTCAAACACACTGTACATACAACTACAAAAACAACTTCATTACAACATGTTCTTACTCACCCTGTAAATAAATTACTACGAGTAATAGTTTAATCAACCAGTAGTTCAGTAAAACCTGTTCTAAGGGGAACGAATCTATTCTATTGTGTAGTTTACAAGCCTTCCTCCAGAGGGCGAAAGAACATTCGTTCTTATTTGAAAAATAAAATATCTTGAACACACCGTTCTCTGTTACATACCTTTAGAACGCTATCGTTCATTTTCGAACAGACTGTTCTAAGTTGAACGTCTTCTGAACGAATTTTTTTAACAGTGTATTGGGGCCCGGCCTTAATATTTTTATCCGGGGTTCAGGCCCACTCTTAGCGGCCTAATGGTTCAACGAGGCCAGCTGTGTTTTCCCCTCTTAGCTGTCTTCCGCTTTAGCTGGGGAAAGATAACAGGCGTGGTTTTACTTTCTTAAAACTCAACACAAGGTTAACAGAGTTCTGCCGACATATTTTCAGTTAAAGTTAATTCACAATTGGTTTCAATAAAAATCCATGCAGTTCTAAACCGCTATCCCTATTTTTGAGTGTGCGCCTAATCTTTAATGGCGCGAAAAAGGCCTGAATACTTCTACGTCTCTTTGTAAAATACAACACTTAATACTAGGAAATTATCTACAAAACATTTCGCGTAGTGTGTTTTTTCCTAACCAAATATTAATAAATGAGCTGATATAGACGTATTCATTTCTGGGAAGGGCTGGAAGATCGCTTACCCCGATTATTATGTAATTTCCCCTTTGATACGCACTTTGTCGCCATGCCTCGTTTCCTTATACCCCTGTTGTCGGCTAAATCATCCTTCCAAATTTAAAGTAATATAAAATTATCGATAAGAAATAACAGAATTTCTGTAAATTTTTTCGTGCTTTTGGTTGGTGGAAAGAAAATTTTAAAGTGTCATGCAGTTATTTATTACTAGTATGGAGCCAGAATGTATCGCAGCTTCTATTGGGTTATGTCATTTTTCAGATTGCGGGTAATGATCAGCTTCTTGAGTTGGAATTCTTCTATATAATCAATTCAATTCAATTTTTATTTTTAAACAAAAGGTTTTTGTTATTTTTATTGTGGTATTTTATTAACTGATCTAGTTTTAAATTTAATATCGTTATTTCTATTAGCTTCTTTTTCGAAAAATACGGGTTCACAACCAGGGTTGGCACAATTTTGCCAAGGGTGGAAAAAACCGCGGTTTTTACTAGAAAAAAAAACGGGGGGGGGGAACTAAATTTTTCCGCGGTTTATTCCACCCATTGTTTTCTTGTTAAAAACCGTGAGGAAAATCCATGGTCATTTCGACCTCTAGTGGCAAAATTCAATAAGAAATAAATATTAAAAGCAGTATATTCTTCTATTCTATTCACTCTTCTTCTGGCCTTTTTACCATGTCTCCCATTTGCAATGAGCAAATTAGTTTTTCCACTTTTTTCCTGTTTTTTGAATTTTCCCCGGTTTTTATCAGTTTTTCCCACATGTCCCGACCAAAACATGTTTTTGCCAACCTTGAGTCACAACAGTAGTAAAATGAATTAAAATAAACTAATATGTTGGATGACGCCATAATCCTTTTAAGTTGAATACGTAATATGCGGATCTGACCCACATAATTTTTGTAAGTTTCCCGCGCATAAAGGTAGGTACATTGAAGAATGTTGAAAGTATCTAAGAGTTTCATGGCAAGATACTGTCGTTTGCTTCACTTGCTTAGGACGACGTAAGAATATGGGAACAGGGTAGATTGGTTATTATAGGAGAAAGGAATTAACTCTTCATATATAACAAAAGGGTGATTTGGAGCAGGGCTAAAAATCATCTGAACAAAGTCACTCTCCCGAAGTATTAATAAATTATTATTATTTTAAAGGGGTTGTAAGCCGGGCTTCTTGACCCTAGGTCCATTGCGCAACCCCCAACCTGTGACTATAAGTATTTCCGACACAAAGCTAAGAATCCACTCTCCTGGGATTTTGGATACGTCGTGCGTCTCCAACTGGTGCATATCGAGTCACTTAAAACATTCAGCCGGATAGTAATCACAGCGGCAAAGAATGTAAGAGGCAGTTTTCTCTTCAGCTAGACAAGTCCTACAAATTGTGTCATCACGGACACCAAGAAGATTAAAGAATCCGTTAAGTTTGCGATGGCCTGTAATTAGGCCAGTGACCAATCTTATATTACTCTTAGAGAGTGAGAATAACTCTTTGGCTCTCTGCCTAGAAGGGCCCGGGATAAACTCTTTGGCCTGCCTTTGACCATCCATCTCAAGCCAAAGCTTGAATTGACGATCCGACATATACTCGGAGACCAGGCTGCGTACCACGAAGGATGGGTAAAGCAGGTCATGGCTCACTAAACCCAGCCTTTGCACCATGATGCCCTTTATCATCTGAACAAAGTCCTTTCCCCGAAGTATAAATAAATACATTCTTGCTATATTAGCGATAGAAATATTTTCTTAAGAATAAGAAAAATGGCCACGGTTTTTGTGCCTAGATTTTCCGTTCATTTGTTACACTTATACTAATTAATTTCAAATTCTAAGAAACTCGATTTGGCTCTTACCTATTTTCATTGAAATATTCCGTTTCGAATTATAGATTCCGCCTTTTAAAGTGATGGGTAAATTTCCAATAAATGGACGCGTTCTAAATCCAGGAACTTTATCCAAGGACTCTCGTTGTCGTAAAACATTTCGGTAGAATCTCACAAATTTGAAAGTAAGGAAAAGTACAAAAACCGTGATCAGAAATGCGGGTACATGTAATAGGTATTTATACACTAAACGCATTTTTGTTGTACAATTGGAAAGCTCCGTCTTCCGCTTTCGCTGTTGCTACTAAAATTTAAACAACATACATTTTATCTATAACGCCTCATCTTTTGAAACTGATTATAAGAGACAGTGTACATGCAGAATTTCAATGGTTTGATAAAGGCGAATGCACTTTTCAATGATAAGATATTACGAAGCCTAGACTTGATTTAGAGTCCGGATTGTGTTACAAAACGTGTACTCACAGAAAACTCACTTACCAGGAATGGAAAGTAGGATCTTTACGGAAATCAATCCCTGGAGGTCTGCGGAAACAAGGGATACACAATTCCTATTATTTTTACGGGATTGACTATTTTTCGGAAATTTATATTTATGAAGATAATTTATGACCTCTTGTACGATTTTTCTTCTTTGAAAATACTTTCCTTCCATTTCCTATTTTGGTCTGAATAACTGAATTTCTGAAAAGGAAATCGATTGGGAAATTCAAAATAGATAGATGTATTTTAGAGTAAAATATCTTTCAATATCTTGACTTTTGCGGGGCCGGGTTTTAACTGTGTTAAATTTTGGAATTTTCAAAATCATTGATAACAATAATAATCAGCTAAGCTAATACCCAAGGCATCACCTTAGGCACAAGTCATCGAGCAACATTTAATGTCTTTTTAACAATGCGTAGGAGGGTGGTGGCAAGCCTTTCATGCCACGCGAGCCAACAGCTCCCTACACTTACAATTACCGTTAACCTCTATAAGTTTTTATGGAAAGGATAAACCGAAGAACTAGGGTAAAACCCCTTTTGCACTTTTGATGTGGATATTTTCAATGCAATTTATTGTACTTACTGCAAAAGCTAAAGTGTTCACTTCGTGTTGGATGTGCAGCTTAGCAAATGATTGCGCGGACTTTAACATTTCGTCTTTACGCTTACGAATAACCTCTATAATGATATTTATTTCCCTTATTCTAATGTTGTGATTTCCCTTATACTAATGTTGTGATTTCCCTTATACTAATGTTGTGATTTCCCTTATACTAATGTTGTGATTTCCCTTATACTAATGTTGTGATTTGTACTATAACTATATCAGAAGTCAAGTTCCAAGAATTATTTTCGACGAGCACAGATACTTTTTTATAAGGTAGATTTCATAAATCAGCTTCGTCCTCCACCCAGTGCTCTCATAAAATACATGAATATAAATTATGAATAAGCGTTTTTTGCTGGAGTATGGGATTCATTTCTTTAACAAAATGGGATTATCTTTTCCATTTTAGACATGCTTCTAGTTTGTAAGTGGTACTCGCTGTTGATATAGCAATTTTTCACAGTTTCTATAAGTGTGGTACATCAGTAACTTAATGGAACGCCTACTCATTTATAGCATATTTATTTCGAACACTGTATCCAATATGGCAATTTTTTTTAAACAGAGCCACCATTATTTATACTCCAATGGCTTTCAGCTTCTCAACTGCCCCACAAATTACTTTAAATATTTCATAAGTAGGAAATTATGCCAATCGAACTTTTAAATTGAAAGCTTTGCCATGGATTATTAATTGAAATACATTATACATATGTCGCGTTTAGGCTTTTCACCATTTTCTGGAAGAAATCCAATGAAAATACCAGTTTCGTGGTTACAATCAACGTGTTCCTTGATTTCAATCTCGTGCCACATTAAACATACATATGGTCGATAAAATTCGTTTCCAAAGTCATTTAAAAGGTTTCTTAGATCTAAACAAAAATTCATTTGAAAAGGCAGGTTTGACATCAGTTTTTGTGGGCTTGGATAAAAAAAGTTTTTAAGACTAAGTCCTAATGCAACATTTCCCATTATTTTATAATTTGATGGACACTTATTTTTTAGAAACTGACACCATTCAACTAACGACGTAAGTGAGGGTGCCAATTGTGGTTATTTTTGACTCTTAATTTCTGTTTTTCAAATATTGTAACCAAATTTCTGCATAAACAGCTTACATGTAAAAATAGTAAAATTCTGTTTTTACTTTTAATTTTGGGTTTTTTTTCCCTTAATGCATGAGCCCTTTTTCCATTTGGTGTTTATGGTTTTTTTAATACAGAAGGTGTTTCCTGTAACGCGTACATGGTACACATCGAATTCTTCCTAATCCAAATGGTAGTAAAGCAGAGCACATTAGTCATTGCGCACACACATTCCTTTCTAGTCTTCAATTTATTAACACGGATAGATTGGAAAAGTCCTTTCAAATTAGGTTAATGATTTTCGGCACATACATAACACTCGATTAATTTAAGTTTAAAAATAGTAAAAACTTTACTATCAGTACTTGCTATTTTAGGCACTACATTCCAAACAAAATGTTGTTCACTGAAATATGCGCGGTTTCCCAATACCCTTATTTCAAATTTCAATGTCTGATTTTTAACTATTTGAACAAGAAAAGAAATATCATCATCTAGCTTTCCAACAGACCAACAAAGCTGAGGGCAATCATTGATAAAATTGTAGTCATAACTTTCAGTTATACGAATGCAAAGTAACGGATTGTTACAAAGTTGATTGTAGTTGGAACGTTTCCTCCTACAAAATGTTTTGGTCAAACATAACAGTGTGGTTTCAAATTTTCTAGATTAGGATGATTATCTACATAATTTTCGCATTTGTTTGTTTGTTTTGGCTTTTGGTAACTTTATAATATTTAAAATATTTCTTTCATGTGAAGCCTAAAAATGTGTCGCTTATCACTATGACAACCTGGATATATACTGTTAATTTGCTACTATTATTTCTGTAATTAATAGTAATTATTTAAATAACTCTACCACAATTTAGTTTAAAAAAATGAAAGGCCATGGCTTATCTAATTTTTTTACTTTACATCTAATGCAATTGAGCAAATGCCTAAACATGTAGTAAATATGTTTTTAAATATAACTCCCTTTTAAAAGGATTTATCCAAAAGGAAGTTTAATAGTTTTAATAATTGCTCTATAACTACATTTTCGCTTCACTAAAAATGAATAACATTTATTGTACCTAAACCTTATTAGAAATTTTAACATTTTAAAGATATCAAACAAAACTTTAAATTAAAATTTTTGAGAACCGCACTACTACGAAAACGTATCAGAAAATAAAATGACAGATTGTGTCGAGCCAATAAAAAATGATGCATTAATTCAGACTCCTTAGGCGGGATGACTTGGAATGAAGAGTCACGGATAACCTGTCTTTCGAGGTAGAAGCTGTAATACCTCTTATGCATTAGTTGGATAAAAAGAAAAGTGGGAACGATGGATTAACTACAAATTTTACCAAGGCTCGGAGCTCTCCGATTTATGATAAATAAGCACACCAAGACTCTGCTTCTTATATGAAGAAATATCTTCCATGATAGAGATGCAATTGCACTGTTTTTACATACGAGTGAAGCGGCCTTTGGGGCAGCGATGTACCTAAGAGCAGGAAGCCATACCTCTACTTGGAATACTTATCCTACCGTATCGCGTATGGTAAGATCAGTCTGAAAGCTTTGGCCCCACCAAGAATTGATCTATTTATATATAGAGATAATGTTTATATTCCGTTAACTTTTACCTTCGCTCCCGTTGCAGCTCTAGGATAAGAACCTGGCCCCTCCCCTTAAAATCAATCAACTAAAGGTGGCGCATTATTGGCTCCCTAAATACTAAGTCCTCTTGACGCGATTAACATTGGCGTGAGTGACGCGTTAAATAAGAACGCCTCTTTTTACATTACCTTCCCCCTTTAGTTGATTCCCCTGGTTCATGATGCGTCGTGACTGACGGAATATAAACATCTCTCTATATAAATTATAACAAAAACAGTTCTTCGAACTGAAAAAACAGTTTAGAGCTCGTTAAATGTGCAGCCTTAAAGGGACATATATTATTTTTATTGTTGATTAATATGTCAAATTTATTTAAAGTATTAAAAAATATTCCTGTGAACAACAGAATGAGGTCATTCCACCTTTCAAATCACAGTCCACTGCTCCTCCAATTTTTAACACAAAATCTTTGATCCAATTTGGCCCACAAAGGTATCCATATTTATATTTATTTTCTTCCCTACACATTTAACATAAAATTTTTAAAATTTATTATTATTATTATGTATTATTTATTTATTGCAATAATCTGCAACAAAAAATAAAATAATAATAATAATAAATTTTTAAAAAAATTTATGCTGCGCAAATACTCTGCCCGTCGTTTTGCCTTTTGCTTTTGTTTCTTTGTCATTTCAAATTTTAAAGCTCGAAAATTATTAGTTGTCAAACTTAACAGCTGTCAAAAAATTAAACATTCAAAAAATACTGATAGTTTAGTTCCACCAAAGATAATACGTACCCTATATTCGAAATCACGGTGCTTTTACATGAAGCTGTTACCGATTTCCTGGCGAAATTCCGAAAAGTCCGGCTCCTAAATTATGATAGTGATAATACCCAAAGACCAAAATTTTAACCTAACTTTTATTTAAATCGATTTAGAATTACCAAATACCGTAAAGTGACAAAACTTAGGTTGAAATGAAAGCCAACTATATTATTTAGCTTTTATCATCGAAGATTTGTTCGTTTTAAATCAATATGTTTAAACATGTTAGAATATGAAAATTAACATTTCACGCGGGCACGCGGCATTAAAACCGCCATCAAAACGAACCAAGTTTCCAACTTTTTCCTGACTTCCACCCGTTCCCGTTGCGCATGCGCGCCAATCTGAAACTTAAGAGGGAAAATGGATGCCTCGAAACCGTAATTTCCTGGCTTCAAAAACTTATATTTTCTCGGCGTTAGTGATTAAATTATGAATCGTGAAAAGACGGGCCTATGAAGTGAAACACGCTGATTTTAAATCCGTTTACAGAATTAAAATACGACAAGTGGTGGAGGTTAGAGCGCGACCCAAAAAAGGCCTAAAAGTAACTCAAGCTAAGTTGACGTCTTCCACGACCAAACCGGTAAATTGCCAATATACGCGCAGAAGATGTGGAAATGAGGGGAAAAGATGAGCTCTAAATATACTCCGCGGCCGCGGAGTATAATAAATCAATTCTTGGCCCCACCTAATAGATAAAAAATCTCCTTTCACTTTGTTGTTTCTTAAGTTAACACAGTGACGTCAAAAAACCGTCAGCCACATCGAGATAAAAATCTGCCGCGATAAGCATTTCAAGAGAGGTATGGACTCCTGCTAATAGTAACCTTAGGCAAGTAAGAAGTTGCCTAGTATTATCAAAGTCCGTCGTAGCCCTTCCCAAGAGGTCAACAGCGAGAAGATTTAATTGTGGACGGATTAGAATTCCTGGACCGCAGAAGAAATCGAAACTGGGTAGAAAAATAAGATTGCGGACCCAGGTTGTTGGAATCATTGTCCGAGATCCAAGAATCACGCGGACTTGCTCACGAGAGGGAAATCTATATGATTTAAATTTGACAACCTAAAATTAACTTTGATAATCAAGCGGCTATATATTTTTCAGAAAATGATTTTGAATAGTGTTTATTAATGGAACTTGCGTATCAATGAGGTATCTTAGTCAAGGAGAGTATTAATATTAAATAAATTATTGTCCCGCTTATTTTCTTTAAGAGTCACAATTAACATATTTAAGTGACCGAGGGAGTCAAATTATTTTAGGAAAACATTTGTAGAAATAAAAATACATTTAGAAAAATTTGTTTAAGAAATTATATTTCCGTTGACTCTAAGCACTTAAATTTTTTAGTTATTAAATTTTTCTTAACATTTAGTCAAAAAGCTATAGATTTTATGATATTTCTAATTATTACCAATGGTAACGAAAGGTAATTCCTTTTTGAAATTTTGACAGGTGGCGGCGATCAGGTGAATTTCCGCCGGCGGCGGCAGCGCGATCGGCCTGCGCCGACCTTTTTTGACGGCGGCGGTGTTGAACCAAAATTTGTCGGCAGCGGCGGCGTTTTTATGAAATTTCGTTTTCATTGTATGACGTTTTAACAATCTCTTTTCTAGGAATTTAAGACGTTCGCGAAAACACCTAGAAGACAAATTGGAGTAATAAATGAAATGTTTAAAAAATATCTCGTAACAATTTTAATATCAGTTAAATTGGTACAGTTTTACCACACAGGGTCACAGACAAGCATCTGCTAAATCCTTAGGAGCAGTTTAAAAATATAACTTTAGTTTTGAAATTCTTTCTTCAGAAAGTAATATTTCTTCTGTAAAGAAATGTTGATATCTTAATTAAATAGTATTCGTAAAAATCCAACTAACAATGAAAATTAAACTATGGTTTTCTCCAGTTTTTGTCAATCCTGATATTTAATCAAATCTATAAACAATTAACTTACCAAAATTTTCATGTTATTCCAAAACTTCTAACAACCTAGCACTTCTATGCTCTCGAGTTTAATTTTTTTATTGGTTTTTGCTTGTGGGTGTCTCAATTTTTTCAAGTTGAAATTGACATCTTCTTCTACAATTTCCCAATTTTTTAATAAATCTACTGTAATCAAATTATGCAATCCGTGTGCACAGCAGGGTAGTCTTGTAATCTTAAGTAGCTTACACGCTTTCACCACATTACCACCACAATCTGTAACAACAACCAATGTTTTCTTTCTAATCCAAAGTCTGAAACTACTTTTTCAAAGTTATTTTTAATTTCTTCAGTCGTATCCTTAACAATGGATTTAACCGCTTTTAATGCAAAATCATAAATGTCAATTAAACCAGTTTGAGCTATTGTTATCCCCTTTTGGAAGGTGTTCCTTCTTTTTCAAGACACCATAATTCCGAAAGAAGTCTTCCATAGCATCAGAAGAAACTCTGTTAAATGGAATAAGGTCTCGTGAAAACCAATTGGTTAATTGTATAACTAGGTTCTTTGCAGTGTTTGTTGTTTATGTTTTTGAACTTTATCTGAAGGAAATTAGAAAAAGGAAGTGATTTTTTCTTCCGTTAGAGTGCGAGGGAACATGTAATAGCGAAAGTAAATAACATATAAAAAATAAGTATGCGGGGGAAAGTGAACCTGAAGAGTTACACGTATAACATAAACGCTCATGCAACAATAACTTCGTCAAAACTCAAACCCTGACTAAAAGTGTTACCTGATCCAATCGGACGATTACTAAACAAGAAGCCACAGACGTGATAAAGAAAGAACTACATTTTCGTTAACCTTACAAAACCGAAAATCTTGTAGCCCTGCTAAAAATATGATAAACCGTCAGCGGCGCTCCGAGAAAACATTGGCGGCGGTGGCACAAAAACACGATCGGAATTTTTGGTAGTATTAACAGTGTTTTTTAAATAAACGAATTTAAAATCATTTATGTGTTCCAGCGATACGACACACACACACGATTACATCATGCCAGTCTCAACCAACGACTGTCATCTTTTTTTAGGGCATCCATTATCTGTCAAAAGAAACAAGTTATCATTTATATGAATCTTCGGAGTCGTTAGTGCAACGATTTATACAAATCAAAGAAATTGCCTAAAATAAAAGTTCTTCCACTTTTATTATATATATATATGCTAATCCTTATTAATTAAAACCTGGAATTTGCTGTAATATTTAACATCTTATAATAAAAAAATATGCAGAATTAACATCAAATAGCTTAGAAGGAATTTCGACCTAAATTTCGGGCCTGATGACTATAAATTACACTTAAAATTCTATTAAGACTTCTAATGAGAGATTTGGTAAAATTTTGTTATTGATATAACAAATAGGCCTATTCATTTATGTTAAAATGAATAATCAAATTTATCTGATTAATAACATTCACGATGAGAGCTTTTGAACAGTTATAAAATTAGTCTTTAAATAAAACAATTTGTGCCGTGGCATAAATAGGAGATGCGAAGTGAAGGAAGTGAAATAAAAAAATTATGAAATTTAAGGGACCCCTTTAGATTATAGTTATGCAAGTGGTGGTGCCAGGATTGATCTTGGATATATTCGAAAATTGCGGTTACAATTTAAAGGCCGAGACCAGAGATTTCATTTTCTCGTGCGCGAATTTAGACCCCCACAAAATTGAGTGACAGCGTCGACAGCTTGACCGACGGCTCTGACTGTTTTTGAATAGAATATATACAATGAGCATCAAAAAAGAGGTAAGCTACAATTCATGGAATTGTCCAGATGGTCACTCCAGCTGTCAGAGCTGTCACTTAAGTTGTCAGAAATGTCAAGCAGTTGTCACTCGTCAAAAAATTAAGTTCAGGATAAGAGGGGTGGAAATTCGCTCTGGTCTCGGTCTTTAAGACTAATTTTCCTGAAGTGACACAGATTTTGTGGGTCTACAATTGAAATAGAAGGTCATTTACAGCATTTCCGAAATGAAAGACAAACTCCTGTTGCAGATTTTTTTGTCCATGGACAAAGTGTTTCAACACAAAGGTTTGTTTACCCCCGTTGTTTATGCGGGCATTTTGTATACATGGAAGCAAGCGGCAACCGTGGACATTTCCTTCGATTATTAGATTTTTAATGTACAAGAATTCCCAGATATCTCCGGTTGTACCATGTTAGTCAGTTTTATAGCGCGGTGCTCTTATTACTGGAGGCCTCATCATTATGCCCTACACCATCATCGTCCATAGCCCAGACACGTGACAAAACAGCCACACCCAGCAAAAGAACCCTACTGCTGACAGTCGCACCATCGACCCAAGCCACTCATCCCGCCAAAAGGCGCAGCAATGGGGTGACGACTTCAAACTTCGCACTAAGCTGGGGAATAGTGAGTGGATGCTCTAGCTGACACCCTACCTACGTAGGTAGATATCCTAACCCAAAGTCGCCGGTCGAGATAGCTTCATTTGATCACAGCTAACAACTCCCAGTGCGCCACCGCCTTTAAGGGTTATAAGAGCATGACCCCGGTTAAGCCACCAGTTATGGGCAACTGCGAGCCGTTAAGAGCCCTCCAGTTGCACCAGATATTTTTGTGAACATCGTATTTAGGGCCTTTTTCCACATATCGGGATGGCATTTGTTAAAAATCAAATTGATGTATAAATTGTAAATATATTTAATTTTTTGATAAGAATAGAATGTTGTTAATCGTGTATATAATTACTCTTGTATTGTATGGATTTTATTGTATATATTTCAAAAAGTGTTCGAGAATATTTTGTTGCAATCGCCACTAAAAGGTTTTTTCCTTTCATTGTCAATTTTCCCGAGCTATTTTTAACGACGACTGGTTAGCCCGTAGACATATGGCGCCACGTTGAAGGGGAAGGTTTCGGGTTTTTTTATATCGTGTAATTTTTCGAGTGTCCAGTGGAATCACAATTGTATGTGCACGGGTTAAAACTCCTAGCGTGTTCCAATCCGAGTTTTCTTGTAAGACCGAAAAATATTAAAGGGTAGAAGTTCTTAGCGCTTGATATTGTGCGGTATATGCAATAAATAAAAATGTTGTTTTGTTAAATGAAAAGTTCGTCCAGTTTTCTTTTATATTTCACCAGCGAGGTCCGTTTTACCCTGCGCTAGCTAACGCGGTGTTTCCGTTCACCGTTCTAACTCGAAACTTTTAAGCTCTCGTAAAAGCTAGTTCGCGCCTTTTAATCCGCAACATTATTGTTGCCGAAACCCGGGATACTCGTAACTTTTAAGTATTGGACTGTTTGATATTTGATGGCTACGATGGAAACGGCAGATATGAAACTGTTGGAAAAGCAGCGTAGAGTTTTACGCGGAGCAGTGACGAGAATGTGCAACCTAATTAAAGGGGAACTCAAGAAAGCCACGCTCATATCGGAGCGCGAGCTAAGCGATTACGTTACGCAGCTGGATTCAAGAGAACGAAAATTGAACGCGTTAGATGACCAGCTACTTTATTCGAAAACGTCGGAAGAAGAGCAGAAAGGGAGCTCGACGATAGTGAGCTATATAGCGATGGACTTGTAGTTTGGAGGAATCGGGCCAAAGCGTGGATTCACGGGAAGAACACTCAGGTCACGGTTACAACGAGGGTCAAGAACGGCTCGTCAGGATCTCAGAATTCCAATCAGGAAACCATCATTTTACCCGCAGCTGGACAAATGGCATGGATTATGGACCTAATTTGAACATCGATAATTTCAATTATTTAAAATCGTATTAAAAGGGAGCAGCCGAAACTGATATAGAAGGTTTAAATTTAACGGCGGAAAATTACGAGATAGCCATTGATATTTTAAAGAAACGTTTTGGACGGGAAGAACTGCGGGTTAGCGCTAGATTTAATAATTTCTTAAGGTTAGCGTTACTAAGTCTTTGGACGTGGCGGGCTTAAGGCACCTGCATGACACGTGTCAAATGGACGTTAGGGTTTGACCTCTTTGGGGCATATGACAAATAATTATGGCGAACTACTGGCCCACATTGTGGGATGCCTGCTGCCATTAGACCTGCTAGAATTATACAATCGAGGTGGCATCCAGATTCGGCCGTTCAGTATATTCGAACAATTGTCTCTTTTAAATGACGAAATCCAATGTCGTGAACGAGGCCAAGCCGTTCATAGAGCGGGTCCCTCACCATAAGGTCAGTAGTACGCTAGATAAAACCTCTAAGCGTGGGCAAAGCTCTAGCAAAGGTGGGCATCAAAAACCTTTTTCGGCAGCCACACTAAATACGGGTGTTCAGAGTAGTATTAAGGCATGCGTTGTAACACTACTGATAATCCTTTTTACATTATTGCGGTAATTTCAATACCAGATTTGAGGGCTATTGTGATACATAAGAGATTGTGTTTCCTTTGCATGAGGTCGGTGCATTCCGCCCACCAATGCAGGGGTAGAATCCAAAGTTGCAAAAATTGTAGGCTTAGGCATAATTCGGCGGTGTGAGCTCAAATTATAGAGAAATCCGTGGCCGATAAGAAATCGGATCAGACCGATGCCAAAACCGTCAAAAATGTAATGGTAAGGTGCGTCCTAGATGGAGCCAGTCACCGTTGTTTCATAGAGGAGGAACTGTCCCGAAAGCTACTGTTGGAGGTTGTTGGAAACGAGAATATGAACTTGTTCCCCTTTAAAAGCGAGGTCCCTATTAGATCGATGCGAATAAAAGTTAAGGTTGATCTTTTAAACTTAAACCATGGGGAAGAAGTAGAAGTTTTAGCGCTAGAGACGGTATTCGCGATGCCCAACGACCAGGTGAAGGAACAGATGAGGAGTAGAAATTTAGAACTTTCAGATTTGGTCGGTCTAGATGGCGCAGAGTTGAACTGTTCTATCGAAATTTTCATTGAGGCTGATTACTTCTGGAAAGTTTGCACTGACCAATTTGAGAGGTTTTCCCCCGATTTAATGGCCATTAGCACTGCTTTAGGTTGGACGGTACAGGGAAGGTCCGGCGGAGAAAACTCCTACGTTGGGGTAAATACCATAGCTGTTACGCACGTCGTAGAGCAGTCTGAAGAAAAATGGTTTCAGAGCGATCTTGCGCGATTTCTGGAATTTAGAATCCATGGGCATTATAGACAGTTTGTATAGCGAATCAAACCAAATCGAGGCTACGTTGAGGGATTTTGAGGATGATATGAAATTGAAGGATGGGCGCTATGAAGTCGCTTTACCTTGGAAGCCAAATAGGGAACAGTTAGGGAATAACCTCGAAGTAGCTAAGAGAAGAACTGTAAACTTAGTACGAAATTTACTAGCTAAACCCAATGAAATAGAAAAAGATGACGCTATCATAAAGGAACAACTTAAAAAACTGGGATAGTGGAACTAGTCGAAGAAAAAGAAAATAACTGGGAGCCTAAAAATTGTTACTATTTGCCCCACAGAGGGGTCACCCGTGAAAGTAGCGAGACTACGAAATTGAGGATCGTGTACGACGCGTCTTCCCACACGAAGGACACGCCCTCTCTAAACGATTGTTTAGAATCAGGCCCAAATCTGTTACCAGAATTGTTTAAGGTGTTAGCGCGTTTCCGGACGCATAGAGTTGGGTATATGGGCGACGTAGAAAAAGCCTTTTTCCAAATTGGATTAATTCAAGAAGATAGGGAAGCCTTTAGGTTTTTTTGGATTAAAGGTTTAACAGGTGTAGACAAGTATGAATTTATTACCTATAGATTCGCGATCGTCCCTTTCGGTTGTACGGCCAGCCCATTTTTGTGCCGCAACTATTAAATATCACGTTAAACAGTTTAACAGTCAACAACGGGTTAAATGTATCCCGTCAATAATGTGAACCAGATCGAGTCATTCTTAAATTGGATGTCCGAGGCCTGATTATTCGTGGCCTCGGTAGTCCAATGGTAGTGGCGTTGGGACGGTAACCCAAAGGTCGTAGGTTCGATTCCTGCCCGAGGTGAAATGATTTTTCTCAGTCACTCTGGTATGGAACAATACGCAGAGGTATTCCTTGATTTGAAATGAAACTTCTATATATATTAATTCCTGCGTAATTTTAAATAATAAATTCTCAAGAGTGAAGCTTATTATCCAAGAAATGTGGAGTCGAGGGCAGAAATGGGATGCGCAATCATCTAGTGATCTAGCGCGGAAATTTGAAGCGTGGTGTGGGGAGCTTCCAGAGATAGCGACGATACAAATACCCCGATATTATGGTTCTAGAGAGCCCGCGGATTTAGAACCCCAAATAGAAATCCATGGATTCATAGACGATGGTAAGGAGGCTCACGCGGCCGTTATTTATTTAAAAAGACAGTATCCAAAGGGGGAAGTAGTCACCTCAATGGTGGCGTCTAAGACCAGAGTAGCACCCATGCAAATTTGTTTTGTCCAAGGTCCCCTACAGCTGTAAAGACGGCCCTGCCTGTCTCAAAATGTACTTGAGAATAGCGTATAACTTCGCCACCTTGACAGTGGCGTCGCTAGGTTTTTATTTTGTGGGGGTTAACTGGGCCAACATTTAACAGACGGGAAGAGACGAACTCAGTGGCGTCGCTAGTATTTTTATTTTGGGGGGAGCCAAACTGCGACGACATTTAAAAGATGGGGGATACAAACTCAGTAGGATTTTTTGGTGGGGGGAGGGATAGGTCTGGGCCAGCATTTTCATGACGGAACCGGGGTGTAACCTTTGTTGGCTTTCGAATTTCGTTCTATCCTGGATTTCATTTATTTTCGTGAGTACTAAAATGTTTTTTCTGTTTTTCCCGAGTGAGCGAAGTTCTCTTAATACACTTACAATGCGGATGGCTCTAGGGTAGTTAACTGCGTTGGCTCTGAGGGACCGTACACGTTTGTGGAGAAACAGCTAGATCCGGAATATCAAATTACAAAGTAGACCTTTGTAAAGATTAAAAAAAACCTTTCTTTAAATATTTTTATAATTAGAAATGTAAAGCACTAATCTATACAAAATCTAATTTTTGAAACGCACAAATGAAACTACGGTTTGCGTGGAGTTAGGTTTTTTTTGTTTGTGTTTTTTATAACAAGGTTTTGTTTCTTATACTATACCCATAATCCGGACTTTATACTCCCATCAAACCACCCTGTTTAATTATACAGTGTGTTACGAACAAGAATATCAAAAACTAAGTGACATGTTCTTTGGGTCATATTGAGAAGAAAATCACGAATGAATATTAGTCCCAAAATGCATTGCTAAATCAGCCTCCAAAACGTCGAAAAACGGGCAAATGTGCAGTTTCTCTTATTCTTTGGACCCAATTATGACTTTTAACTGAGCATTTTATTTTATTTTTCTAAATAGATAAGAAAACGATCACTTGTATCAAATGTGCGATATTAAATTAGAATAAGTAGGATATGTGTGTAAATTACGTTTTACGTTAAACAAAGGTGTTTCAAAGTGTCACACTGGTTTAAATGAAATTTACTAATTGAACTAAAATGTTTTTATTCTTCAAACAACACGAAACACGTACAAATTTAATTTAATCACAAAAATTGTTCAAAATGACCACCTACAAATTATTCTTGAACCCTTTCGAAGATTCCAGGCGTGTTACGGATAGTTTCACTGGCATCAATTATTCGTTGTCGTAGGTCATCAATGTCGCGAACCAATTCTTAGATGTGTCCCCAGAGATAAAAGTCGGGATATCGAGAGGACAACGCAAGAGTGACCCGTCGACCAATCGAGCTCAGGAAACATCGCATCAAGGCTCTTTTCGGCTACAATGTGGTGGGGCCCCGTCGTTCAATTACCACATGCGCCTCCTCGTTGCTAATGTACGTCTTCCAGTAATTCAGGCAAAGTATCTTGCATTAACCATACATACGCCTCACCATTTAGCCTAACAAGGAGACGATCCGAGGTGTTACACACCGATTTTGTTCAACCTCGGGGGATTGATAGACCTTAATGTAACTTGAAAAATCCTAAAGGGATTTTATTCAATGGGCAACGGTTTTGCCATGGCAACGAAAAATGTTTTTGATAACAGAAAATGGAAATTTTCCCATTGAAAATAACATAGGATTTGGACCGATTCCTGGGGTCCCCCCTGTTAAAATTTTAAAAAAATTGAAAAAAAGTTAAAATACCAAAATTGTAAAAAATTTATAAAACTTGACGAAAAAAATCAAAATTGATGACATTTTGATCAATTTGAACCAAATGGGTGAAAATGAACCGATATGGCTAAAATTGGAAAAAATGTGAGAAAAAAATAAAAAATACAAACATTGAAAAAAATATTTCAAAATTGATTAAAATAATTTTTTTTCAAAATTGAAAAAAAAATACATAAAATTGAAAAAATATTGATCAGAAACAGTAGTTTCGATCAAAATTTATAGGAATTGACGGAAATTTATAAGTTGTGTAAAATTGGATTAATTGCGATTTTTTTTAAAAACCAAGTATTTATTTTGGTCAATTTGATCAAACTTGACCAAAATTGGAATATAATATATCTAAATTAGCCCAATTTTAAAGTTTTGTAAAAATTATATAAAAATAAACTAAATTCGACCAACTATCTCAAAATTGTTTGAAATATTTTTTTTTTCAAAATTGAAAAATTTTAATAACACTGAAAAAATTATCAAAATGATGTCAAAATCAATAGTTTCGATCCAAAACGATCCAAATTGATAGGAATTGATGGAAATTTATTTATATAGATAAATTGCTTTTTTTTAATTATTTTCCAAATTTGGAAAATAATAGATCAAAATTAACAAAATTTTTAAATTATAATAATTATTATTATTATTGATTATTTTAAGAAACAGTGTAATACAAAATTGTTTTATTCGTTGTTGAATATTGTATAGAAAAACTACGCGACATCTTGTTAACCATTTTTGTATTTTTGTTGTAACCATTTGTATATATTCCAATACTTAATAATTTCTAAAAATACTTATTATCCATTTACATTGTATAATCATCTATATTTCCCTTAAATTTAAATTCAAATTGACCAACTAACATAGTTTTTATGAGATAAATCGTAATGAAAACCAGATACCCTCAGACCCAAGTTGTAAAATATAAGCCTCCTTAAAAGTGTATCCAACGAAACTCTCGCCAATTTCTGGGACCATAAATACTTCGTCAATTGTCCTCTTGGTATTTACGTAGCCAGAGGGCGAAGAGTAGGGTCCCAGCATCTATCACACATGGTGCCCAAAAGAAGCGAAAGTTTCGTTTCCTCCGCTCAAAACTGCTCTACAGTTCAACTGAAACGATGTTTTGAGAGTTTTCGCGCGCTTTTAGAAACACCATTAAGAAAAAAACCCCTATTGTACCAAAGAAGCTATTGATTCAAAAGTAACTTCTTCACAAATTTTCGCCAGATTCAACCGAGGAATTTCAGGGAACGAACGCCGTTTCGTTCCAATCCGGCTCTACCCATAAATGAGCAAATTCTCCGAATAAAGTTTAAGTTTTTTAGTATAGAAAATCTTGTCTTAATTTACCTATAACGTTGCGCGCATTTACTAAAGTTTTCGAACCCAGTCATTTTTCAGTCGGTGGCTAGGGTTTTAGATATAGCTCTCCCCTCCTTAGAAAACCACATAAATTGCCACTTATTTATATTCGTTGTTATTAAACGTTTCTCGGTTTTTCTAATCATTTGTTTTCTCATATTTTACATTTTTAAGTACGTTATATTTACACAAACATATTTATATACAGTACTATAATACTATATAGGAAAGAAATTAGTTCATCCTTTCCGTTTTCTACCAACCAACATGATTTTTTACTAACAATTGTGAATTTAATTAAAAGTAACTTATTCGATGGTTTACTCAAGTATTATTGAAATATTTACGCGTTTACCCTATATTATTTCATTTGAAATAATTAATAATTTTTCCCAATAGGCGATATTATAAAGTCAGATATGCTTGCTCAACCTGTTAAAATGGGACAACGAAATAGTACAGTTAAAGCCTACGGATGAATTCAAAGGCTCTTTGGTGGGAAAGCTAATGGAAGCATAGTGGAAGGTGGCCTTTCCCATCAAAACAATAAGGCCACGTTACTTTATTATATCGCCTATTTCACTTGAAGTAACTAATATTTATTGGTTTTACCTACATTTGTTCGCTTTCATCCGTATTTAATTGTAGGCATGCAAAATTACCTTTAAAAGCCCAAAATCGTCAAAATCGCTGTCATTTGTCGGCTATTCTTTATTTCACCCAATTTAATGAATTTAACCCAATTTGATTTGATATAAATAATTTTTTATGAATTTAACCCAATTTGATTTGATATAAATAATTTTTAATGAATTTAACCCAATTTGATTTGATATAAATAATTTTTAATGAATTTAACCCAATTTGATTTGTTATAAATAATTCTTAATGAATTTCACCCAATTTTATTACAAATAACTTATTTTCAAAGGTTTACCCAATTTAATAAAAATATTTAATTTTTAAAAGGTTTTTATCCAATTTTATTTGATGTAAATAATTTTTAATGAATTTCATTTATTATTTATCAAGTAAATAATAGTTTAGAACTTTTAGAACCAAAACAACTACGGATGTAGATTGGAAATTAACGCGGTTTTTGATCGAAACTACTGATTTTTTTTGATTTTTTTACTTTTTTTTAAATTGTTTAAGATTTTCCTAATTTTGATCTATTATTTTCCAAAGTTGGAAAATAATTTATAAAAAGCTATTTATCTATATAAATAAATTTCGATCAATTCCTATCAATTTTGATCGTTTTGGATCGAAAGTATATATTTTGATAATTTTTTTAGTGATATTAACATTTTTTAATTTTGAAAAAAAAATATTTCAAACAATTTTGAGATAGTTGGTCGAATTTAGTTTATTTTTTTATAATTTTTACAAAATTTTAAAATTGGGCTAATTTAGATCTATCATTTTCCAATTTTGGTCAAGTTTGAACGAAACTACTGTTTTTGATCAATATTTTTCTATTTTATATATTTTTTTCAATTTTGAAAAAAAATTTATTTTAATCAATTTTGAAATATTTTTTTCAATTTTTCTATTTTTTTTCATATTTTTTTGCAAATTTAGCCATATCGGTTCATTGTCACACATTTGGTTCGAATTGATTAAAATTCTACCAATCCCCCGAGTTTGAACAAAATCGGTGTGTCACACCTCGGGTCGTCTCCTTGTAAGTGAAAGAAAGTAAGTTCCAAATAAATGGTTACTAAAAATACGACTACATTGCGGTTGGTGTGATTTAACACTGTCTTCTCAAAACTTGCGTGACGTTTCATTGACTCCACATAGTAAAATTGTTGGCCACGTATTATTCGTCACAACTCCCAAAATAGCCGGGCTATTGGTTCTGAGATCACCTTTAAAAATTGTAATTACTTAAATATTGAACGTTTTACTTTGATTTAAATTCATAAAAAATTACAGAGGAGAGAAATTTAAAACTAGTTGTAAAAAAGTATTTAGATAAGCTTCAAAAAACCAGAGGGACATTTTCCAAACGCTGGTCATTCTTTTAGACTTTGAACTTTCAAAAACCGAATGGTTGATTTTCAAGTATAAAGTAACATGCTGCTTTGCAAAACCATTACTTTGCATCAAAATGATAGCAGCTATGGCGAATTTCACTAACTCTGAGTACGCGGATATGCATTTGAAGTACGGATGGGCCCCTGGTTATAGTTAAGAAGCGAGGCGGTTATACCTGGAGCAATTCCCCGAAAGACGATTACCAGAGAGAAGCACGTTCGAAGTCGTCGATAGACGTTTACGAGAGCGTGGTCATATTCAACCAGCAAGTAATCATGAAAGACGTCGAAGAACAAGTAATTACACCTTGTCTTTAAAATTAGCATTTTTCGTATAATCATTTCATCGTCGCTTTAAATCTATCGAAAATAGTTTTTACTTCCATTTATTGATAAATAAAAAAGAGCCAATAAATGAAAATACGAATATTTAGGTGCTTACAATTTTCAACAATGCTCCCGAAAAAGTACCCGGAAAGTGGGAAGGCCATTGGGGGTGAATCACGTCATAGTGTGGCGAATACCTCATGGTCACCAATATCACCCTTACCATCTGCAATAGGTCCAGTCTCTAAACGAAGCAGACTACCCTAAGCGAGTTTAGTTTTGCTAGTGGTTTGTGGACAGAGTAGCTGAAGATCCAACGTTTCCGGCTAAAATACCAACGGCTGATGTAGCCAATTTTTCTCTTGACGGCATTATCAATCTGCACAATAACCATCATTGGATAAATGTAAGATCACACAAAGAGCAATATGCCCTTATGTTTGGTGTGGAAATGTTGGTAACACTTTAGTTGGACCCGTCTTTCTTCCACTTAGGCTAATTGTGAAAAGTATTTACGGTTTCTACGAGATTCTTTTCCAGAAATACTGGAAGACGTACCATTAGCAACGTTGAGGTTCATCCTTTAAGATGGATTGTACGAGAAGGGACTGTTGCGTGGCCCGCTCGATCTCCCGATTTAACCCCTCCCGACTTTAACCTCTGGGGACACATCAAAGATTTGGTTTACAAGACTGAAGTTTGCGACATTGATGACATACGATAACGAATAATTGATGCCGGTGAAACTATCCGTAACACGCCTGGAATCTCCTAACGGGCTCATGCGTGTAGCGAAGTCCAAGGTGGTTATTTTAACAATTTAAATTTGTACGTGTTCCATGACATTTGAAGAAAAGAAAGATCCCAATTAAATTAGAAAATTTAATTTAAACCAGTGTGATACTTTGAAACACCTTCGTTTTACGTAAAATGTAATTTACACACTTATCCTACTTTTTACCTCTCCGAGTGGACAAAGTCCCCTAGGAGGGGTTATACAATCACTGTGTCTGTCTGTCAGGCCTGCGAACGCGTTCGCATTTTCGGGGCAAAGGGTAATCACTGCGTACGCAGTTTCTTGGCTCACTGCGTTCGCAGTTTCTCGAAAGGTTGGCAAAACCATCGTGTGACGGTGTGCGTTAACGGATTGATTTGCGGTTGGGTTTAGTTTGTTTTTTTCGTGGCGACAGTTTTAACTCAGTTTGATTGGATATTTCGTTATTGTAATGTTCATGTTTATGTTGTGAATGTTGAGTTCGTGTTGTGACGGTTGTGGGTGTTGTCTTTGTGTTATGATGGTTGTGGATGTTGAGTCTGTTGTGTTAGTATGGGCGTTTTCTCTCCGATTTCTTCTGTATGACTTTGGGACGGACCGAGTGCTGAGTGTTATGCAACCTCTCAACGTCCAATGGCAGGGTTTCCACGGTATTCAACTTAGTATCAATTTGCGATTTATTGGCGCCGGCCGGGAATCGAACCCGGGTCTGCCTCGTGCAAGAGATGTACTCTAACCACTCAGCCACCAACGCTTGTTAATACGGTGTTTTTCTAAAAAACAGCTTTGGGAAATGTCCTTTACAAAGTTATAACGTTAGGTACTTTAATTTATTCTACATCATTTTAAATATTTATAAATTATATTAATCTTATATTTAATTAAATATTTATAAATTATATTAATCTTATATTTAATTAAATATTTATAAATTATATTAATCTTATATTTAATTAAATATTTATAAATTATATTAATCTTATATTTAATTAAATATTTATAAATTATATTAATCTTATATTTAATTAAATATTTATAAATTATATTAATCTTATATTTAATTAAATATTTATAAATTATATTAATCTTATATTTAATTAAATATTTATAAATTATATTAATCTTATATTTAATTAAATATTTATAAATTATATTAATCTTATATTTAATTAAATATTTATAAATTATATTAATCTTATATTTAATTAAATATTTATAAATTATATTAATCTTATATTTAATTAAATATTTATAAATTATATTAATCTTATATTTAATTAAATATATATAAATTATATTAATCTTATATTTAATTAAATATTTATAAATTATATTAATCTGATATTTTATTAAATATTTATAAATTATATTAATCTTATATTTAATTAAATATTTATAAATTATATTAATCTTATATTTAATTAAATATTTATAAATTATATTAATCTTATATTTAATTAAATATTTATAAATTATATTAATCTTATATTTAATTAAATATTTATAAATTATATTAATCTTATATTTAATTAAATATTTGTAAATTATATTAATCTTATATTAAATGAAATATTTATAAATTATATTAGTCTTATATTTAATTAAATATTTATAAATTATATTAATCTTATATTTAATTAAATATTTATAAATTATATTATTCTTATATTTAATTAAATATTTATAAATTATATTAATCTTATATTTAATTAAATATTTATAAATTATAATAATCTTATATTTAATTAAATATTTATAAATTATATTAATCTTATATTTAATTAAATATTTATAAATTATATTAATCTTATATTTAATTAAATATTTATAAATTATATTATTCTTATATTTAATTAAATATTTATAAGTTATATTAATTAAATATTTATAAGTTATATTAATTAAATATTTATAAATTATATTATTCTTATATTTAATTAAAAATTTATAAGTTATATTAATTAAATATTTATAAATTATATTAATCTTATATTTAATTAAATATTTATAAATTATATTAATCTTTTATTTTATTAAATATTTGTAAATTATATTAATCTTATATTTTATTAAATATTTATACATTAAATTAGCTTCACTGAAAATAAGACACTCATCGTAAGCATAATAGGTAATAAAGTCTTGAATTTGTTTATGAATGAATTTATGCAGGCGTAATATGTTTTTGTAAGAATAAAATTATGTTGATTTAATCTTGTTTGTCTAATCTTTGGGATTGTTGGTTTTTTCTGTCTTATATTTGTATCTACTATTTTTTAAAGTTTATTTCCTTTTCCCCGCAAAATCGTCCAGTCTTAGAGGAACCTTTAAGAGCGTAAGTCATGCCCAAAAGCATATCCGGTTTCGTTATAATAACGTGAAAAATCGTATTTGTGAATGGTAAGGTGTTGCGCTTCTTGATATTATATTTTCTATTGCTTGATTTCTAAGTATTTGAACTAATCTATTGCTTGACTGCGTTATAATATATTTCTATGAATTATTTTGATTCTGAAGTCTGATTGCTTGACTGCGTTATAATATTTTCCTATGAGTTTTGTTTCTGAAGTCTGATTGATTGGGTTGTTATTGTGTATTTTTCTATTCGTTATTTTTAATTTTTTGATACTCTAATATTTTAAACTGGATATAGTATCACGTTACTTATGCGTATTTCGAATGTGCGTGACGTAGAGGGTATTTTCACTTTTTATTAGGATCAGTTTTTTAAATTTAAATATCTTTCGTTTTATTTGTATTTTATTTTGTTTTTTTCAGTCGTATATTTTTATCGAGTTGTATACATCGTGCGCTTACACTTATGTTGGTCTGGTTTTTAACTGGGTCGTCATTACTTCGTTATTTATTTTAAACGTTTTCTCGACTGATTAAGATGTTTAATTTGAAATAAAATGAGCGTTAAAGATGCGGCAAGTATTTCGTAAGCGAGAAAAATACAAAACCCTCTGTAGATATTTCTTTCATTAAAATTGGCTTCGTATTATATTTAACTGATAAACATGTACCGTAAATAGGGTTAAATTCAATTGTGCATTGTTTTAGTACGTCTAACTCACTGTTGTAACTACTAAATTTATAATATTCTGAATAAATTATACTCGGTTGTTTCGTCTCAATTATTTTAATTATAATTAAAATTTTATACCGGGCGGGATAGAACCTGGATTACGTTTTTAGTAAATAACTCTGAATTGCGGAGATATCTCTAAGGGTCGTCTCGAGAAATGAATACCGCTAGGGACAATTCTTCCGAGGAGAGGTATATTTTGGCTTACCAACTTGTTATAATTTATCATCACACTTTTGTTACTAGGGATCGTTTTCTTATCTTTTTCAATAAAAAACATATTCTTAGTAAAAGGAAACAATTGGGTCCAAGGAATAATATAAACTGTACATTTGCCCGTTTTTCGACCTATATTACATTTATGAACAATACAGCTTTATTGGACATAAATCACTAACGTTGAGCAAAGGTATATATTATGGAGCAGCATTTTTCGGAAATCCTCCTGGAAAAGCCACTATGAAGAGGAGTACAATGAACCTCTTTTCAAACAGGTTTAATAATTAATATTCTGTATGTAATTAATAAAAGGGTTACCTTGTTTTATTTTCCAAACCGCTTTAAGGTCTATGGCGTCGTTAGTATGTTATTGGGTGGGCTTAACCAGCAAAAAATTTAAAAAATAATTCAAACTATTTTGTATTAACAGTTTTCAAAGTTTTAAAAATAATTACAATTAATGGTATAGAAACCGTGATAGGGCGAGTATATCGTAACATAGCTTTTTTACTATAGTTTGAATATAGTAATAGTGAGTGTGTGGAGCTGTTGGCTCGCGAACACCCTTAAAAGTGGCCCCCAGATTTGAGTTCTAAAAAGAAAATAATTTCCATTTCTAAAAGATATTAAAATAAAATATTCGTTTTATTTGCGCATATTGAAATATTTATTAAAATATAGTTTTGTGTCGTTCCACTATGTAGACCTTCTACGAAAACAATTTTATTTATAAATGAAGTTGACTTCAAAAATTGAAGCCGTAATGAGTTCTCGCCCTGGGCAAGGTTCAATAATAACATTCTTTGAAACACGGGTGAAATAGCTTTCTCCGGAGGCGTCAATCTCAAGGACCTTTTAAAATAATTTGGCTAGCGCGATTAGTGCTGGAGGGAACCGGCAAATTAACCGCCAAATTTCCAATAATTGATATAAATTTCGGTTAACTGTTAATATATCGATATTATTCGCGGTTATAAAACGATTTAATGTGACAAAAATTAGTTTTTATTTAGATAATTTACTGTTATGAATAAAAACAAATAAAACGGATATTTCTTATCCAAAACCCGATCTCTAAGCACGATTATACACGGTGCAGACGACAATAAAATAAGCCAAACTCGGTTTACTTTAAGGTACGATATTAAATGACTTAAGTTTCCAAACACAAGTTTAAAAAAGAACTTTATACGAACCCCCGCGGGTTAAATTTTCCTTAACTTAGCTCGAGTCTAGAAGATTTTGAAATAAAAATAAACAGGATTTAATCTAATTTGTCATGAAACTACACACTCTTTTTCGTGCCTATCTATCGGCAGGACACCTGATCCTCGGCCGGAGTCTAGTTGTGGGTCGGGGGTCACGGCAAATGGAGGTTAAAGGAGAAAATATTTACATAGAACTAGACAAAAAAATGTCGCGAAAAGATTGCATAAGGGGGAAGTGCTTATGGTGTTAACTGAACTGGAAATACGGAAAATAATAATAATTGTTATTATTTCTTCTAAAATACTTATCGCTTAATTTTTTAAAGTGGGAAAAATGCAATTTCAAAGAAATGTGACCATTATCACCAGCATTTGTTAAACCCAGGCTTGCCTGGTTAAACATTTAAAATAATTACAACCACGTCATGGTAATAATAATGATTATCAGCTAGGCACCACTTTGGGTCCAAGTCATCTAGCGACTTCTATTGTCTTTAATTCAGGTGTCTAAGAAGCGTGAAGGGAAAACGATGTATGTAAGTTAACTTCCATTACTCGGCAAATAATTTGAGCAATCACTAAAACCAATTTAATTTGGATACGCATATATGTCCAAGTACTCTCAAAGGAACCATGGAATACCGAATTTTATCCCCTTTTTATGTTAAAATTAAGTTCCTTGAAACACAACATTTCAAGGTAACAAAAGTAAAGGTCTTTCCCAGCCCAGGTAGCAACGTCACGTATCGAGGTTTCTATTATACATGTACCTACAAAAACACTTTTAGTAAACGTTGATCGTGTCACCAGTTAGCACGTGTTTCACCACTTATTGTTTAAGTGTTAATTTACGCGTATCTTTCGATTTTAAGTCCAAATCACCTTACGATGACCGTGTTTTGTATTTGAAATACACCGTAGTAATCAGAGATTTTGCGTGTAAAATGGAGTTAATTTTAGTGTATTTAGCGATTAATTTTCGTGAGTTTAGATATTATTTCACGTACATTAATTTATTATGTTTCGTTTGTCAATTCGCTATTTGGCGTTCATTAATTGGTTATTTTGTGTGCATCGATTGGTTATTTATGGTGCCTTAATTTCATATTTTGCGTGCACTAATTAGTAATTTTGTATACATTAATTGATCATTTCCCGTGCATTAATTGGTTATTTTTCGAGTATTATTCGATAAATTGCGTGCATTTATATATTTTTGCATGCATTATGCAGTTAGTTTTCGTGCATTAAGCGGATATTTTGAATAGAATAAGCGGTTATTTGGCATGTATATAGCGGTATATTTCGTGTATTATGCGGTTTTACATCCGCCTGTTACGTAGTCACCGTTGCCGCTGCGGTTCGGGGCATAACTCCTCAACCGTTAGGGTTAAAATGATGAATGATAAGTAAAAATACTTGGAATTACAAACTCTCGATAGCACAATATTCATTTTGGTGTACATTTTTGTTTTTATCACGGGTTTCGCTTTAAAATCTACGTGGGGAAAAGAACACAACTCCAGTTCCACAGCGTCCACAAGTGACGTTGCTTGTTTAAACAGGTAAGTAGGGGAGATCACTCCCTTAAGGTTCAGAATTGACGTAAACCAGACGTCATCCAAGATGGCTGCGTGCGTACGTTGGGACGTTAACCAAATGCGTCCGTATACAACTAGTTCCCGCAAGGTCTTTTGCGATATTTGAATTTCGTACCAATTCAATATTCAGAGTACAAGGGCCATCTGTCTTCAAATATTGGATCTTTCGCCCTGTGTCTTCTACAGGACGTTGAATGATTTTGGCATACTTTTAGGGTCACCGCACGTTGGTTTTGCAGATGCTATGTTATGCTATCTTGACTATTGTTAGATAAGATGCTATGTTATGATATTTTGGGTGTTGCTATACAAGTTTTGGTTATGTTTTATTTGTTACTTTCAGAGTTTATTTTTACTGGTGCCAATTTTCATATACCAGATTATTATTATAAAATTGAACATAATGTTAATTGATAAAACTGTTTTTTCACTTTTTTCACCGGATATACGACAAGGTGATCGGGATCGTTGTTAATGCACTAGGTTGTACCCTGACATTTTATATTATCTTTTATTTTTCTAAATATTCCTATTAGGTTTTAATAGTGTGCTTATCAAGTTAATGTACAGGGTGGTTAAAATATTGTGCATACTAATTGACAGGGTGATTAATAAAGCGTGGTGATGGAATTTTCTTTGAGTAATAATTACACTTGGGTTGTTAATGCTTAAAGTGCCTTAGTTATTTTAAACAACCGGGTGATTGATACGAATTTACAAATACCGTGCCGATAAACAAGCAAAAAGGGGGCATTCACATGATAGGTTTATTGTTTTTTCCTTTCGTTTCATACTAGATGGCGACAGCTTTGGATTTCAAATTTTTTGTCGTCCGCCGAATCGTTTGCTTTGTTTTCGAGCGTAGAAAACTGTCGATTTCACCTACATCGTTTCTTCGGCTATTTTATTTGAAATATTTATTTTTTCACCTGGTAATATGAATGTAAATGGCGTTTTAAATTATGGAGAGATATATCCTATAACTGGTTATAAAATATCCAATAAATATATACCTAAAATCACAATGGAACATGTGGAGCAATTTTACAAGTCTATATGTGATACGCGTAAACATTATTATAAAAATTACTTATATTTCGTCGAAAAAAAATAATCAGTAGCTAGACGGAAGTATGAAGAGCGGATGAAGGTGTTAGGGCATATCGTAACAATTTTCTGGCTATATCATTGACCCGAATCAACCCTGGTTAGTTTCGTCACCTGATTGTTTAGTCTTCGACCTTAAGGATAATGTACCCTTTGGAATTTTAGAATTAAAATATCCCTAGTCATTAAAAGTAGAAATCCCATCAAAGGTTTTAGAGAATGGGTTTCACATTAAACTTAGAAATGGTGTCCCCTTTTTAAGCCCAAATCACAATAACTACTATCAAATAAGGAGTCAAATGGGAATCTCAGGGTTAAGTTGGTGTGATTATGTTACGTTCCTTCCTGCTGGGATGATAATTGTAAGGCAGCATTTTGATGAAATTAGGTAGCCAGAAATCCTTCAAGGGAGGGGTTCAAACTATGTAAAAACCAGAGAGGGGTCGGGAAAAGGGTGAAATTTTAGTACAGCTAAAGCTACACCCAAGGGGGGGGGGGGTTGGACACGGAAACCCTCCCCTTGTCTACGCCACTGAATTGGGTGGAGGGAGTCTTGCAAAATTATGAGAGACTTTTATTTAACTATATGTTACCAAAACTAGATGATGACCTCTGATGTAAAGTACTAGATATTCTCCATGGTCGTAAGGTAATATTTGTGTTTTCAATTTTAAGGAAGTGCATTGTAATTTTTTGTGATGCTGAAAGATAGTGCTAATAAGTAAGATTTTTGGTGTTTGGAAGTCAGATAATATTGTTATAACGCTCCACAGTTGGTTAACTACTGGAATGAGGGTAAGTAAGATTGGGTGGTCAAAATTATGGAACCCCCTAATTCTGGCTATTCTTCGCTCAAGATGAATTCTTAATGGCTAGGCTGCATTTTATTTCGGTTTCTTCTAGTTCGGCGTTTTTGAACTGGTCTCTCTCACCCAAAAAAGGAGGTATGTTTAATTTTAGTGAAAAGTTTTTTTAATAATAAAGCTTTTATCAGCCATCACCGAGTCATTTTCGGAGAAGTCTAAGGTTAAAAATCCACTTGTTCGAATTATTTTTGTATCTGAAATTGAGCCAGTGAATAAATATCAGACAAAGGTTATATAATCATTTGGGCTAACCCCAAGAAGACATTTCAGTGTATTACACGACTTATAGTTTGAATATTTTTTTGATTGCAACACTAATGATGATGGGGTCTCGAACTTAATCTCGGTAGCGTCAATCAAAACCCGTTAGGTGGGATAATTCAATTTAAATTCTGCGGGCATTTTTGCATCAATGCCTTTTCGTGTAGGCTATATATCTATTTGACCCAGCCTAAAATACATGAAATTTATCCACGTTTTACATATGTAACTGATAGTGCTCGATGAAATCCCGAATCTCTGAACTAAATCTCGAACAAACAACTCCAGCCTCATACGCATTAGAACAATTAAAAATTGGTCGTTTACATTCCACTTTCTGGGACGTCCGGCAGAAGATAATTTATTGGGAATGCCCTGCTTCTCTTTTCCAATCTTCCAAAGAATAACATTTAGCAATTGTTATAGCGCCATGAGTTTATTGAATAAAATATCATTATCACTATCTTTCATGTTGTCTAGCCTAAACTTTGTTTCTGTTCATTTTTTCAGCTAACTCTCATTTCCTTATTTTTTCTTAAAGCTTAATTTCACCTTGCCAGAATTTTTAATTCCCAACACCCAATTTTTGTTTCAGTGAATCAATTTCAGCTTTCATGTTTTCAATATTTTCCAAACAAGTGTGGCACGACTCGGATATTTCTTCTCTAACAGCCTCGTCTGTTACATGTTTTTCTAGTTCATGGCTGTTTATTCTAATTTTGCTAATAATGTGATCATTTAAAACGTTTTGGACAATAGCACCTTCATCTGTGGTGGAGTTTGGAATCTTTTTAGACTTGTCGAGAGATCCGCTAATCTGCTTTGGTAAAACGTAATTTTCTTTCTCCAAGTTTACTAATATAGCATTTTCATGACCAAAATTCCACCAATATACCTTAGGTACAGCACCATCTTTTAACAACTTCCTTCCGTTAACCGGAGATGACAGTTAATCCGTTTCTTTATAATGATGTGAGTACACAAAGATGTTCGTATAATATAATCCCGATGCATCATTCTTTTTAGCCAAAAATGTCTTGTCACCTGTTCCTTCGGTCCTTTATGATATGACAATTGAATTAAAAACCGATCTATTTCAAAATTTTGTTTTAATAATCCATTCCTTACAATTTTTTATAGCCTTCTCTGCTTACAATTCAGCACACAACAAACTTTACCCATTATAAATTTATAACTCAACCAAGACTTATTACCATCTGAATATTAATAACCTTAATATTAAAAATTTTAGTTGTTTAATGTAGCAATGATAAATTTAAATATATGACCATATAAGAAAGCTTACTCACGAAACAGGTACTATAGTATATATTTATCAAGTATATGTATTTTAAATACTTCAGTTGGAATAAAAATAAATTTTAAGTATCGTTTGGCCAATCAAACGCCTCGGTGCCAGTGCCATCTCTAAGCGTTTCAAATCATAATTGAATGAACCTATGAGGATTTTCTACCCCTGTGAGAACCCCTTCCAGTGATGGTATAAGTATAAGGGTATATTGCTGTTAATATACTCGGTGGCTAAGAAAACCTAATTTTCGTAAAAAATCATCTTGGTTTATTAAAGTACGTTTATTAAAGGGGCTCAAAAGTTCGGCTGCTCAGGGGGGGTTGAAACTTCATGGAGAGAGGTGAAAGTATATGTCTACGCATAAAAATAAAAAAACTGACTATATTTTCCCCTCTCTCCATGAAGTTTCAACCCACTCTGTGCCACCGAACTTTTGAGCCCCTTTAAGTTAATGTACACAAGATGATAGAAAATTGGTTCAAATTTAAATTTAATATTCAAAACATATTTAATTAATTGGGAGGATTGTGTGTACTCAAATGCCCCTGACATCTAGTTTTATTGATGGCGTACTGTTTGCCGAAAGATTGTTTGACTTTCAAACGCAAAAAAAAGGTCTCTATTTCAAGATTTCATAAGCGATTCATAAATATATTTTGAAACACTTTTATGCTGAGTTCTTTTCAATAATAATTAGTTATACTATATTAAATTAATTTTTACCTCTCCGAGGGGACAAAGTCCCCTAGGAGGGGTTATACAACGACCGTGTCTGTCTGTGGGTCTGTGGGTGGGTCTGTGGGTGGGTCTGTCTGTGGGTCTGTGGGTCTGTCAGGACTGCGAACGCGTTCGCATTTTCGGTGCAAAGTGTAATCACTGCGTACGCAGTTTCTCAAAGGGTTGGCAAAACCACCGTGTGACGGTGAGCGTTAACGGATGCATTTGCGGTTTGGTTTGGATGGTGTTTTTTCGCTCACCGTCGTGACGGTTTGGTGTATTACGTTTTTGTAATGTTTATGCGTAGGTTGTGAGTGTGGAATTTGTTGTGTTTGTGTTCTGATGGTTGTGCATGTTGAGTCTGTTGTGTTTATATGGGCGTTTTCTCTCCAACTTCTTCTTAATGACTTTGGGACGGACCGAGTGCTGAGTGTAATGCTACCTCTCAACGTCCAATGGCAGGGTTTCCACCAGTTGTACACGGTATTCGTCTTAGTATCAATTTGCGATCGCATCGTGCGGGATTTGAACCCGAGACCTCCTGATTGACAGGCGGACGTTCTACCACAGAACCACCGACACTTGTTACGCCTTATTGAAAATTAGACCTTCAGCTTTATCGGAAGCGTATTTAATAGAGTACGAAATTTTGGTTTAATTGAAATAGAATTGAAATTGAAATTATTGCATCGAAGAAATTCTAATTTAGCGTTTCTCTATTGATTAAAACCAAATGCGCCACCCAGGTTTCGAACCCAGACCATTCGGTTTGGCAGTCGAGCGCTCTACCACAGAACCACCGATAGCTGCTTAGATTCACTGAAATTAAGACAGGCATCGTAAGCATAATAGGTAATAAAGTCTTTTTTTATTAATGAATTTATGAAGGCCTAATCTGGTATTTTTTAAAGGTTAAATCTTGTTTTAGCGCAGTCAGCCGAGATTAGAGGGTTAAAGGGTAGACCCTGTGGGTGGTCCACTTTCTTAACGACCTATATATAGTTCTGTTAATTCAAAGGAGATAATTTAACGTTAATTGCTTGAAGAGCTGGCGGTTAGACAAGTGGCTCTCTGTGCTTTGTTGATGGTAAGGTTTTTGCTTCTTGTAAATACATTTGGTGTGGATATTTGGATATCTACGATTTCTAACGCAGTCAATGATTTCTTGGGTGTGCGAGTCATTATATGATATTGGAAATTGGACGGCATTGGTCTTTTTCATGTGGTATGCGTCACAACGTCAACAGGAAGTGAACGAGTCGTCCACTACCAGATATCTACGGTATCTTCATCAAGGGCGAGTGTTGAAATAAAATGAGCGTTAAAGATGCGGCAAGTATTTCGTAAGCGAGTAATTCCAAAAAGCCTCTGTAGATATTTCTTTCATTAAAATTTGCTTCGTATTATATTTAACTGATAAACTTGTTCTGTAAAAGGGTTTAATTCAATTGTGCATTGTTATAGTACGTCTAACTTACTGTTGTAACTACTTAACTTATGATATTCTGAATAAATTAAAATTGGTCGTTTCGTCTCAATTATTTTAATTATAATAAAAAATTTATACCGGGCGGGATAGAAATGGGTTAATATTTTTAACAAATAACTCTAAATTGCGGAGTTAAATCTTTAAGGGTTATCTCGAGAAATTAATACCACTAGGGACAATTCTTCCGAGGAGAGGTATATTTTGGCTTGCCAACTTGTTATTTACAATTTCGTGGCGTTCGTTCCTCACATACATTTTTTAAATTTCATTGGGAAGAAATATAGTTCTTAAAGATCCATCCATGCAAACGTAAAAATTGTTTTATCTTTTTTGTCACATATTTTTTATATTTATTTATTTATCTTTTTACGACTCATGTACACTGGTCCTATAGATAAAGAAAAATTTGATATCTACAATAAAACAACTTATTACAATCAAAAAACGTAATATATATCCCAAGACGAAAAATAATCGTGTAATGTATACCTTTTCGTTGCATAATGCAGGCCAAAAAAACAATTGGAGAACGCAAAATAACGAATTAATGGATGAAAAAATAAGCGAATAAGTAGATTAGTCCATTATGAAAGGGATAAAAAAGCTAAATCCTAAACAAATTTGAACAAATTTAAAAACTTACAAATAGCTCGTACCGATAGGTCTTCGAGCAAACCAAAAGACGCGAAACTCGGACCAAATAGATCTTCGAGTGCAAAACTAAATTAAATATAATAAATTGGCCAGAAATTCCAACGGTAGACCAGTTTCGTCCTATTTGGGACTCGTCAGTACCGTGCTCGCGCGCAACTTGGTTAAATGTTTTTCCCCGCCCCATTGAAATTAATGTAAAGTTGGCGATAATTAAACGTTCATTTACCTACCAAATGATATAAGAAATATTCCGCTGACAATTTTTCCCGTTTGTATGAACTTAAATCTAAGACCATTTACCTTTGGACTACAATGAAGGTGAGCGTTGTTGTTAGGCTAGTGTCGCCGCTACCCCAACGCCACCATCTTTATTTAGAGGCAACTCTCGTCCACAAGGGAATTCGGGAAAAAACGCGTTCCCTTCGCGCTCCTCTCCCGACATTTTACTCGGTCGCCCCGCGAGTAGTCACCAATTTTGCGTCAAGGCTTAAGTGGAAACCACACGGCAAAGTTTAGAGAAATTCCACCTAAACGTTTTGGGAACTTGTTGAAGGTATGTTTAATTATTAATTTTCTAATTTTTTAAGGAAATATTTTTAATCATTTTTATCATGGTGTTAGATACCGTAAAATTGAAAATGCACCATAAGAGCACCGAATAGCCGGCATTATTGTTGCCTAGGGCCCTAGGCTTAACGGCCGAGAAGTTGCAAACCACCGAAAATTTATTTAGACACCCGCTAGAAATGAAGAGGAGCCCCGAGTCCGAGAAAAACAGCGGAAGAGAGCGCGAACCGTTCGCCTCTTAAAGAAGGGGGATCATAAAAAGGGGGTGGGGGTGGTGTTTTGTAGCGGATACTCTGAAATCTTAACGTTGGCATTGTAGTCCAGGTGTAAATGGTCTTAGCTTAAATGTAATATTAAATCGTCTTGAAAAATCTTTTATCGCTTTATAACATTCAAAAATAATATTTTTCCCGCACCATGTAGATAACCGAACATCTGCTCGTCTAGGTAAAGTTTGCGTTATCAACGCGCGTATTAGAATTTAGAAAACAAATGAAAGGCGGTTAATCTTGCCCAGTCTTAAGCCTCGGTTAAATCTACCGCGTATTTTTGTAAACGGAAAAACCCGATTACTATCGTTAAAGGATGGCGAACGCTCCTTGTAATAAGAAACAAATAACGAAATACGTTCTAAGCCCATTTAACGCCAAAAATTCCACGTATTTCGTTATTTGTTTCGTATTACAATTAGCGTTCGCCATCATTTAACCTTGGATTAAAAATATCATATTATTAATCCAAGATTTCACGATAGTAATCGGGTTTTTCCGTTTCAAAATACGCGGTAGGTTAAACCGAGGCTTAAGACTGGGCAAGATTCACCGCCTTCAAATTTTCGTCTACTTTAAAGAGTAATTCTGAACAAACCAATGGATGATAAGTTATAAAACTACCTTTCAAATGAACCTTGAAACTTATTTCAAGTTATATTTATAATTCACTGATGACCAAATTTGCGAAAAGTATTAATATCGTTCCGAATTACAACCTACTTTCTAAAATCTCATTTTGCTTTCTAATACGCGCGTTGACAACGCAAACTTTACCTAGACGACCAGTTAAAATTATTATTTTTGAATGTTATGAAGCAATAAACGATTTTTCAAGGCGACTTTATATTACATTTAAGTTCATATAAACGGGAAAAATTGCCAGTTCAATATTTCTTATATCATTTGGTAGGTTAATTAACGTTTAATTATCGCCAACTTTACATTAATTTCAATGGAGGCGTGGAAAAACTTTTAACCAAGTTACACGTGATCTCGCCACGAGAGGCGCTGCGTGTCATTTTCGTTTGAAACCGACAAAGCCTATTGAACCGAAAAGAGAAACTAAGACTAAACATAAAAAATTTCAAAACGACTTGCGTAGCAACGGAAAGCCGAATAGGGGGAGGGTGGTGGAGAACAGTATATACGAAATGTAACGTTCGAAGGAACCACCTATGAACTGCATTGCAAAGGATGAAAAATAAGCGAATAAGTAGATTAGTCCATTATGAAAAGGGATAAAACAAGACGTACGACGGTCAGAATACACACAATCCTTCTAATGTGTTAAGTTTGTTTGAGCAATTCACAGCAACCTGCAACGTCGGTACCACAACCAAAATATATCTACGGTCACACATATATACATATTTACACTTATTTGTTACTTCTAGTCATAATTTGAAAGCATCGAAGATTCCTTCGATCACTGTCACTCTTATTTTTTTACTTCTGATCACACTTATTTGTTACTACTAGTCAGCCGTTGAGTGTCACACTTATTTCTTCAGGTTATACGACATAGACTAGTTCGATCAGTTTCATACTTATTTGTTACTTCTGGCCACACTTATTTGTTACTCCTGATCACACTTATTTGTTACTCCTGATCACACTTATTTGTTACTCCTGATCACACTTATTTGTTACTCCTGATCACACTTATTTGTTACTCCTGATCACACTTATTTGTTACTCCTGATCACACTTATTTGTTACTCCTGATCACACTTATTAGTTACGTTGAGTGTCACACTTATTAGTTACGTTGAGTGTCACACTTATTAGTTACGTTGAGTGTCACACTTATTAGTTACGTTGAGTGTCACACTTATTAGTTACGTTGAGTGTCACACTTATTACTTCTGGTCATACGACGAAGACTAGGTCGATCAGTGTCATACTTAATTCTTACGTCACACTTATTTGTTACTGCAGGTCATATTTGAACGGCCTTGGAAAATGCCAGAGATAAATTCGCGTATAGTCTCTATAACCACGCGTAATTCCAATGTTGGAAGTTGAGGTGGGTACGTATACGCTATCCAAAAAAACTTACTTAAAGTTAAGCAACGTAATTAAAATTCTAGGTTATATGGAAACCTCAGCTATTAAAAAATATAACTTTCGTGAAAATCGGGACTTAAATTAAGGAACGTTATGTCTACTTTCAGGCGGAAATATAAAACCACGAAAATTGGGGTCCCGTAAATTACCCTGAAAACTGTACTTAAATTTAATATTTACTGATATAACGCAAGTTGTAGTTCAACTGAATCCTAACCTATCCAATAATATTTTTTTTAACGTTATCGGACTTAATTTTAAATAAAATATCTACCACATAAAGCGAAACCACCTAAAATAGTAAATTGGGCAAATGCCCAACTTCTAGGGCTCCGATTTGAAAACTTTATGAAAGGCTATCAATGGCGATGCATGTACACTCGAACGAAATATTATTGACTTTTCTATCCCTAACTGTTGAAGAGATATGCGCGACACGGCGGCATCGGCATCGGCATCGGAATCGGCATCGGCTACACTGTACGTTTGACTAATACGCACAAATCCTTAGGATTGTGTGTAAAAAAGCTAAACCCTAAACAAATTTTAAGAAATTTAAAAACTTACTAATAGCTCGTACCGATAGGTCTTCGAGTAAACAAAAAGACCCGAAACTCAGACCAAATAGATCTTCGAGTGGGAAATTAAATTAAATAAATAAGCCAGCAATTCCAACGGTAGACAAGTTTCGTCCTATTTGACACTCGTCAGTACCATGCGGGAAATCTGGATGGCGACTATTAAACCGAAAAGAGAAACTAAGCCTAAACATTAAAAATTTCAAAACGAGTTGAAATTTTTAATGTTTAAGCTTAGTTTCTCTTTTCGGTTTAATGAGTTAAGTGTGTTATAATTTCTTAAGGGTATTATTATTCGTTCAGTGTATTAATTTGTATTGATTTATTATAAACAAAATGTAAAAATACGTGGTGAAACAAGGAACCTCGATTGAACACGTAGTACCGTGTGGCTTCCATGCAACGAAATAAAAGTTTTGAAAACATGTTGTTTAAATATTGGCAATAATTTATTGGATTAGCTTTCAGCATTTGATAAAACAATTTCACTACAGGAAGTAAAGATCAATAATGGAGACTAAATCCAAGATCACGCAGCCGATTAACAACTTTCCGCTGAGGAGCTATTAGCGAGTTACATCAAGGACCCCAACCAACCGGTTCTGCGTTTCTGATATAAAAACGTTAATCTACGTAAATCATGGACGCTTAATTGCAATTGACGTACGTCCGCTTATGGAATGTAGCTCTTAAGGTGTATTTTTTGTGAAAACTAATGTTTAAATAAATTCAAAAACAAACGTCAATTAGAGACAACCGATTGCTAAAAGGAGGAAAACATTTTCGAAAAATGACTGTTATTAAGAGCAGGGACCAAATTTTTAGATTTCTCTGACGGTAAAAGTTTCAGTCGCTCGATTTATTTGTCTGATATGGCTCTCTCTTTACTCTCGTTCTTAAGCAACATGATGTGGATGAATGTTGTTTATCACATTCTCAAATTGATCTTCCATTGTTTAAACTTTACATCTCGTTATATCTTTTCCGTGATTAACGAAGATCGTTGTCAGCGGATCCTTCCGCCAATCACGAATCCTTTGCTTTTGGAGTCGGCCTCAACTCTAGCGTCTAAAATTAGATCCGGACAAGTAAGAACGTATTTATACTATTTTATAAGGACAATTTTAATACCTTATTATGTATTGTCACTCCTGCGTTAACCTAATTCTCGATTATACAACTCGTGGTAATCGTGAAAAAAAGGTCAAAGCTAGTTTTAAATCATACTAAATCGTGTTTACAATATAAGCAAAGTGAAGCCGAATAAGTAGTTTTATTTCAAATTCCTCATTGATAACATTAACATTGTCTTTATTTATTTTTATGGAAATAATTTATTGACGTTGAAAAAAATATTGCTTACCACGTAACTAGTTTGACCTAAACATTAACGGGTGTGATTCCAAAATTCAGGTGTTGTAATGGCTCTGTTCTTCGTTTTTCTCTTCCATTAAAACTTGTTGAGATTAACGGTAATAGTGTGTGTAGGGAGCTGTTGGCACGCGAGGAGTGAAAAGCTTGCCACCACCCTCCTGCGCAGTATAAACCGGCCACCTGAATTAATAATATAAAAAGTCACTAGATGTCTTGGCGCTAAGATTTTGCCTTGGGTATTAGCCCAGCTGATTATATAAGTTTTTTAGGTTTATAAACTTTTTTTGGTGTTATTTATATAATTAATTTTATATTAGGATTATTTATATTATAGCAACGACATCAAACTCTTAGTATTGATTGGATTTTATATTTTAAATTAAATTGTCAGTTAATACCTTTTTTAGTAAATGGGTTTGACGAATAACGCTAAAGAACCTAAAGTTTGAAATGACTTACCAAGAAAATAATTAACTAATGGAAGATATGTTCTGGCAAAAACGAACCGTATCAAATGTACAACAAGAGACTTAAGTTTATTAATTATATTTTAGTTGAAAAGCCAGGAGCTAATACAAGCCTTTATTAGTCGAATAAACGAAGTTCAACCTGCGATAAATGCTATAGTGGACGAACGTTTCAAATACGCTCTCGAAGAAGCTGAAAGAATCGACAAATTCATTGTTTCAGGAACGAAAAGCGCCGAAACTATTTTGGAAGATACTCCTTTCCTTGGAATACCTTTCACCATTAAAGATTCCATTGGCATCAAAGGTATCACTTATAGTTTTTGTTATTCATTTAAATGGTAACATAATAAAGCGTATGTTGTTACTTTTCTTAATAAAATAATGTCCAATCTTGCAGGTTTGTCATTCACGGCTGGAATTTACGCTCGGAAAGGTATAAAGGCCCGGGAAGATGCTGATATTACCGATTTGATGATAAAAGCTGGGGCCATTCCTCTGGCAGTGACCAACACTAGTGAGATCTGCATGTGGTGGGAATCGTACAATACTATTTACGGAAGAAGCAGAAACCCGTATGACACGACCAGGACAGTCGGAGGAAGCAGTGGTATGTCCCGTATTAATCACTCCTCATTAAAAACTATTAAAAAATACTGATCTCCAAATTGGAAAACGCGACGACTTTTTCTCACTGAAATGTTACTTCGGTTCCGATAATGAACAATGAAAAGAGTGGCGGTTCCGAATATCCCGAAAGGCTTACCCTCGAAAAAAGAATTTTTTTGATTTCTTTAATTTATGTTTATTTAAATTAAATTAAAATAATGTTGCTTCATTCGCTGTTTTTGCAATAAACTGACTGCGCATAGGTTGGTATCACGATGTTAAACGTCGTTTATATGATATGTCATCTTAGTTTGTTGAGACTTCGTCGTAAACCTTTTCTTAAGGACTACGTAATTAAATGATTACAAAAGTGACGTAGGGAAACTATGTAGCAAAATCTGCTCCAACTAAGGAAAGGACGAAACAGTGGCAGAATTATGTTCAACATGAGAAAAATCTTGGCGCAGGCGTGCTATGCCAAAATATGAGCTCCAGTGTTAAGGTACAGTTTGAGGTACAGATCCTGCCACATATTTCCCCCATGTGCCTTCTCTTGCCCTTTTATAATAGGCTTTATAAATTTAAAATATGTAACTTTTCCTAACCTGTAAAATATGTTTATATGTTTATAATTTCTAGCTCGATTTTACGTAATCATTTCAAAATAATTGAACATACTAAAGAAAGAGTGAAATAAATATGAGATACCTGATAAATGTTCTTATGTGTTTAACCAATTTGAGACCATAAAATATTTAAAAAAAACTATATTAAAATACTAATCAGGTTTTATTAATTTGTTATTCCTTGTAATTTAATTTAGGAGGTGAAGCCGGCTTGGTAGCGGCGGGTGGTTCTGTTATAGGACTGGGAAGTGACCTTGGTGGAAGCATTCGATTGCCAGCCTTTTTCTGCGGGGTGTTTGGCCACAAAGGCAGTAGTGGTAAGAATATTCTTAGACTTCTAAATCGATTAAAAAAGGTTGTAAGGTAGCTCTTACAATTCGTGAAAATTTCAAAACATCGGTGAAAATATGAATTCATTGTTGAAAATGACAAATTGATGAACAGTAGCGTAGCAATAGTGGTGTGCTTCAGTCGATAAAATGTTTTTATTTGTATTGTTTTTGTATTTCATTTTATTAATCGTTAATCTGGTATTCTTAATCGTATTTTTCTTTGTATTAGTCTTATTATTTTGTAGTATTAGAAATTCTACTGCTAGTATTGTATAAAAATTACGCACATTTTACTTTTCCGCCATATAGTAATGTTCAAACACCTTTGTCCAAATAGCAGGGTCGTGAACCCTGCTTCACTACAAAAAGCGACAAATACAGGAAAAAAATGTTCGATAACGTTTGGGGTTTTAGCTACTCGTGCACAATAGACTAAGACAGTGAGTTGTCATTAATATCATTAAAGCTGTTATTTAAATAATATTTAACGTATATTTATCTATTTTTTAAATTTTCGATTTCAAGGGGGCCCGGGACCCGCAGGGCCCCCGTAAAAAATATCACTATTTCCAAGTCTGGCCCTGAGTATATAGATTTGGGATATTGGTGATAGCCCTGTTATTTTTAGTACTTAAAGCAAGTGTCGGCTCTAGGTGAAGTAGCTCTTTTTTCAACAGATGTCGCTAACGTCGAAATCAAAACAAGATGCTGAAGCTACATTTTGACCCAAAAGGCGGGACATAAAAGTATGCTTCGCGTTGATTGGCTCATTTGTAAATTGGTCAATAACTTCCATTAAAGTAATTGTTTACAATATATTTTACATGGGATATATAATTTAGGTTAAAGTTCACTAAGTAGAGTAAAAGTGGTCTAAATATAATACTCTATAATGGCTCTCTGACGGCGTTATTGTTTCGCTATTTTGAATTTTAGCTTCCGTTCCCATTAATAGATGGCTCCACGTTCTCCACGAAAGTCATTTTTTTCGAAGATTCATGGCCATCTCTAATAACCGGGGCCTTTTAAAAAATACAGGTGGCAATGATAGAGCTGACATTTGCTTTAACAACGATCTCATGGCTAGAAGCAAATGGAAAAATCACCACTCTATATATAGAAAAATTTTAAGTTTTTGCTCTAGTTTGAAAAGTTGTTGCGCCCGAAGGAAGTGATTCCCATGGGAATCCTTAACAAAAATGTGTATTAAAGTTAAACGTTGTATTTTCAGCGTAGAATGGTAACGTCGAATTTATATTGAACCCAAAAAGTTCTAAAATAGTACGCGAGCTTGTAGTCCAATAGTTGCTTAAATAAATCATCTTCAAGGAAATCGCCAAGAAGTAATATTTCCGAGAGCCAGGACCTGGAAGTTTTCGTTTATATAGTGCTTGTTGAAATAATGGAAACTGTTCAGTGCTACGTTATGCAACAAGTGTTTCCTTTTAACCAGGGCTGCGTTCAATAACTCTCAACGAAGTATTTGAAAAATTATTTTCGTAGAGACCGTTGCTAACGTGACGTAGGATCTTGGTGAACGCTTTTAACCGTTGTTGTTAATTTTGTTGCGTCGTCTGCAGCTAGCCTTCCTCCGTGCTGCGACTTCACGTGACCGTTGAGCAACGGCAAAACCTGCTCTTACAGCCGTTGATTCCGTTGCTCAACAAACGGGCTACGTGACGTCAAAACTGGAAGTCAAAAAAACCTGTTCATTAAAAAACCGCTGACCGTTGAGCTCACCGCTGAGCTTTTTTAGAGTTACTGAACGCAGCCCAGGTAGCTTTGTTTTTGACATATTAAGGCTTAGCAAAACACGGTGCTCTGTTTCCAGGTGAAATGTTTCCACTATTTCAACAAACCCTATATAAACAGTAACTTGCAGGTCCTGGCTATCGGAATTATTACTTATTTACGATTTCCTTGAAGATGTTTTATTTAAATACCTATAATAAATATATGTTAAGTACAATAAAATATAGCAAACACTAATGCAGAATCTGTCAGTACCGTAAAGGAAAATAATATACGCCGAAACAGATTTTGACAAAGACAAGATGTCACGTTCTCATTTTCATGGGTAGACCAATTTCAAATAGTTCTTCAATTAACATAAACCTGACACATACTACATGAAACGTGTGAACATTGTTTGTAGAACTTGGCAAAAACGTGGCAAGCTAACACTTAAATATATTTCTGTGTTCTGACTTTATACTTAAAAAGATAGCCTAGAATTACCATACAAATTGCGACATATTTTTAACGGACAAATCTAGGATCGAAATATTATTAATTTATTTTTATAGTTGCAATTTATCTAAAATTGAATAATTTATAATTATAATTTATATTAAATTAATGCCCTATTTCAAAAGTCAAAAATTGGTTATTTTAGTGAAACCATAATCTGAATTGAAGTTTATTTAAATGAATTGTCGTCTTTGAAAGTCTAATCCCTATTGTTGATCTTTAACGTGCAAAATAATCATTTTCAATTTGTATTTTAAAGGTATCGTTAGTACAAAAGGTCACATACCTTTGCTCAGAGGAGAAAATTTGAATTATGTGTCATTGGGACCTATTTGTCGTCACGCCACAGATCTCAAACCAACCTTGAAAATTTTAGCTGGCAAAAATTCCAACATGTTAAAATTGGACACCAAAGTAGGTTAATGTATAGTAATTATACTTTTGTATCTTGTTATAAATATTTATTTATAACGTATTCGAAGAACAATTTCGAAATGAAAAGCTATTTAGACATAATAATATTACTCAGGTACACTAATTACCGAGGCATCACCATAGGCCCTAGTCAGCTTACATATTAAATTGCAAACACGGTTTTAATTCGGTCTTTATTTATGACCTCTTTCATTGAATATTTTTTTGCAAATGCCTCGCGTCGTTTAGTAAATTGTACTTACTAAAAAATAACGGGATATATTTTAAAAGGTGGATATGTCTAAAGTGAAAGTTTTCTATTCGATGGATGAAATCAACCACCCTACAATTACACCTATTTCATTGGAAGTGAAACACGTCTTAAGCAAGGTTAGTTTTATCGACGATAGTATATTGAAACGTAATAAAGAAGTGCAAGTATTAGTCAATGAGATTTTTTCCACTCTAAATTCACACCCCAGTTACATTGAGTGTATTTTGTAACTAACGTTTTACTATCGCATCTTTTTATATGCACTCTTTAGTTTTCTCTAACAAGAAACTTTTCAATCGACAGGTCGTGCGACATTTTCAACGTGAATATGGCACAAAAGCGCGGCTACTTCCGTTGAGAGAAATGAAATTCGCATTTGAAATTTTTGATAATATAATGGCAACATCTAGAGAATTTTCTGTTGGCCAAGAAATGACTCAAGGAAAGAGCCAACTTTACCCTATTTGGGAACTAATTAAATGGTGTTTCCAGTTTTCTAAACACACTCTACCAGCAATTGCTCTTGCTGTAATGGAACAGTTTCGTTTGAGAGAAGAAACGCCGTCGACTAAGCGCATGAAGAGCAGGCGGGATGTCTTACTTCAAAAGATTCGAGACACGTTGAAAGACGACGGTGTCCTCATTTTCCATTCTCATCCAGAGCCAGCTCCCAACCACAACCACCCATTGGTTAAGCCTTTTAACTTCGCCTACACGGGAATATTTAATGTACTTGGTTTACCGGTAACTCAGTGTCCCGTAGGTTTTAGTAAAGATGGTTTGCCTCTAGGAGTTCAAGTAGTTGCCAATAAAAACCATGATCATTTAACTTTGGCGGTTGCCGTTGAACTTGAGAAAGCGTTTGGTGGTTGGATGCCACCGGGTCCAAAATGATAATGCAGAATATGAACTGATGAATCTTAACGGTGCCATCTCGTCTTACTTGGAATATGAATTAAATTAATTTGCAGATTCGATTTAAGAGTAGACGAGGATATGTGTTCAATTCGGGCTTTTCCTTTTTCATCAAAAAGGATAATCATCAAATTTAGTTAAATATTAATATCTGGCCCTGAGTGTGCGTGCTGATCGTAATTCACACAAAGATATACATAGCCAAAGATATATAGCCAAAGATCAACCTTATATTCAGAAAACACTGAAATGTGTTTTGTTTTTTCGTTTATTTAACTTGAAAATTCCGAGCTTTCATTTTATGGAGATACATGTAATGTACTTTTCAGAAGACCAACATTATTTTATATACGGTTACAGTTAACTTTACCTAAGCCTTAAAGTACCAGCTTTCATCTCAATTTAGTACTAGTTAAAATTGTCCCTTTATTTCATGCAAATTTGAAATTTAGAAATAAAAAATAATCACTATTTTGAAAATTGGGTTATAACTAATCACAACTTGAATTCTGTAATCCTCTGTTTTCTGGCTTTGAAAAACAATGTGATAAACCTTTAAATGAATATGAAAAGTTTTAAATTCCATAATTGAATGTTTAAATTTTTACCATGATATTTATCAATGAAATTATTTAATTACCAAATAATACATTTTTAAACATTTTGAATGCTGCATTTTGAGCAGTTCTAAGTCTTAGTTAACGTGAAAAAAGGAGTATTTTTTAACGTCAAAAATATTGCACTCACAATTGTCAGTGTAAAATCACATTGTTAAAATAAAACTAAGTTAAGCTTAATTTCAAAAGCCACTGTAAATAAATATCGAAAATATAATTTTAGGTTAACATTGTGAATTTTGAGCTTGAAGTATCTTTTATCAAATATGTTATTGTGAAAGTGACATTTTTTTGTAATTTATGAATTTCTTTGAATTTTAAATCTTATAATTATTTTTAAAGTTGCAAAAGTTGCAAAGATCAACATTCTTTGTGATAAAATTATTTGTTAACAGGTTAGAAAACAATGAATGAAGTCGAGCACTCCATAACACTATCTGCTACCCTTTATATGTTGTTGTAGCTGGCGTCATACAAAAAATAAAACTTTAAATATACTTAACATAGATTGTTTATTTATTTGAAACATAATTACACGTAATGGAAACCAGTGCGGAATGGACCAAGAAACAAATAAAAGAAAATGATAAACAAGTAAAAAGACGACCTCGGGGGAAAACCCGTTTAACCAGTGGGGTCGGAACTTGCAAACTCAACGCAGAAGGAGTAGTTCCGAGTTTTCATCTAGTGCAACAAGTTGGTATCAAACCCGGCTCCCCTTGCAGCGATGCGAAAGCGCTATCCACTCCAATTGTAAGTTGTTATCTGTGCGAACGTTATCCTAACTTTCCTTAAATCTCTTTGAAATGTCTTGCATAATTTGTGCTACAAAAACTGATAAACCCATAAGGCCTATGACAATGTACCAATACAACATTGCGGACATTGCAGAAGCGGCGGAGAGCTCTTGCGGGAACGTCCGTTGGGTAAATGGAGCAATCCAGTTGTGTTATATTTTCTAGCTCCAATGCGCTAGCGAAAACCAAACATTTATATTAACGTGCAGAAGCCATTGCACTATTTTGCACTGTCTTCGGGAGAATGTCAATGTTCAGAGTATTTTCAGTATTGTTCGCTATCTCCCCAGTAGCCAAAACTGTCGGCCGACTGCAATTTCTTTCCATCGGATCAACTGTCGGGCTAGATAGTTGACCTGGCAGTTACTATATCCATTCGTTATTCATGGTCCAAATTTAGTGAGCTTAAATACGGGCCGACTTAAATTTTTCTAGTTAATGTATCTAAAAAAATTGCGTAATTTTTTATCTTTTCTCTTTCCTTTCAAAATAAAATTTCTAAAATATATCTTTTCAACTTCCTTTCCATTCGAAATTGCTTAAATGTCTTTTATCTTTCCTCTTAATTTTTTAATTTTCTGTCTTTTCCATTTCCCTCTAAAAAATATTTATAAAATGTCTTTTCCCCTTCCCTTTAATCAAATTGCTTAATTTTATGTATTTTCTTTTTCCCTTCAGAGTTTGTTTTTATATTCATGGGTTGGATCTTTAATGAACAAACAACTTAACAATCAATTGGTTTATTTTCCAAACGACCCATAATAGCCAAATTTAGGCCTCGGCGGGAAACAAGAATCAGACGCATGTTGAAATAATAATAATAATAATAATTTTGTTTGCTCGAAGACCTATTGGTGCGAGTTATTTGTAAGTTTTTTATTTCTTCAAATTTGTTTAGGGTTTATCTATTTTATCCCTTTTAATTATCGACTAATCTACTTATTCGCGTATTTTATCACAGTCCATAGGTGGTTTCTTCTAACTTAACTTTTCGAAATAATTATTCCATTTACAGAATGCAAAGTACCACAAAGTAAATATATATTTATATTGGTAAAAACCAGAATGTTAGGGTTAATTGCATAACGAAGTCGTACACTGTCAGAGATAAATTTTAGATAAATTAGGTCAGAATTTATATACTGGTTCACTTGGGTTCTGATTTTATCATTCGATACCGCTGTTAGTATCTTCATAACGCCCGGAGATAGTGACCAACGGCCAAAAACAAAACAAATATTTTGGCGACTGTCACACCGTTGACGCCAGCTTTCCAACACTACAGAGGAGCGACCACTCCCCCTTCTTGTGGGAGTAATGATGATTCATGTACCACCAGTGACAGACACATCCCGCTGAAGAGCGGGAGTCAACGCAAAGCAAAGGCACCATAACGTGAATAACAGCAGCCCAACACCATTGAGCTGTAGCCGATTAAACTATATCCTTGAAACTTCTTTATCTGTCCAATGAGTGGACCACCAACGCCACGTGGTATTAACAAATAACTATATACATTTGTTATTATATATGGCAGTTCCCGCTTTGTAGTGGCGATTTCTTCGACCTGGTAGTTCTTGTTTCTATAAGTATTACGTGAAATCTAGTTCGTGCTCCTAAGCTGCTTCAGTTGGTTTTTGGAAAATTCACAGGTTACTTAAGAAATGAAAATATTTCACGGCGGGAGGGACTCAAGCACCATATGCAACATTGTTCCCTTCAAAACAAAATAGGTAAATTTCCTGTTTTTATATTTCTATTTAAAAAATTCTTAATTTTACATTCACATGGACACGAGAAAAGTAAATCTCTATTTAAGTTTAATATTTTTATGATGTACCGCATTTACAGCTAAAGTGTTAGTCCCGCAGACCGCTTCCAGAGACTAGCTAAAGTATTAAAAATATATAACTTAAATAAAGACGAAATAATAACAATATTATTGTAACCAAGATTGGGATTAATATCGGAGGCAATTGCTGCAAACCGTCCACTTACTAAAGCTAAACAAGAATGTTATAATTTAGTTAATAAAGTTTTGCTAAAACTTTAATTATTTATTGTGTAGTTTCATATTTTAAGCGTAGATGAAGTCAAGCTAGACCGAAAGAAGAAATAAGTTTAGGTTAGCCTAGTCAAAGTTTTGAATTTTTTAAGAAACTCTTTAATTCCACAGGAAATGCAAGTTGTTTCGATAACCGTACAATTATATTATCATACAAAAGTGTTATTTTCCTTTACGCTTCTGCTTTATTATTTAAATTCATTGATGTTGTCTTAGATTTACACGGAACACAATTAAATAAAATTATATGTTAAATTTATATAAAGCCAGCTATTTATTGTCCGTTAAATATAAGTGCCAAGGATTTTTCCAATACACATTTATGTGGCGAAGACAAAACGCCAATATTTTAATTTAGAAATTTTACCAAAATGTATTACGACGAAGTGAGTGAGTCACTTCTTGGGTTTGGGTTTTTCGAATTTTTCCAGTCACTTTTAGTTGTGCAATCAATGGCACCATGAAGGGAAAACCTAGATTCATCTACCAAAAACCAACAAAGAATTTTTCTATAAGATGTAAGTTTCGAAGGCGACGTCTCGCCATACTTTTTACTTTTCTCCGATCTGGTTACCCCGGAACTTGGTTTCTGCCCTCTCTCCGGTCTCTCAGTCGAGTCCGTCTTTTTTTTCTCTCCTTCTTTTCTTGGTCCTCCGATTTACCCTTTTTGAGTCATGCCCTTTATGTTTTCAAAACTCCTCGGCCAATCAAAAAGTAAGAAGCTTTTTCCTGTGATAGAAGTTAAACCCGAATGTCGGCGTCAATACCAGGATGACAGTAGGTCGCGCTTCGATTTCTTTCCCAGGGAACGGCAATCCGTTTGCACATTAATAACCCACCAAAAATATGCACTTGACAGGTTTTATGACAATAAACTTACAATACCTTGACATTTCTACGGGAAAATAATTTTAATGAGGTTCAATGGTAACGTCTGGAATTTCGGAGAAAAGGTGGGGCAATTAGGAATTTTAGGAGCCTCGGCCGGTTAAGTCAAAGGGCAAGGGGTCGAGTAGAACGCGGCCGCTATCCTACCACGACCCCTTTCGTCCCGAAGCTTGGGGCTATAACGTCGCCTGGGAGCGCTACACAAAATATCTAAAAAAAAAGACGTTTACCGCGCGTCCAGCGCACGGTTCGAAATCTTTCCCTTCTCAAAACTTTGGCCTAAAACCTTTTAGTGTGCTAGATGTGACAGTTAAAAGAAATTCTGGGAACTAGTCGCCGTTTTTGTGTTACAATTCATAAGGTACATTCCTTTGTGTTCGCAAAATTAAACAGAATGTGAAATTGTGAGTTCACACTAATAACTTACTGTCAAAAACATAGTAGGTTTTGTTGTTTAAATTAATTAACGTTGAAGAAGTAAACAATATCAACAACGTTTGGGGAAACTAAAATATACTTATTTATTAAATGGAACCGATACTCGGTACTTCAGCTGGTAGGTCTTCAAGGCGAAGTTATTGTTATTGTTAAGTGGGGTGGCAAGCCAAGCACTTCGACCTGAGGTCCATTGTGCATCCCCAATCCAGATGACTTAAATAAGTCCTATTTCTGACACAAAGCTTAATATCTGCCTGGCCGTGATGTTAGAGACGTCATGCGTCTCCAACCGGTGCATACCCAAATGCTCAAACTTCTGGGCCGCATAGTAATCGCAGCTACAGAGTACATGTGAGGTTGTTTCCTCCTCAGCTAGACAAGCTCTGCAAATCGGGTCATCGCTGACCCCAATAAGAGTTAAATGTCTGTTTAGATGGCAATGGCAATAATACCTCTAGAAAGCGAGAGTAGTTCTCTGGCTCTTTCCTTAGAAGGGCCAAGAGTAAACTCTTTGGCCTGCCTTTGACCCTCCATCTCAAACCATGGTCTGAGTTGACGATCTGATATAAACTTGGAGATCAGGCCGCGTACAAGTCCCCGGGGGATGGGGAGAGCAGGTTCCGGCCCAAAGAACTCAGCCCTCGCACCTTCCTTGGCCAATGCGTCGGCCCTTTCGTTCCCAAAATGCCCCTTATGCCCAGGCACCCAATAAAGTAGAACTTTATTGTGCAACCCAAGAGCACAGAGGAGATCTAAGCAGCTAGAAACCAGTTTAGAAAAAATATTATACTGGCTGAGAGCTCTAAGAGCGGCCTGGCTATCTATATAAATCTGGATAACCTTCCCATGATACCCCTGATGTAAACAATAAGCAACAGAGGAGCAGATAGCAAAGATTTGTGCATGGAGTACACTAGTGTGTATCGCTAGGCTTTCATAAAAGCCAAAATTATTAGTAAGGCTATACATCCCCACACCAGTGCCACAGCCCTTGTAGCCTAATGCAGCTGGCCCAGCAGTTGTGATTATAGTGTTGGCCAAAGGTGTTGGTGAACCAGCAACTGAACAATCGAAATGTCCTATTTGGCCAGCAGCTGGTTTACGAATCGGGGCCCTTTCCGTTTTTAAAAAAACCAGCATGTGGCCAACTTTAGGTTTTTTTGCCATATTAAAGATTTATAGTTACCAACACCAAAGTTAACACTGTCCCAACAATTCCACCCTCTCGCCAACTACAAAACCACCCCCTCGCCAACTACAAAACCACCCCCTCGCCAACTACAAAACCACCCCCTCGCCAACTACAAAACCACCCCCTCGCCAACTACAAAACCACCCCCTCGCCAACTTTAAAACCACCCCCTCGCCAACTTTAAAACCACCCTTTCGCCAACTAAATGTAGTCACTTAACCAGCACAATACCTTACCTAATTCCCCAAATTTTAATTTAATTATTCGGTATAATGAATAACAAAATATTAAAATTCATTTTTTATTCGATATAAAAACAGTAATTTTTGGCACAGCAATTTCAAATATATACAATCGTCTCCAAAAAAAAGAGATTCGTCAAATAGGTAATTTGTAATTAACAGTTTTTCTACTCGTCTGATAATTCAGCTTCTGGTTTATCAACGCTTGCGTCTCTAGCTTCTTGGCTACTCTTTTTCTTTCTTTGCTCTCTTCCTCCTTCTCTGTCCCCTGAGTATCTGATCCACTTCTTCATAACTGTTTCAATATCATAAATTCTTGACCCTTTAACGTTACGTTGAACAGCTTCTGTAAATACATAAAGTTTTCAAACTCGTGAGAAAACTACATAGCAAGAATACAGTTTTTTTTAAAGAAAAATATAATTTACCTATTATGACATTTTTCGTTTTTAAAACTTGAAATGCGTGTTTTCCATTCAAGCCAATCCAGTTGAACTTTAAAATCAAAGAATGCGAAAATACTCTCTTCAATATTCCACGGCATGTATCACCAATTTTGCGACCACCGATAGCTGATAACTTTCTCACCTAACAATGAATAAATCGTCAATTTAAAACAGATTTTTATCCAAGCCCCATTGCAAAAATAGAAAATCACGGGGCTGCGTTTTTGTATACCCTGTTTAAACTGGACTATTAACTTACCACTCTTTTTCTGATATCCTCATCATCCAGAAACATCTCCAACTTTTTCAAATCTTGAATGCTTTCAAGAGGTAGGCTTGGTGAACCATCAATTTCCGTATCGTCCAGGGTATAATTAGCCAATTGCTCTTGCGAGTTTATGATTTTATCCAATTTCACGTGTATGTCAGATAGCATTAACATTACAGATTTTTCGTATTTATCTAAAAATTAAGAAAGTTAAGTATTGTATATGAAAATTTAGTTTTCCTTTAAACTGTTAGACTACTTATGCGAAAAGTAGTTAATTAAAAAAATTTAATCTTAAAATTTTTTAACATCGTTTCTGCACTTATTTTTCAGTAGGTTATTTTACCATTTCACTATACCTTTAAATATACCATTGGAAAGGCTTGAATGGTGCTGCCTAGATAGAGATTGTTGATATTTATCCACACTTCCCGTTTCTTGAAAATAAACTATATAAGACAGTAAACCGAACAACTACGTAGTTGGCCTATAAAATAAAAACAATCAGTAAAAACTAATGTTACCTTCCATATAGCGATTTTGGTGGTTTCCGATTGAAGAATATTCAGATCCAAAAGAATGTTGCATAAATGTTTCGTCTCTTATTTGTGGCCGTATTGTAGAAAATTCAGAGTTGATGGAGTTTGGACTGGAGTTAACTTCCTCTACGGGTTGATTTGTAGAAAATGAACGGCGATAACTTGAATCAGAATTCTCCTTTCTATGTTGTGGAATAGGACTTGGTGAAAATTGAGAGCAATGAGAGCTTTGACTTCTTGAAGTTTCCTTCCTACCATGTGAAATGCTACTTGACGTAGATCGTGACTTTGTTTTCTTGTTTGGTTTAACAATTGATCGAGATTGTTGACTAGCGATTCCTGATTTTTCCAATTGAGGGCTTTTACTGGTTTTGTCAAACGTTTTCTTTGAGAGTAAAGCGCTAGATCCTTCCTTGGTGTTAAGTTGGTTTTCCAAATGTTGGTTACTTTGATATACCGCTGATAAAACAGGTGTCTTGTCCATCGATTTTTTTGATGTAATTGTACTACGCTGTTCATTGGAATGTAATTGACTCGCATCTATTGCTGGTTGTGATTCATTGAGCATCAACGGTAAAGGCGGTGGTGAGGGTAATTTAACCATTTTACGATTTTTTCCACGTTTTGTTTTACCATTTTCATCTTCTACTCCAAAATTTGTAAGCCATTAGTTTACGAAAAATACTTTACAGGTTAATAAAATTACGATAATTACCAGAAGTAGAATCAGGGCCTGAAGAGATATCCATTTGTTTTTGCCGTTTATTTCTTCGTCCTCTTCCATATTCCTTTTCGCTGGCCAAGTCGGAGGTCAGTTCCGCATTTTTTAATTGCTCCCTGGCTCTTGTGTAAATCACTGCAATCACAGAAAAATGGTTCAGCATTATTGTTGTAGTTACAGAATCTAAAAATGTAGTCCTACTTGATTTATATAAAATCTTCCCACTGTAAATGGTCCAATGTTCGTCGTATGAAGCACACTTTGTAATTAAACTTGTTACTTCATTATGTAAAGACGATGGTGGCCAGTAGCATGAAGTTTCATCGGGACACCATTTTAATGGAACTACTTCAACAGTTCCTTCGTTTTCGAAACTAAACACTACAAACATCTGAAAAAAAAACAATACAAAATATCTAAACTTGAAAACTAAGGTTAAAAGGAAAATTATAGTTTTGTTCACTAGGGCTCCCACCAAAATCTGAAGAAAAATAACCAACTTTTCAAATTCTAACCGAATAAATTAAAATTTTCCAAATATTCCCATTCCATACTTTATTATTAATCAATTTTAAGTCAAAGTAAAATAGTCAATATAATTAGTTGACTAAATAAAAACTATTTTTATTTTATTTATTTAAAATCTATGAAGCATTGGAACAATTTTAACTAAAGAATTTTCATTGTTTTCGAAAATGAAACACTTGCTTTCTATTGAAGAGAGAGGATAAGTTTTAGCTAATTTTGAAATTTTACCAACAAAAAGGCCTAAAATAGAAGACCGAAGAGGGTAATCAAAAATATCAGCATAAGGTTTACACAAATTTCCAACAACCATTATGTCATTAATGCCAAACTGATAAATATGTCTAACCTTTATTACGTCACCAGAAGTCATTTTAAAGCAATTATCACCCGATTTAAGAGATATACAAAATGAAGTGGTTTGAATTTTCTTAAAAGATTTAGCATTTTTTGGTACTAGAGGGCTGTTATTTTTAAACGGTTTCTTTAGGACTAATTGGTTGATTTTTTCTTTACTTGGAAGCAGTTGGTTTTCATATACTCTTTTAAACAGTTGCTGAAGGGGCTTATTGGGAGATCGCATTTTCTTTTTAAGCTTTTGCAAATGATTTTCAAAAGGAAATGCACTAAAATTGTCTAACGGACCAAATGTTTTCACATCATGTGCTAGATGCGTTAAGGAATGAACATTGAGGACTACAAACTCTTTCCCATAAAAGTCTGGACTTGATAAAACAAATTTTTCTAAAAGTTGGCCAGCGAAGTTACACAGAGTTTTGCTAAAAACTGGTGATGCCAAAATGTAGATTGCGCAAAAAAGCAATCTAAAATGGTTAAGAACATCTTTAGATAGAATATCCTCGCCTAGGATTGGACCGGTGTACAACAAAAACTGCCGTAGCTCTGTGGCCTTCCACCTATCTATATATTTTAACGCTCTAGGTTTCCTAGCAAATTCACTTGGAATGTATTTTCTAATATTTTCCAGCTTGTTGGAGAATTCGGTTATCATCTGGCTGCTTAACCTTACTACAAATTTCCCTTTTTTAACCCAGGCTGTTAAAATTCTTCTCATAACCCCTAAGCACACCAGATGCATGTAGTCCAGGGGAAATTGTTTAACCATATCCATATCCAAATTTTCTAGAGGGGAAGGGGGTCCAATAAGGTGATGCTCTTCATTAATTTGATTTCGAAAAGATTCATTTGTCCGTAAAGTTACTGGCTCATCGGAATCTAGCTCTAAAAAAACTGTGCGACGGTTGTAATGAAAACCCTTAATGGTACATTTATCGCAAGAATGGTAACCAGTGTGCCCTTTAGCATTTTTTACGAAGGTCCTAGCTGGTGTGTCTAATATAAAAGGACCATCTGATCGGCAGTTAAATATTTTCCCACCGTATTGAAAACCATTACTGCACAAAGCTGTTAGTTCATTTAAAAAAGGCTCCAAGAATTCAGTTAAGGATGCAGGCTTGCTGTTTCCACAAAATATTCCCACCGGAAAAACCTCCCCAATTATCCCTTCCGAAAAACTATAAACTGAGGCCAAAATAGGCCAAAGGCATTTGTTTGAACTTTTAAATAGAGGCACCCCATCAATATTTATGGCAAAAGAAATATCGTCATCGTAATTAGGTCGCGAATTTAAAAAGTTTTTAATACCTTGGGTAAAACCAATATGCCAATATTCCCCACCTGCAATTAGTGTTATTCCTATAGCATCTCTTTGGGTATGCAAAAGTGTTCGCGAATCTTTCGGTAAGGTGTCATGTCCATGAACCCGTAGAATACATAACAAACTATTAAGCTTAACAGTGTCTATGTTATGGGTCAATGCCCAGCTCCTAATATCTTCGGAAATATCACGTACATCATGTTCCGACGAACTAGTATCGCTATAACTCGATAAATTGCTATTAATCCTCTCGATATTATCACTTGAACTATCAGTTATGTTCTCATCAGAATCACTGTTATTTAGACATTGTGCATCTAAGAAATGCATCCCATTTTGATTAATTTCAACCTGACCTGAATCGCAAATTGCCTCATCACTACAAGGGCCTAATACACCATCTTTATTTAAGTCAAAATCCACTACACCTCTAGCGTCTAATAAATCACATTCTTCTGACACTCGTTCCATAACGGTATTTAAATAATTGGTTCTTTTTCTTCGCTTTTGTCTATTACTTAAATCAGAAACGTCTCTATCATAGTTCATACCAACTCTCTTAACTTTACTATTAGCCATAATTAACTAATATTATGATTAAATTAGAGTAGCAAACAGTAAAAAAGGTTAATTACATTACCGTGTTAAATTATAGCACCAATCAATCAAGTAACCTAAATAGAGAAACAATAAGAATTCCATTTAAAATTCAGCCTAAAAGTAAGATAGTATATAAAATGAAAACTAATTATATATAAGACTTAAATATCTTTAAGGGAAATGTCCACTTCAATAGAATATAAACTAAATTAAAAGTGTTTGAATATACAAAAAATATTTAAAGTTAGGGAATTTAATATTGACTAAAACGTAAAAAAAGAACTGGACTTAACTCCGTATTCTTTTTTTAGTTTTTGAATGGGGGTGGATATCGTATCTCGTAACTATAGGAAATGGTGGATAACTCGTCGACAGCATAATTAAAAATTAAATTTATTTTCATTGAAATAGAAAACACTTGAAGTTCTTGATATTTTTGGGTATATTCAAACACGTTTATTTTAAAATCTATCGTTTTATTAAAATATTTGAGTATTTAAAATTACATAATTTTCCACAATATCTCAAACTCCCAAAATATTTAACTTACTACAAATTTAAAGTTAAAAAGTAGTAGTTTTCAATTAAATACTATAATATTTAACATTGAAAAATATATTTAGGCTTACCTTAATCATAGAACGGAAAATGGCGATGAACCCGAGGTCCACCTTTGTTCGGAGACGAGGTAAAAGAAACTGACCGCTTGAACGGTCCCAGCCACGAATCTCGCGTTACCACGAGGCTTTGGAATTTTTCCAAATTCCAAGAATTTTCTCGACCTTTGTTACTGGCACCCGCCCCCTCCCACTCTAGGTACAATGTACGCCTGTTGGCTAGGAATAAACCCCATCTGTATACATCAACTTTTTATAACTCTTAAAATGTTTTATTTATTTAAAACATTTATATTTTTTTAAGGCGGACAAAATATCTTTAAGTGCAGAGTTTTTTTAAAGTAATAAACAGGAATTACGAAAATAAATTGATATATTTAAGTAAAGTGCTGTTTTGGAGTCGGGTAGGAGTTGGTTTCCAATACTCCTTAAAATTGTTAGGATTATTTAAATTGGAAATTATTGTTCATTAATGTTTAGTTTATGCAGAATAAATATGAGGGTTCATAGTTTTTAGGTCGCTAAGATTGAAATTTGTCCCCAATAAATGCGTGTGTATCAAGTTGGGCGTTATTTGGTTTTGAAGTTGGCTTTAGGTTTCTTTTAGTCGGGCCTGAGTTGGCTTACGACTTTTAACCAACTACGACACCATACCGACCGCGCGACTACTAGCCAACACAAAACCAAATGGCTTGTGCTACAAGGGAGGGGGCCTTAGACAAATCGGTAAACCAGACGATCTCTCCTCTGGTACCGGGGTCAAGTTACTCCACTTGGTCTGATGATCATAGCGTACAGCCAGTACACAGCTCTGGGGCTTAGGCCCCAGGTCTTGCTAACTGTACTTCTAGTTCTCCAAAATAACATTTTACCCTTCTTGACTATATAGTCAAGGTGTGGCTTCCATGTTAGTTTTCTATCTAGGAAGACCCCGAGGTACTTCACCTCGGTACTCTCCAAATAAGGAAATACCCTCGAACATGCCTTTTATAATTTTACGAGTAAAAGGAACCATTACATCCTTAAACCGTTACCGGGAATTTGCCAGTAATGATGATAGCAATATCATCAGCGTAACCGAAACAGCGGCATCCTCCCCTGTTCAACCTCCGAACGAGTCCAGGCACCAAAGAAGGGGAGAGAGAACCCCCCTTTGTGGGCAGCCACGACTGGTAAAGACCATAAGGGAGTCACCCAGCAAGGAGGATGTCACTTTCCGGTCCGTCAACATAGATTTGATCCAAAGGCACAACTTGTCATTGATACCAAATCTTTTTGCAGCCTTCAGTATAACCGCACTGGAGACCTTATCAAAGGCTCCCTCTATATCAAGAAAAACCGCTAGCGCAATTTACTGGAACTCAATTGCCTTTTCCAGGCAGGTGCTGACACCATGCAGGGCGGTCTCAGTAGACCCTTGCTTGGGACCTTAGAGTCCGGAAAGTGTACATATAACATATGTGTCAGAGTGTCCTTACCAGACGTGGAAAAACTAGCATCTTTTAACCTAAGTGTGTTAAGATGCATAGTATTATCGTGTGCGAAAATTTTCATTAATTTAACCGTACTGGGAACATCTCTCTCTCTCTCTCTCTCTCTCTCGCTCTCGCAACCCGTGGCTCATACCATTACTCTTTCTCTTGCGCCCCCCTCCTTTGAAACTTACTAACAGCCGAATAATTTTTCAACGAAACTGCGCTATCTCTCTCGCTGGTGCCACATCTTTCGCTTATCGTTTTTTTTCTAATGCTACGGACGGACGGACGGACAAAACTTTCCCATAGAACTCGCTTCTAAGAGAGCTACGCTCACTCCACTCAATTAAACTCACTTTGAAATTTTAACCTCAGCTTTTGTCACTATTTGGGCGTCATTGCACTTTTAAAACTAATCACAACATCCACCCCTCCTCAAAAACGCACCCCGTAGGTTGTTACTTGTTTGAAATTTTTACCGGTAGGTGGCTATAGTAGTATGGTGTTTCTCTCTGTGGCCGCCTACCGGTAACTGAGTCATGTCCTGGATTATTGGCGCTTGCTTGATATAAGTCTAAATAGTACCACTTCTTATTAACATATGCCTAATTTAATCTAAATTATTTGTATAAGTTTTCTAAAAAAGGGCTCAGTTTGCGCTGTTCGTTTCGTAATCGCGAGTCTTGCTTTCTCTATTAATTTAGAGCTTTGAGGTCGCGAGGGATAGCTGAACTCCCAAATCAGGGAAGTGGTCAATAAGTATATGCCACCCGAATTTAAAAAAAATCCCGACCACTAGGATAATTATTGAACTTTCGGAATTTTACATCGAAAGACCCTCAGACTATGGTACTCAATGTGACACTTATTCAAATAATAACGTCACAAAACTGCTAAGGCATAATTTGAGCTACAACTTTTAGGTTTGGTGTCTTTTGTAGCACCGTTAGCTCCTGGTAGGAAATCAGATATTGAACTAACCCCTGAGAGAGAGGCGATTCTGTCATGGCGTATATGGGATTTCTGGTTCATGATCTTTTGGTTGATATGGGAGTAGATTTGAATATGCCGCCATTTTTATTAGATAAAAAACTTTTTTCTGCAGAATATTTACAGAAGACCAGATACATAGCCAGCGTTAGAAACCAAATTGTGATGAATGAACTAAAAAGCTTTCATATACTTAAATTTACTTTTCCAAATTCAATGCATGCTAGTTTAGAAAAAAATTGGGTTATCTGTTGTTATATGTTAAACTTCATAAATGAGATCATTTTTAAGTAGAAAAGGAAAACCAGTACAAGAAATTATTGATGAATTTTAGTTTTATCACAAAGCTATTATTTTAACCACTTTTTATCACGATATTTTCATTGAAGTAATTAAATAAAAATATATGAAAATTTGCACTTCATTGGATATAAAATTAGACTGTGTTTAAGAAATAAAACTGATCAAGTTTTTTGGCATCATAATTTAAAAAATCTGGGTTAAATTTTATTATCCCACAAATATTTCCTAGCCAGTGATAACAAAAAATCGCACCACAGTAATCCTGTGATTCCAAATTGGCCCTGAACTTGATAGAATGAGTTTTCACTTTAAAGAGCCCGAATTTTTTAGTTGTTTCGTTAAATATAAAACCATCAGGAGGGGCACCTAGTACTGGAAACCCGGGGTTAACAACAAGTTCTACTTTAAAAATGTGCACTTTGTGATCTTTCACACTGTGGTTTCCATAATTGTGAAGACCCTTGCTCTCTCGTATTTTCATCTAAATGTTTGACGTCTTCTAAAGACGAGGAGAGTGCTGCGGGAAATATATCTCTTTGCCCGGGTATCCAACATTTATTTATTGATTTGGGAGTCCAATTCAATGGATTTGGATGTCACTAAGAGGATCATCATCAAAGATTTGGGTTTTTTCACTTGCGAAGAGACTAAGAGTACTGGTGTAAAATCTAAAGGGGTAAATTCCACCTCCTGTAAGATTCTCTGCCACACTGGCCTTTTACCCAGTGTTTTGAAATCATCTGATAATCTATTAAGAGGTTCTTTCCCTTCCAACTGTAGATTTTCATTTAATATGGATGTAAAATTAGACATAATTTTTTTCTTGGGCCTCTTTTTACTTTCTTTTCTGGCATGTGATTATGGAAGTTAAGAATGCTAAACCTACTTGTCAATACAGTTTTCTTAACATTTAGTTTACCCCACTTCTGTGCCCTCTCAGTAAGAGATACGTCATTGGGAATAAATTTAAGCTGTTCCATTACACAGCCCAAAATGAACCTTAGAGTCGCAGTAACATACCAACATACTTCGCACTTCCAAGATTTGCACTCGCAAGATCCCTTCACAATTTATCCACTTTTGGAACACATAATAAGATGAGCTGCATATATTTTATGAGCTTTAAAAAAAGCAGAATATTTAGATTCCACATACGTTAAAGCTTTTGCATTATCAGGGGGAAACAAATACATTTCATAATCGTTTGGCTTGGAGCCCTTCAATTTTTGGTTTTTGCTCTTTCTATTTTTAGATTCATGGTGTTTATTTATAGTTGGTTCTGCGAAGTTAGAAGGGACGCTTTTCAACTGCTTGGTCCAGTTTCCAATGGGAAATTTATGGTCATCTTCGTTTGTAGAATCATGGAGGGCAATTCTAAAAATTAGAAACTTGTAAATATTTGGCTGAACGTCCTCCAAGTTTTGGCTTAATAAAGATATTACTTCCTTTGAACTGATTTATTTTTCTTCATGATTGTTTTCTGTTTATTTCAGTTTATTTAAAATAATTATCGATGATCCATTGAAGTTTACAAACATATATAAGAGATCAAATGATTTAGATACGATCGTAAATACGTTATGAAGGGCAATAATGTTAAATAAAATAAAAACATAAAAATCGTAAATGCGCAAGCGTGCACTAGGATATAAAGGAAACAAATCACGGTGTCCCGTCCCCTTTAGATTTCCTCTAGACCCAGTTTTCGACAATTTCAATATTTTAATGGTTTTTTTTATTCGTCTACTGAAATAAATATAATATCATTTGAAGCCCAGGTCTTTTATATTTTTGTACGTGAAGTTGGCATTCCCATAACTGTTATTAATATTTTTCCCATGAATTAAAAAAAATCGTCTATTAGTATGTGGCACCTAAAATGATACGCCGATGATGTAGCGGAAGACTTTACCGCAGATTTAACTACAAACACCGGACTAGTAAAATAGTGATAAATCCGTCGCAGATTTAATCGTCGAAATAGAGACTAGTGAAAGCGTACTTGACATATCTTTTTAATTTCATAAACTTCAACTAGCATATAGACTTCAACAATCCAAATTTACCTTATAATGTGTGGTTCCGTTGAATTGTGATAGTTTTGGCGCACTTTAGGAGAGGAATTGGTAACACTTTCTATTGGTTGGTGGGAAATTTGCGCCACAGCATTGGTTTATTCGAATTTCCGGTGTTCTGATTGGTTAATACGAATCTTAAGCGACACATTTGGACTAGTATAAATCTGCTGTATTGTGACACTTTTGGTAAGATAGGTGACAGAAATTTACATCACTCGCGATTGGGTGTTTTAAATTACTGCTATTGTGATTGGTTGTTTAGAGTTGGTCGACTTAGCCGGATAAGTTCCTAACTAGTCAAAAACGTTTTTTGCGACACATTTCCGAACTAGTACCGAGTTCTTGACGTGATTCAAATTTTAAATATGTATAAAATTTTCCTCTAGTCAAAATCAGTTGTATTTTGACACTTTTTTTCTTGCGTTAGGTTTCAAAACGGTAATTGAGACACCATTGGCGTGCCCGACTAATTTTTCTAGTCAGAAATATTTTGACAACTTCAATAATTACGTTAATTACGAACTAACTTTACACTCTTTTGATATCAACTCGTTGACTAAGGAACCTGATACATTCCATTATATTGCATTTATAATATCCTCATATAACTATCTTAAATGCTATTTTAATTAAAAATAATGAAACATTAGATATTAGATTATATTAGATACGACGACTAAATTTAATGGCATTTTACTTAACTATAATAATTTTATTATTTTTGTTCAAGGTATCTATTAATAATTATTATTTTCGTACAATTTACCTATTAATTATTATTATTTTCGTACAAGGTACCTATTAATAATTATTTTTTTCGGGGACTAATTATTAATTAATAACATATTTTTAAACGCACTTTTATTGTTTGGGACAAAGTTCATAATTTTAGTATGTATTTTTTTCAATTTGCTTGTGCTCCCTTAGACGTTTTTCCCGTTACACAGTAATAGGTCAACAAAATATTACAAAACCACCAATAAATTGGAATGTTTATCAAAATTTACCATTTCCATAACTCTCATCAATTTGAATTTTAGGATACGCCCTATACGTCTAATCACCAGTAAGGTGTTTCAAACTACCAGGAATTGAAAACATGCGTTCTACATCGCATCTAGTTCCTGTTATTCCTAAGAATATTTTGCTGTTTTGGCCAACTTTGGGAAACAGTTTCGTTAAGAACGCCAATAATCTAAGGCCGTCATCGTAGGGTCTTCCTCTTCCATTTGTAGTAGTCATAGGTGGCGTAGAGGCTTTGGATAACAGCTAAGTTTTCAAATAGGTTAAACGTCCTTTGCGGTAGCTTGGTCGACATTCGAGTTGGCGTACGAAACTTAGGTTAATTATATTTGTAACTCACAATTATAAGTTCAGAGAAAGGTTCTGAGAGAAAGGGTCCGACCATTCATAGTTTATTAAAAGACCAAATCAACGACTTACCACTGAATATTCTATAACCATTTTGGGAAGCAATTTCTCCTTTACTTCAACAAATATAGCTGTTTCGCAGACCTTTTCTTCCTAATAGGCGTCCATTAACACTGATTTGGCGTCACATGCATGAATTTTCTGTGTAGCATCTTTCATTGGCTTTTATAGAGCTAAAAATTATATTTGTTAAAATATTTATTTTATAATTACACGACAACCTTCTCCTGCTCTGGAATAATCTAACTCGTTCAATCGTTCAATGGCATTATAAAGACTTTTCCACCCAGTCGCACTAGGCAACAGTAAATCACGAGCGTTTGTCAGTGTTTTCAGCTTACAGTCCACTTTGGGGTTTCCGGAAAAACTCAATGATTTTTTATAACGATCGATATGTACATTATAATTTCGCTATCGTTGTCCCGACCTTTATTGCTGGGGGCGCATAACTGAAAAGAGTGCGTTACACAGCACTCTAGCTCTTAACCAATTCGACGGAGAACGATCTCGTACGGCGTTATTATTAGAATCTTCAACTAATCTTGGCCGACTGCTCATTTCGCCGACTGCTCGTTTGGCCGACTGCTCATTTAACCAACTGGTCATCTGGCTGACTTCTCATTCGGTGCGTTTGGCTAGGTACGGTCCTCTATGTAGCGTTTTAGAAGGTCCAGCTTGGTTATAAAGGAAGAGGCTGAGAGGCGCCGGTCCGGCCCCCCAGCGCTCGAGCGAAGTGAGTGCGCGACGTCGTCAGGCGCTAATACTTGGAATACATTGCCCGTTCTATAAGTCAACCTAACACTAAAGACATAGTATATGACAGGCTATAGCATAACAGTCGGTCAAATGAGCCGTTCATTTGGCCGACTGAGTAGTTGGTCAGATAAATAGTCGGCCAAATGAGCAGTCGGTTCTCTCCCCACTCGTTTAAGGGGTTTTTCCCCGAATTCTTCAGTTTGCCCTTCCTTAAAAACTTGTTGAGGTTAACGGTAATAGTGAGTGTAGGGAGCAGTTGGTTCGCGTGACATGAAGGGCTTGCCACCACCCTCCTACGCATTTTAACCCGTCCACCTGGATTAATGGCTTTAGAAGTCGCTTGATAACTTAGGCCTAAGGTGGTGCCTTGGATATTAGCCTAGCTGATTATTATTGATTATTACGAGCAGTCGGTCAAATTAGCCGTCGGCCAAATGGGCTGCTCATTTGGCCGACAAAAATTGCGGCGAAAAGAGTTGTCAGCCAAATGGGCATTCAGACCTATGAGCAGTCGGCCAAATGCACCCCACCCACGCCAAGTAGCTGGATAAATCTTAGCAAGGATCCTAATTCTAGGAGGGTTATAAAGAAGTATTTTTTTTAATTCTGCAAACAAACGTTGCGGAATGAACTTTGCTGTATGTGCCCCAGGAAAATGCTCAAACGCAATCAGTCCTTTATTGTCTATAAATTGAGCTCTTTTTACTGTAAAAAAAGGAAAACATACTTACATATATTCTTCCAAACATTCATACACATTACCTAAAGTTGGCTACCTTAGGCGACTGCTCCAGATTTCTTAAGAAAAATTTATGCTATTGCCCAGCATACACAAATCGTCCCTGGGACGTCCCAGCATGGTCCATAGAGCCCAGCTTGGTCCCGTAAAAAATTTGTCCTACGGGACGAATAACGGACGTCCCATTTTAGTCCTCGTAGTACCAATTTCGCGACATCCGATATTCAGCCCAATCGACGTCGCATGGATCTCCACTATTCGTCTGAAATGTTTCGTCCATCAATGCTATCTAGAGGCGCGTTTATCAGCAATTAATTTTAATTTGTATCACCTGTATTTGTATTTGAGCTGATAATGATTATAATGAACCACAAAATATTAATTTTATTATGAATATTATTATTTAAATTTACGAGTTTATTTAACGTGAATTAATGAAATTACGTGTTAAATCAAAACTACTTAATTATTTAATTAATTTTATCTGTTCCTAATTTTTATATTTTTTTATATTATTATTTTCTTAATTTTTATTTCCATTATTTTCATTTGTTGAATTATTTCTACAATCACAGCCAATTACTGCGAAAAAGCTGATCTAAGTTGGCCGCGCTAAAGTCCTTTTAAAATATCTGGTAGCCCAGTTTGTAGTTTCTTTTGTACGACGCCATTACTCGATAGTTTGGAATCGGTCACCATAAAGTCCATCATGCGTTCGACACAAACGTTAAAGATTATAACATAGTAATCTCTAGTATCGCTGATGATATATCATAAGAGTAAGTATTTTATTAAAAAACTGTTTGATTTTTTTAATGATTTTAATTCGATTTTTTTAATGTGTAGGAAGATAATATGTTTGATCAAAGTCTATTTTGACTCGTTGACTTTATGGAGTATTCATCTTCATTCTCTATGAATCAGAGATGGGCGAAACTCTGAGGGAGAGTGTAAAGAGTAAACGAATGCGTCCCTCTTTCCCTCTCCCTCTCGCAATACCAGAGGGGATTTTCCCCCTCTTTCGACGCTCTCCCCACTCTCCCTCTTTCGAAAGAGTGGCATTCTCGGAACTCTGAGTATTCCACTCTTATTGTTCTTCAGAAGAACAATAAGAACTTCTTCTGGCGCGCTAAAAAAGGCGCGAAATTTGAATTTCAATATTTTTCCAATCTTTAAAGGGCGGGAATTTTGAATTTCAATATTTTAATATATCTTTAATGAGCCGGGAAATTCCAATCTTCGCTTTATTCTTATTTTTAGAGTGCTTGAAATAGTTTAGTGATTTTAAATTCAATAATGAAATAGGTATAAAATGATAATGCCAAAGACCTAGCGCACTCATTACACTGACCACAGAAAATTAAATACGCTAAGCATTTCTGGAAATACGTTTTATCATAAGTAACCTATAACCATAAGTATGACACTGTTTCACATTTTTCAGCAAATTTTCTTACCGAACCTTCCAATTCAAATGAATTGTAAATAATAGGCCATTCTATAAAACATCGTAAAGGAAATCGCCAAGAAGTAATATTTCCGAAAGCCAGGAACTGCTAGAATAATGGAAACTTCTCACCTGTAAACAGAACGTCGTGTTTTTGATGTCAAAAAAGCTACCCTATTAAAAGGAAACCGTTGTTGCATACCGTACAGGTTTTCATTATTGCAAGCTAAATGGTACGTTAACGTCGAAATTTCGAATTCGCAAGGGTATAAGGCTGGTATCCCTTGTACTCCTACTTCTTCAATTAGTCAGCAGAACCTCTTTTGTGTCATGGAAGGATTGTAGAAGCTGATGGGTACAAGAACGTCCCTGACGGAATCCTAATTGCGAGGCAGGTATAACGGAATTAACAACTAGGATCGTATTAAAAGCTTCTTGGAAACTATGGATTCCGGTAACTTGCCAATGATAGACGTCGAAAGATCAATACGCTTTCCAGACCCTTTAGAGACTGGAATGATATTAGTAAGCTTCCAACTCGAGAAAACGAAGACGACGAGAGCGACAAGTTAAAAAGCTTCACAGGGGGTCAATAATAGCTGAAGCCATCATCTTGAGAAGTCGAGGAGTTATACCATCTAGTCCGCCGGCTGAACCGTTCTTTAATCGCTGTTAGGCCAAAGGTAGATCTGTTGCGTCAACTGAGGAAAACGAGAAACCATCCCCTGTAGCAATTTAAGGTCGGGCCGACGTCGACAAAGAAGGTCGATCAGTAAGGTCGGCCGACCTTCCTTTTTTCAGTCGAAATGTCCTAGCCGCATAAGGGGCGGCCGACTATCGACCGACAAATATTGTCCTAGTAGAAAAATGGTCGGCCGACCGTCGATCGCCAAGAAATTTTTTTTTAATATGGATATATAACAGACTCTTAAATGACTATTGGCCGAATCTGAAATGACTCTGAGCCGACTTCAAGTAGACAGATTAGCGACTCCCGAACGACGTTGGGCCGACGACCAATTTAACAGTATTTCCGACTCGGACTAAAAAAAATACCAATTTGATTTCCCTAAAGATATTTAGCTGTGTTTGTATTGGTAACATTTTTTTTATAAATTTGTAAACATGAATTAACGATTTATCGTAATTTCACCGAGTTAATCCAAACAGTTAAAGAGGCAGAAAATGACCTACTTGAGTTAAGAGATTTTTGAAAAAGCAAACATTTTCAGGCTGAATATATGATATTTTTCGAAAAAAATAGAGTATAGAAGATAAATTATTTAAAAAACTGTTTTAATTTGTTTTATTAAATCGCAAATTTTCACAGTTCTGCGCGATTAATTTAAAAATAAACTGTTGGATATAAGTCGACCATTAGTCGTGTTATAAATGTGCAATGGCTTTTTCAAGTCACGACAGCTATTACAATTTAAGGTCCGCGTTCGGACTCTAATTAATATATAGTTGCATTGATAACACTTATTGGGTCGGTAAGTGGTCCAATCTATTAGGTCACCATACCGACTTTAAAAGAAATAAAAACGTACTTACCTGCAATTATCGCAAAAACGTTTACGACTTTTAGCGTCGGCATTTGGACCAGGGAGGCTATTCTGTAACTTTTTTAGTTGTCGAACTCGATGTCGAAACGAACGCGATCTCGAACGACCCCGTATCGATCGAGAGAGATGTCGATTGACAACTCGGTTTCGAAGCTTACAGAATAGCCTCCCAGGACCGAAAAGCGACTTTACGACCAAAGCCCGAGCCTAAATCAACTCTCTGTAATTAAGGTGCGGCGTTACAGGGTTAGCAGACTTACCAAAGATTTTCAAAACACGTGGAATAAAAGCGAGTACTCATATTTTATTATACGTGTTGGTTGGGTTCGAGTAACAATCTTTTAAACATGGGCGGCTACTTTCCAAGATGGCGGACAATCCTACTAGAATTGATTCCGGTGTCTTGGTGTTTCGTATAAACCCTTTAGCCTCAGAATCGATACGAAATAGAAATACGCAATTTTAGGCAGTCGGCCCGACGAAGTTTTGGAGTCGGTTAACCATCACATTAATAGTCGTTATAGAGTCACGGTTTGAAATTGGGCCGACTGTGGCCCAACGACGTTTTGGAGTAAGAAACGGGTACATTTTTAGTCGGCACAGAGTCGACCTTTAAAGGCCGGCCGACCCTAACTCCCTATGGCATTTCGACTGAAAGACCAAAGGTCGGCCGACCGTCGGCCATCCTAGCCTGTTTCAAATTGATAACACTGAGTTATCAGCCATAGGGAGACTGAAAATATCTAATAAAGGATTAACAAACCATTTTCATTGAAATTTTGGAGATAATATAAATTATATTTATTCCTTATTGCACTTGTTGGCACTGGGTATGAAATATCAGCTGGCTTTTACAGGTCCAGTGCCTTCTCACTCTCTTTCAATTTAACTACCTTCACCTGTTGAATGATAGTTATTAGAATGATAGTTATTAATGTTAGTGATAAAATTTTATTATTTATATACTAATAAACTCACGTTTAAAACACTCACACCGCTATTGGAAAATAATTCGGGGTCTGGGAATTTCTCTGTAGGTCCATTTCCTCCACGAAAATGTGTAGAACACACATAGTTTGCATTTCTCATACTTCGTTTTGGGTTTAGGAAATGTTAAAAAGGAAACGTTCTTCATATAAGGTTCTTTGTAAAACTTACTGCTATTTTTACAACCCGTGTAACAACATTTTTTATTGTTTACCATTGTAGATAATTATTGTAAAAAAATTAAATAAATTAGGCCTTTGCGCCTCGTGAAGCTCAACACAAACACAAGGAAGAAATGTTTACAGCTGACTAGACTCCGCCTCGTGACGTATTGCGCGTCGAATAATGCGCATTAAGGACGGAGTGCCCTACCAAAAGGGGGTGAAATGGGGGAAGACACCAACATTTTAGGTACAGGCTTTCCTATTCTGGCCGCCGTTCCTTCTATACTTCTTCCATGGTCTTTCCAACCGTACGATCACGATGATATCGTGGGCGTTTTTCGCAATAGGGGCAATAGTGGTCGGGTGTTAGCGCTGTTGGACGGATTTTTCGCATAGAGTCATGTCCTGGATTAATCATCTTTTGGCCCATGATGATATTAAAGAACTTTTGAGTTAAAAACAGATGATATTGAATCGATGGTTCCGTTTACGCTCTTAATCCTGATAAAAATACATTTAATGCGAAAGGAAGGCGTTTAACATAAAGATTATCTTCGTACGAAATCATTACCTTTTATGGAACAAATTCTTAAGGACTCAAATTCAGGGGCGCCCGCAGAAAGTTTACAAAGGGGGGGAATCTGCATACCTAATCAATAGCTCATAAAATGGGGGGAAATTGCCCGTTGTCCCCCCCCCGCGGGCGCTCACGCTCAAATTAAATAATCCTGATAAACTGAAGTATAATTCCATCTCCAAAGAAAGAAATGAAAAGTATTTTTGACGATAAGAGAGCCCATCCACCATCCTTCAAATATTGAAGTTCCACTTGTGACGCAGACTTTTCTAAAACCGTGGCAAAATTCTCACTATGACTATTTTAATATTTTATCGTAATCTTATTCACCTATTATATCGTAATCTTATTCGCCTATTTTGACGTAATCTTATTCACCTATTATATCATAATCTTATTCCCCTATTTTGACGTAATTTTATTCACCTATTATATCATAATCTTATTAACCTATTTGGACGTTATCTTATTCACCTATTATATCATAATCTTATTCCCCTATTTTGACGTAATTTTATTCACCTATTATATCATAATCTTATTAACCTATTTGGACGTTATCTTATTCACCTATTATATCATAATCTTATTCACCTATTTGCAGTGGCGGACTGGCCATATAGTGAACCTGCCCGATGGCAGTTGGGCCCTACGGACCGTTCATGAAGTGGGCCCCTCAAACATGATAGCGTTATAGTTGTTAAAGCTGGGGCCCTTTGTCTTCTGGCAGCCCAAAATATTAGACCCAGTCCGCCACTGCCTATTTGGACGTTATCTTATTCACCTATTATATCATAATCTTATTCACCTATTTGGACGTTATCTTATTTACCTATTATATCGTTATCTTATTCAACTATTTTGCCGTAAATTTCAGACCTTGTTTAATATTTTATGGTCAGCGTAATGAGTGAGCGAAGAATAAATTTAACAGCTATTTAAATATTGAATCACTGTCTATTTCAAGCACTCTAAAAGTAAAACTAAATAGAAGATTACAATTTCCCGCCCCGTTAAAGGCCAACAAAAGAATTGAAATTTACAATCCCGCCCTTTAAGAAGAACATCGCGCCCTTACTTAGCGCGCCAGAATAATAGCCCAGGACAGATAGGCCAAAAAAGGGCTTGACCCAGAACATTTTCCCATAAAGATGAAAATTGGTACATAGGTAGTTTTGGACCCCAAAAAAATATACTAAAAGTCCCCACCTCTAGAACGTGAGCTTCCGACGCCATCTTGGAAAATGGCCGCCAAGCACGCCTGACGTCATAAATTAAATGAAAGTGTCCAAAAATGTTAAAAATTGGTACATTATACATTTAAGGCTTTCTGAATAGTATTGTAATTTTTTTTTAGTGTACAACCGTTATTTTGGCCGCCATCTTGGAAAATGGCAGCCAAAACGGTTTTCCACGTAACTTTCCACTATATGCTTCAATATGTTTGAAAATTGGTATATAGTTTTATTAAGGCCTTTGGAACATGGTTACAAAATCTTATGTATCTGCGACCGTTATTACGTCCGCCATCTTAGAAAATGGCGGACTGCAATGCCGAATTTCGCATTCAAAATTAAATGATATAGTCCGATTGTTTTCAAATTTGGTAAATTTTTTGATTGTGACGCTGAGAACACTATTACAAAATCTTAAAGGTATCTGACGGTTACTTCGTTCGCCATCTTGAAAAATGGCCGTCTGGAAAATATTCACCTTGTCGATAGAATTCTTATAACTATTTCGAATCACTTTAGGGTTAGATTATTAGCTTTTAAAATCTGGAAAATGAAAACCAGTGATACAAATGTATATGTATATATAAATAATATAACACATTTAATAATAATAATATAACACATTTAATTAGGAAATGCCCAAAACTATTTATACAGGGTCTTTTTTTTTGCTCGGAAAAGTGTTTTTTTTTCAAAAACTATTTATAGTACCGATTTCAAATTTGGAAGGTCAATTCTCTATACCGGGGGACATCAGTTTGAGAAATTTGAGCGTTTTCGGTAATGTTTTTCACCAATTTTGAAAAATAAATTTTTCGACCACTAGGTGCGAGATAAAAAATTTCTATTATAAAGTTGTAGGCCGTCATCGAAAACCCTTAAAAATTGTTCACTCGACGAAAAACAATTTATTTATCAGTGAAAATTCGAGCTTGAAAAATTTACAAGTTGGTGAAGCCAAATTACGATAATTGAAACCGAATTACCTAATCCAGTTGAAACTTTGGTTAAAAAAACGACCGGATTTAAAAAACACGAGGCTATAGATCAATCCTAAACATGCATTGGGTATTTAAAGGAAAACTTTGGGAGATTATTATCAGTGTTTGATAATATTTCGAACAATGCCTCGTTATTCAGTAGCTGAGCGTACCGAGATAGTTGCCATTTACTATGGAGAAGCAGCGCAAAACCTTAGAAGAGTGACTGAAATCTTCGCAGAAAGACATCCAAACGGAGCACCATCTGTAAATACAGTAAGACGAGCAATTCACCATTTCAATCAATTTGGTAACTTGCAACCTAGGTTTCGCGGATTGGGTCAACCGGATTTAGACTTCGAGAACAATGTACTCGCGTACTTTGTGGCATATCCTCGTCACAGTTGCGCTAACGCCGCTGCTGATTTGGGTTGTTCTGCAAATCGTGTGTGGAAAATTCTTCGTAAGAATCGCTATCACCCATACAGAGCTACGCTCCACCAAGGACTAATTGACGGAGACCATCAAAGACGTTATGAATTTAGCAACTGGTTACTAAATGCTGTCCAAGAAGATAGACAATTTTTGCGCCATGTTTTGTTCTCCGACGAAGCGTCATTTTCTAGAGATGGGCCCTTTAATCATCAAAACAGCCATCTTTGGTCTGACATCAACCCACATTGGGGTTTTGAATATCATCACCAGGTTCAATTTGAACGGGTCAATGTTTGGGTTGGACTTGTTGGAAACCGTTTGATTGGTCCCTTTTTCCTGCCGACGAACCTCAACGGCCAAAGGTATTTACATTTTCTACAGAACGAACTGAGTGACGCAATCGACGACCTTCCATTGGCTGAAAGACGTCAGTTGTGGTTTCAGCAAGATGGCGCCCCTCCGCATTTTTCCCGGCAAGTAACTGAGCACCTCAACAACGAGTTTCCTGAAAGGTGGATAGGGAGAAATGGTCCAGTGCATTGGCCAGCAAGGTCACCTGACCTAACACCGCTGGATTATTTTCTCTGGGGATTCGTTAAAGCAAAGGTATACGCCACGCCCATTGAAACTAGGGAGGAACTCATTAGACGAATAATCAGTGCTTGCCGAGACGTCACACCAGAAATGGTAGAGAAAGCGTTTGAGAACTTAATTGTCCGCGCACAAACCTGTGTTGCAGATAATGGTGATATTATTGAAAATGTTTTGTAAAAATTTATGTGAATAAAATATCTGCATTTAAAAACCAAACGTGTACATATTTTCAAGTGTGAAAACTCTACTACGTTTGTATTAGACTTGTTCCCTTTTCAATTATCGTTTCAAACAATCGTAATTTGGCTTCACCAACTTGTAAATTTTTCAAGCTCGAATTTTCACTGATAAATAAGTTGTTTTTCGTCGAGTGAACAATTTTTAAGGGTTTTCGATGACGGCCTACAACTTTATAATAGAAATTTTTTATCTCGCACCTAGTGGTCGAAAAATAATTTTTCAAAATTGGTGAAAAACATTACCGAAAACGCTCAAATTTCTCAAACTGATGTCCCCCGGTATAGAAAATTGACCTTCCAAATTTGAAATCGGTACTATAAATAGTTTTTGAAAAAAAACACTTTTCCGAGCAAAAAAAAAGACCCTGTATATTCTTAAAATATTCAATGAAATATTTATCAGTTGCTGCAGCTCGTACCAAGAAACATCCATCTTTCTTTGTCCAAATAATAATAAATGTCGTTGCCCATCTCTCTAGCAAGACATTTCGAAATTAAAACACACCGGTTTATATATGTAGATATTAAAATTTAAAATCTATTAGTCGTTACATGAATAATACTTTTCTAACTAACCATTCTGGAGCAAGTAACCGTTTTCTGATTTCACTAGTTCATAGAGAGTAAGGAAAGAGTTGCGAGTTCCTTCTTTACGGTTACAGAATGGAAACAAATGATATGGTTTCAAATATATCTCTAACGATTAATATCAATTTTTGTGAGCTTAAATTACTTTTAAATTACCCCTTTACGAATGAGCGTTTGCCTGTAAAACACGTACACACATATTCACACTCATTTCGTGTAACTGTAGAACGACTTGCCCTAAAAACTGCGATTGCAAAAGATCTGGTCTCGTTTGCTATGCAATGTTTGGTATGATCTGAAGTAACCTTTGGAAATATTGGATTGAAGAAGACGACGAGATTATAATTTGCGATTTGTAAATATTAGGAAGTAGCTGGGGAGCCCGTCCTTCGACCGGGTCCCACATAGTTGCATTGATCGTATAATTCATAAAGCCATAAATTTAATCACTGATATATTTAAGATTTTGTATCTCCATATATTTTCTCATGTATAAAACGACGATACTTATCGTACACCGAGGTAAAGGATTGCACCAAAATTGCTACACAATATCGCGCAGTTTCCTAACAACGATCCAGTGGCGCACCCAGGTTTCTTTTCTGGAGGGGGCCCGTGAAGATCAAAACTCTTTCGACTGCTTTAGTTGTAATAATTAGAAAAAAACCGAGTTTTCTTTTTGTTCTTGGAGGGGGCCCGGCCCTTCTGCCCCCACCCACGTGCGCCACTGCAACGATTTGAAAGATCAAAATGGCAGGATTGAATAAATATGATTTTTTTCTGGTTTAAATTTAATCACTGATATATTAAAGATTTTGTACCTCCAAAAATAACCGTGTACCACTATAAGAAACACATTTGATCGTTTAGAACTGGTTTATTAGATTGTATAACGCCTTTACTCTAAAATTTCGAAGTATACTCCTATAGACTCCTCTAAGAAACCTTTTAGACTGCTTTAGAACTCGTACTCATATCAGTAACCTAGCTGACCCCTTTAACGTCGTGTACGGTGTTCCTCTATAAATATCAGTGTACTCCTATAAGGAGCCCCATGAACCTCTTTAAACTACCGCCAGAGCCGTGCTATTTTTCTTTTGGGCCCGGGGCAAATGTTTTAGACCCCGGGCTCCACTAACGTTTTCAAAATGTTATTGACTTTCTCCCCCTCATTGACCTAGGGGCCCCAATCAGTACCTCATGGGCCATATACTGCCAGGACCCGGGGATATAGACCGTTTGAAAACAATCGGACTATATCATTCAATTTTGAATGCGAAATTCGGCATTGCAGTCCGCCATTTTCTAAGATGGCGGACGAAATAACGGTCGCAGATACATAAGATTTTGTAACCATGTTCCAAAGGCCGTAATAAAACTATATACCAATTTTCAAACATATTGAAACATATAGTGGAAAGTTACGTGGAAAACCTTTTTGGCTGCCATTTTCCAAGATGGCGGCCAAAATAACGGTTGTACACCAAAACAAAATTACAATACTATTCAGAAAGCCTTAAATGTATAATGTACCAATTTTTAACATTTTTGGACACTTTCATTTAATTTATGACGTCAGGCGTGCTTGGCGGCCATTTTCCAAGATGGCGTCGGAAGCTCACGTTCTAGAGGTGGGGACTTTTAGTATATTTTTTTTGGGGTCCAAAACTACCTATGTACCAATTTTCATCTTTATGGGAAAATGTTCTGGGTCAAACCGTATCTGTCCTGGGCTATAACCAAAAGAGAGAATTATCAGCGTCCCGAGAGTGACACGCTTCCGAAAGGGGGAGGACATCGAAAAAGGGGGAACCAGTTTTACCAAGAGTGAATTAATGTTAACTGAGAACATGCAGGCGCAACGGTAGTCCCCGCTTTTATGTTGTAACAGCGATATTCTTAGTGTCAAGTTTTCTTATATTTTTTTTTCAAAATTAGCTGAGGGGTATGGTTTTTTTTTAAATGCGGCTATGCATCAAATTCCAGTTCCACCCTCCTACGCATTGTAACCCGGCCACCTGATTAAAAATTATTAAAAGTCGCTGCTGACTTGGGTATTAGAATAGCTGATTATTATTATGATCATAAATTTCATTGTCATTTTATACCTATTTTGTAGGGCTGTGCGATTAGTGGTTTTAGGCAATCGAGTCGATTATCGAGTATTCTACTCGAGTAATATTGAAGTCGAGTCGACTAATCGCGTACTTGATTAAGGGGAAACTTTCTCTTGTTCGAGTCGAGTCACTAAAAAAATCCTCTAGTAATATTTTTAACACGTCGGTTTATCGATAACTTGATTAGTAGCTGGTTTTATTCAAGTAATTATGAAATTAAATTTCAAAGGAGTATAAAGTAATTTTCAATGCTGAAAAATATTCCTTTAATTTAAACGAACCCCAGTTTCCACAACTTTGTAGGTACCATTTATTGCTTCGGCTAAAGCTCCGGCTCCAATACGGCTCCGGCCCAGACTTAAACCCTATCGGCCCCAGTCAGCTCCGGTGAAGACCGGACTCGGATCTGGAGCCGCGGACAAGGCTTAAAGACTTGGAGACCGGATTCAATCTAATCTCTGGGGACTATCGCCCACACCGTTTATGAAGGGCAAGATATACTACCTACTTCTTAAGGATGAATACTCTGACTTGAGGGTCACATATTTTCTGGCGAAGAAATTTGATGTGGTCGACCGTTTTAGAGACTTTATTGCTCTTTTTAAAACCCACGGGTACACTGTTCTAGAGTTGGTAACCGACAACGGTACTGAGAACGTACACGACGAGTTTCACCAGATGAGTCAATACCATACACCCCAGATCGGAACGGGGTAGCCAAGCTAGCTAACCAAACGATTATGGAGTCCGTCCGAGCGATGTTAGTGTACATGTTAATTCAGATCTCCCACCCAAGCTGTGGGCCCTAGGCGGTTAATACCACTACGTATGTATTAAACTGAACGGCTCCGACGCGTATTGCCGTGAAGACACCGTATGAGCTATCGACGAACAATCGCACTCTAGAGGGAGATTGCTACGATTGAGAGTGTTTACAATTTCGCCCATCTCTGCACTGAATGGTGGACTTATAGCTCAAATGTGTTCCGTGAATAGTTTAGTGAATTTATATTTCCAAAAGTAAAATTTGCATTGAATTCTCTGAAAGTTAGGGAAGGTTCGCTGTTTTTAAAGTTCATTTTGGACCTGTACATGTTTCAATTTAACTTTTTAAGTTTATTATTCATTACTCTCACTGAACGGCTCGCCTAAAGCTTTATTTCATACTGTTATATTTTATATATTGAATTTGGAATTCCAAAAGTAAGATTTGCGTTGAATTCTCCGAAAGTTAGGGAAGGTTCGTTGTTTTTAAAGTTCATTTTGGACCTGTACATGTTTCAATTTAACGTTTTAAGTTTATTATTCATTACTCTCACTGAACGGTTCGCCTAAAGCTTTATTTCATACTGTTATATTTTATATATTTAATTTGGAATTCCAAAAGTAAGATTTGCAGTGTATTCTCCGAAAGTTAAGGAAGGTTCGCTGTTTTTAAAGCTCATTTTGGACCTGTACATGTTTCAATTTAACGTTTTAAGTTTATTATTCATTACTCTCACTGAACGGTTCGCCTAAAGCTTTATTTCATACTGTTATATTTTATATATTGAATTTGGAATTCCAAAAGTAAGATTTGCGTTGAATTCTCCGAAAGTTAGGGAAGGTTCGTTGTTTTTAAAGTTCATTTTGGACCTGTACATGTTTCAATTTAACGTTTTAAGTTTATTATTCATTACTCTCACTGAACGGTTCGCCTAAAGCTTTATTTCATACTGTTATATTTTATATATTTAATTTGGAATTCCAAAAGTAAGATTTGCAGTGTATTCTCCGAAAGTTAAGGAAGGTTCGCTGTTTTTAAAGCTCATGTTGGACCTGTACATGTTTCAATTTAACGTTTTAAGTTTATTATTCATTACTCTCACTGAACGGTTCGCCTAAAGCTTTATTTCATACTGTTATATTTTATATATTGAATTTGGAATTCCAAAAGTAAGATTTGCGTTGAATTCTCCGAAAGTTAGGGAAGGTTCGTTGTTTTTAAAGTTCATTTTGGACCTGTACATGTTTCAATTTAACGTTTTAAGTTTATTATTCATTACTCTCACTGAACGGTTCGCCTAAAGCTTTATTTCATACTGTTATATTTTATATATTTAATTTGGAATTCCAAAAGTAAGATTTGCAGTGTATTCTCCGAAAGTTAAGGAAGGTTCGCTGTTTTTAAAGCTCATTTTGGACCTGTACATGTTTCAATTTAACGTTTTAAGTTTATTATTCATTACTCTCACTGAACGGTTCGCCTAAAGCTTTATTTCATACTGTGATATTTTATATAGTTAAATTGTAATTCCAAAAGTAAGATTTGTATAGATATTGAAATTAAGCTTCGAGAAACAGCAATTTCTAGAGTACATTTTTCATCCCATAGTCTTAATTTTTTTTAAAGAATAGTATTTAATGGCTTAGTTTTATTTTGCTTCTGATTTGGGTGGAGTCTGCCTCATAATACCAATTTTGTAGCTTGGGTTTAATAGCTTCTGGTTTTTTTCCTCAAGTTCACTAGTCATTCGTACTTAGTAAGCGCGCAACGGAAATACACCCATTCGCTTAGTTTCAATTTTTGGCGGGTCCACGTAATGTGAGAGCTGTACCCTCATTTCTTGCATATCAAGATTAGAATGCTAATTTATATTTAAAGATGTTCATTGTAATAAAAAACTTGAAATCGCTGCAGCAAGACCAGAAATAGCTTGTCACTTTCTTAATCAAAACATCTATTCATATTAATTTTTACTTTGAACAAACTTCAACTTTTATTAACCACACTTGATTATAACTGCAAATGACCATTATCATTCTACAGATGAAGGAATGAACTGTCTATTTTCAGCCGAAAATTCTCAGTCTCAATTTGCTTTTACATATTATAATCGATAGACATATGAAACAGGATAGACCGACGGTGGTGGCTTGGGTGAAGGTGACAGCTAGCAGACTACAGTATTTTGCCCAAGTGTGGTGACCAAAGTGACCGCTATAAGTGGCCCTAAATTTGGTATTTCCCAAAAATCACGCGGTCAATAAGATTGAAAAAGGTGAGAAGTTGCACAATTACTAATTGCAATTACTAGTTGCAAAAATAAATCATGTCAAAAGTAGGACAAAACCAAATCCGCATAGTTAGATATAAACGTATGCTGGTTTTAAAACAGTAAATTTCCCCAGATTTCCGCTTTCTAATCCTGAGATACTAAATAAATGGCTACTTTCTATAAATCGTGTTAACGGGGTCCCTCTAAAAGTATCTTTATTGGTAGTGACCCCTTTGGAGAAAGTCAAAAACAAGTTACAAAGTGCAAACCGTGTCTTATGAACACAGCAATTCCTACCGAGGTTTTTTAGAATATAAAAAAAATGGAATTAATGTTGTTCTTAAGTAACTTAGCTTTATTTTACCTCGCTAAAGAAATTCCCACAATTTTAAACCCCAGTAAAAACCAATTTCATATTGCAGCCAAATTTTGATCACATATACTTGTTAGTAAGTTTCAGCCATAGACATATGTCTATGGTTTCAGCATGGTGTTGTTAATTAATACTAAGGAATGGAATCTCCTTTTTTTGTATCTACAGGTCTATGATTGTATCATAGCTATTTTCCATGGGGAATGAAAAATTCCACTCACTATAACTGCCAAATATTTAAATTTAATCATTTTATTTGTTGCAGAAATAATATGCTAAAAATTATTCTGAAGGGCGATCAAATTAGGCTTTCAACAGAAGCGCTTGGCTCTGAGTAGTTGGCTACGAAATTGAAGCTTTTTACGCGAAGAACGTGAAAGTACATCACGTAAATATGAATTTTATATTCATTAATCATCTTCGACAATTTTTCAAGAAAATGTAGTTTTTTACAATGATGGCTTCATTTTTTCACATCTATGCCAAATTATAAACTGTGAAATTTGCCTACCAACGCTAGAAGCAAAAACAAATAACATAATTACTTCTTCAAAAGACTTTCAAGACCATTAGATAGACCATCTGAAATTGTTCAGTAATTATGCCGCTTGACTGAGTCATGCATCCGGAAAAATGTAACGGTGACCATGCGATTCCAAAATATATTTTTGGCCTTTGAACTTGCCGTTCTGAGAGAAATAGTTGGAAATTATCTCGACGAACCAATGATTGATGCCGAATTATGAATTGAACGTCATCGTATAACTTTGACCAAGAAAATAATTATATTATATTGCAAAGTAAGATTGCACAAACTAGCCAAATCCAAGAATCTGGAAATGAAGGGCCCAGTCATCAGGCACAAGTAGTCAGAGCTTATTTTATTTCAAGGTCAAAATATTTTAATATTTTCTTTTAAAAATAAATTTTACCAAAAATTACACGGATTCGAATTTTACTAAATTTCTACAATTTATCCAATTTTAACCAAATTCACATAAAATTAGAAATTTTTCACAAAACTCTATTGACTCTTAAACGCCCTTCCTCAATCGACCGGCATTACATTACAATCTACGGGGAGCGTTATGAAATTTCTGCGGTAAAGCGCTTGCTCGTTGGTTGTCTGTACGATAATGGCGGCGCCCAGTAAACGTTACTAAAAAGATTGTATACATTTTCCCAAAATTTCACGAATTTATATAACTTTCTCAAAAATTTGCTAAATTAAAAATACTCAGCCATTTTTTTAATTCTACCCAAATTTAGACATTTAATATAAATTTACCCAAATTTAAATAATCCAAGTAAATTTTGCCTGATTTTATCAGGAATATAGGCAATTCACATTCATTTTCTTAACTTCTTAAAATTTTCACTTGCAGTTACTTAAATTTACCCATTTTACTTAAATTTACCAAATTTAAGTATAAACACCCAAATTTAACCATATTTTGATTTAAAAAAATCTTTGAAATATTTCTTTGATTTTCCCATGTTAATTTTTTGCAATTTTTTTCCTATAGGGTTTTTTAAATTACGTTAAGGTCTACTTTTCTCCCGAGTTTAAACCAAATCGGTGAGTTACATCTCGGGTAGTCTCGTTATAATTACTCCACGTTCAGATGGTGGACCTAGATGTCTTCCATCTTATTGCTTATTTCTTCCCAAATCGCGAGGCGTTGGTAAACTAGGCTTTCCAGTCTTAATATATCCCACTAACGACGTAAGTGCTCCGAAGAGAAGGATGAACTTTTCGGGCCAGCGTCCAGGCCTTTTAGAGCGGCGGGTTCTTGACGGGTTTTTATACTTTCCGGTTTTTTCGCCATTCAAGGCCCTGGAGTTTCGATGTCCCTTCTGCTGTCGTGTCAGTCGTTTGCTGCGGCATTGGGTTGTCCGTCAGTGGATGCGACAATAGGCTCAGAATAATGTTTTTTATAATTTCTGGTTGCGTAAACACCTTTACCTGGTCGCATTCTCTCAAAAAGCGATTAATGTTTCAACGTAGCATTATTTACTATATTTAAACTAGAGTGAATATATTGCTAAACTTAATAACTGGAAACTATTACATATTTGATAGTGAAATTATAATAAATTATAATTTTAATTTCATATAGCGCTATAATTATAATTTTCAAATAAAATTGTTTATTTCAGCAAACAAAAACGTAAATTTAGAATTGTTAGTTAAGATTTTGAAAGGTCTACGCGTATTAAAAGATATTAATTAAAATAAACAATAATCAGATCCGAGTTGAAGGTTCAAATCACTGTCAATGTATATTATAATTCCCGTACAATCTTCGCTCGTCAACTAAATGGCCTTTTGCCTTATCTTATCAGACATTCATTGCAGGCCTCTTAACTGTACATGTATATATCCATTTCGGTTCTTCATTATTCAACTTTGAAAATGCTATTGCTATCTATGTTTTCTTTGAGTAATAGAATTTCTACATTGTAGTATCATAAGAGAAAGACGGGCTTCGGTCACGTAAAAGTGCCAGAGCTTTTCAATTTTGCAAAAATTATGTATCATTTATTAGGTCAATATCTACCACGCGCACTCCCTTACGTTTTTACGGGATTTGTTCTTTTCGTAGCTGTTAAATTGGTAAAATTCTATCAAAATGTGTTACACCAACGAGAATCACTGGAAAAGGTTCCAGGTTTTAGAATTCGCCCGATTTTTGGAAATATGCCGCTCAGTTTACGAAGTGGCCTCTACGCGGATAAGCTCGAAATTCCTTTTAATGTAGGTAAGGAATTAAACTATCAATTATCAGTCATTAATAACTAAATAAGGATACTTAACTATAAGAAAATTAAATAACTAACTAAACACAAAAATTTTCAACCAAATGTTGAATAAAATTAATTTTATTTAATCAAACTTAGATTTTTAAATAGAGGTTCCAACAGTAGAATGGTTTCGTTCTTTTTGGGGTTTATCATTATAGTGGTTAGGAATTTTGTTCTGCTCGAATTTTTGGCGATAACAAAACCTAACAATTTATATAATGGTAGTTTGGTTTTCGTTCATTAATTTTTATTTAAAATATTAAAATAAACTTGATGATTATTAGAAATGAATTTCTGTCACCCCCAGTGGGTTCAGTTTTCTTTACTTCATTCCATTTTGAAGCTAATAAAATAAGTTTTCAACTTTTAAGTAATTTTTCATTTTGAATTTTTGTACTTTTGGGTGGTTCTTCATTTTTGTCGTTTTAGAAATGACTAATTTTGGGAGTATTCTGAATTTTAACTTGTGGTGGTTGGCTTTGGAGGAGATAAATTGTCAATAGTCTCAGTCGTGAGGATTCTGAATTTTGGAATCGTTTTATGTGTGAATGACCCTATGGAGGATTCTGAATTTTGGATCGTTTTATGTGTGAATGACCCTATGGAGGATTCTGAATTTTGGATCGTTTTATGTGTGAATGACCCTATGGAGGATTCTGAATTTTGGATCGTTTTATGTGTAAATGGGCTTTGGGAGGATTCTGAATTTCGGATATTTTTAGATTTTTATTATTGTTTGGGGAATTAAGAATTTAGAATATTTAGTTGGTTTGACAGTTAAATACCTTGATTTTTTAAGCTACGGACCTCATGATGAATGGCCTCACAGTAGTTTTTAAAGAAAACGGCATCATGAGGAACTGGACATTCTTTAAGCCATACGTTCAGTTATTCAGAGCTTCGACAATAGAAGTAAGTTACATTTTAATTTTATTTTTATAACAACATGAATTTGAAGTGGTTGATCTTATTCTCTTTTTTATAGCCTCTGCTGAGCAGTCACACACAAATCGACAAATCTCATGAATATCACCTCATGAAACCGTGGCTCGGAACCGGATTACTCACCAGGTTATTATTATTTTCAAAATTATTGATAGAATAATGACATTGAGATCTTTATTAAACTCTTGACGCGTCAACGTTGTTCGAAATCTTAGTTTTGCCATCCGGATTTGCTTTTAAAATAAAGATCGTGCAAGATATATCGGTGAGAAGTCGAACGTTACGTGGTTAGTGCGCTCTCATTTCTAACTGTATCTGCTTCCCATACTCGTGTTTTATTCAAGTAACTGAGTAGCGAAAACCCATTCACACCCCTTTACTATTATGAGATCAGTTTGAATATCTGCATTTCTAAATTGCTCTCCTTTTAAATTAAAAAAAATTGGTTTACCTCTACAGGTTTTAGAACAATATCATGTTGCAGTATTAGTAAACACTAAAACATTACCAAAGGCAAATTAAACGTACCATTTACTTTCTAATCGGAAATCAAGGATTAAAAAACTTTTAGTTGAATTTGTTTAAAAAATTAGGTTGATCTGATATCGATATGCTGGAAAACATCTTGAAGTTATTAACAAAATAACAGGAAAACTAGCGTGGTAGCATGGATTAAATAACCTTGTCAGGTTATTTAATCCATGGTGGTAGGAAGAACTAGGCATGATATAAAATTTAATCCGTATTTAATTTGATTCCCGTTTTCATTTTTTTCCTTAATATGTGTTGGAGGCTTGTTTCTTCTTTATTAATAATAAAAATTATTAAATAGATAACTTAATATTATTAAAAAAGTGCAGGGGCAAGATGGCGGAAGCAGCGGAAGATGTTGACGCCCAGTTTCCATTTCCGGATTCTGGATCAGTTCCAACCAGTAATCGAGAAACACTCCAGAACACTCGTCCAGAATATAGCCGACACTTTGAAAGAAGACCACGTCTCAATTGTCCCATTGATAACATACTGCACTCTTGATATTATATTTGGTAAGCATCCTAAATGTTTGCCTCGCAGCAAGAGGAGCCGCGTTCGATCCCATCTTGGGGCACTGGGTGGAAACTCAGAAAACCCCTGCGTTGAGTTTGCAAGTTATATCCTCACTGAATAAAAAGCTTTCCCCCAAGTTCTTCTGTTTCGCCTTTATATAAAAAAATGTTGAGGTTAACGGTAATCTAAAGGGTATCTTCCCATTGAGCCGAATTCCCATTAGACCGAATTCCGCCAATGTATTTGATGAAATTAGCCCAAAGGCGGGGTTTGTATTTTTCTAATCGACCGATGCAATATTCACAATTGAGCGACCGCAAAAAAAATTTTCTTTCTACTCCTTTTGATTTTTTATGGAAGCGTTTTAATATATTTTTAAAATTGTTGGAAACGATTTTTTGGTCTTCTTTTAATTAAATGTTTTTATTAATACTATAAAATTTGAAGTATTTTTTGTTAAAACGTATTACCAAGAATGTATTTATTTATACTCAGGAAGAATGAATATGTCTTGATTATTTTTAGCGTTTCTCCAATTCCACCCGTTGGGCCCCCCGGTATGCTCCTCCGCTTTAAAATCAAATAATACTGCAATCTCATTGGTTCTTAAAAATTACGTTTTTCGACGCGATTAACGCTGCTGCGAGGACCCAAAAAATAAGACCGCCTGCATTTTCCCTCCCCCCCCCCTTAGCGTGACGGGGTTAGGGCTTCAACGTGTCCGTCGATAGTCTCGACATATTTATTCTCCCTGAATATAAATAAATACATTCTTGGTAATACCTTTATCTATCTAATAAAATTTAATAAAATAGCATAGAATAAAAAATGGGTGTCTAAAAAATAACATTTTTTAGTTTTCGTCTGCTTTAAAAAATTAAGTTGAAATAGTTCGGCTTAGGAAAGGAAAGGAAATTGTGGTGGTAGTGGGCAAATGAGTGTTAGGTTAGGTGAGATAAGGTTAAGTTAGGTTAGGTAACACTGCATGCTGTTCTGACAGATGCTGAAACGGATAAGTTCGGGTTTTTCGGTCGAATGGAACAATCCCATTAGACCGAATCCTAAATCCGCCAAAGTGCCGCTTTTTCGGTCGAATGGGATTCGGCGCAATGGAACAGATTCATATAAAGTGTAGGGAGCTGTTGAAGGGCTTGCCAACACCCTCCTACGCATTATAAACCGGCCACCTGAATGAATGACATTAAAAGAAGTGATGTGAATTTACCGGTAAAAATAAAAACGGTAAATTTACTGGTAAAATTACCGGTAAATTAACCTTAACTATTTTATTTAATCAAAATAATGGTTTGATGTCACAATAATTATTAAAGTAGTATTTAAATTTTACCATAGCCTTAGGTTACATTAAACTTAAAGAAACCTCCTAGATAACCCCTTAGAAATACATTTAAATGTATGGAACGTAAAATCACAGTGCCGGGAATTCGGAGTCTTTAAGGGGGAAGACTACTGTGGCCATTGTCTACTTTCGCGCTATTTCAAGTGGAACTCTTTTAATTTTGTATTGTTACTTATAAAATTAATATTTGAGTGTAGAACAGCCTTAAATATTTTTTACAATTTTAAATTTTAAAGCAAATAAGTTATTACGTTTCAAGTCAGACCCCCGGAGCTAAACAAGTTGGGCAAGTGCCCAAACTATCCTTTAGATAGAACCTTATATCTCGTTAACTATTTATATTAGAATTATCAAAATTATTTTAACCAGTAGAGGAAAGTTCAGCCTAATAAGGAAAATATAATTCAATTATGTAATTGTTAAAACAGAAACTTTCAGCTTAAACGAAAAAGAAGCTTTTATTGTATTCTTCCCCATTAACAGGAAAATGATTTGGTTTTCTGGTCCAACGTAAAATGTAATTGTTTCTTCTTTATTTGAAGTTTAACAAAATATTTTTGGGGGTTTTTTGCTTTATAAATTTACCGGTAAAATCACTCGGTAAATTTACCGTAATTTTAACAGCTCACATAAAAGTCGATAGATGACTTGGGCTAAGATGGTGTCTTAGGTATTAGACTAGCTGATTATTGAAAAAAATATTAACGCTTTAAGAGAGCTAACTTTCACTATTAAGCAACCTAAATGAAAAACTTTCCGAGGTTGCATTCACGAATCATTCACCATTTAGTGGTTATTATATTGCTATTTATGTTTGTCTTACTATTTTCATTGTAACGGTACCGCTAATCGTGGCTGGGAATGTTGGGAACGCTAGTGATCCCAGGCGTCTGGAAACTTAAAATAATGTGGGCTTATTGTGGACGACGATCTTTCCGTCAAACGGGTTGTTGTTGTACTTCCGCCGAGGTATCATTAATAGCGATTTCCACTGGGAAGCTCCGAGAGCGCCCCGAAATCGATTTCGACGTCACAGCTCGTGTCGAGATTTCCAAGGATCGCGATCGAGCGAGTCTCCCAGTGAAATACAACCTCGTTTTAAGAGCAACTCTCGGGGCGAGCATTTTCCAGTGAAATACGCGGAAAGTAATGGCGGACAGTAATATTGTATTCGATAAACTTTATTAATCATCCATGGTTAAGCCTAGGCGTAAAGGAGAACTTACTTCATTTTCGGAGTACGAATATACCTCATCCTCTATATATCTTATTATTTTAGGCCTTTATACAATTTCCGGCGTTTGCCTTGAAAGAATTGCCTCTTTTTTTCGTCGGAACTATCCGAAGACGATTCTATAAACAAATAAGCAGCCGGAATATTTATTGTCCTATCTAGTTCCGCCATTTTTAAAAATCATGAAAACCGCTCGAGATCTGTCGATCCGTCGAAATTATCGGATCAAAATTTTCGCTCTCAGAGCGCTCGCTGTGGGAGCGAGATTGCCAGTGGAAGACACGGATCTCGTCACGAGCTGCTCTCGATTTCCCAGTGGAGGGCGAAATCTCATCACGAGCAAGTTGTAGTGGTATCTCCGCCTTTTTCGAGGAAATGGTCCGTGAACTAGAGAAATTTTGAAAACTGGCTCTGTGGACCAGGATGTTTTATAATTTCTAGTTAGTGGGTATCCAGAAAATTCTTCCGAGCAATATCGATCGGCCAGCTATCCAATACGGCAGCTGGCGCCTTCTGTTAAACTCTTGTAACTTCTTATTTCGATAAAACTTTATTCAATAGTTGAAAATAATTATTCAGTGCAATCAAATATTTTCAGTAACCCAACGGTTCCTCAGAAATTTTAAAATACATATTAAAACCGGTAATCAATTTAATTTCAATATTATATCCTAAATTTAGTAAATTCCAAATTGATTTTGATCGAAAATTACAGTCCAAAATCTGTTATAATTGATCCAACGTCCTATTTGATTGAAATCATTTGATACAAACAGAATTGCATTCAAACTAGCTTTTTCATGATTAAAGTTTGATCCAAATTTGGGCATTGGATCAAATCATTTTCGTAAGGGAATTAATCACTATTTACGCAACGCCATCTTATTAAAATTCAGTTCAAATATGTTTTTGTGTACTTTTTATTCTTATGACCACCAGTTGCCATGTTCAGCTACAAGATTTAAAAACCAACTGCGCTTAAGATATAATAGCCGTAAGTCGTTTAGAAACTGAGGAATATTTAGCTTTTCAGCGAAATTGTTACTACTATTTTGTTATTTCTTTAAATGCATAATATAAATTTTTATACCATCATTCATAATCTTGGCAAACGAAATAATTAACTTACTCGAAAGTAGCTTTCTTTATTGAGATTTGCTATATAACAATCATACTTAAAGAAATACGACAGTCGCCATATTGGATAACTGGGTGAATAAGCGTGCTATCAGGTGTTTCCAGAAAACAAAAATGATCCGCTAAATTGTTATATTCCCTGATTTGTTACTCAATTACATTTTTGCTATCCGGCATAACGATTTCTTATATTTTATTGAAAAGTTTTTATCCATGACATCTTTTGGTAGCTGACTAAATTTTTAATATTACATACCATGGACTTACTAGGTTTTAAAATTAATGATAATATATATTTTTTAATTTTCAAGAAACGGCACTCGGAATTACAATATCAGCGCAAATGAATAGAGAGTCTCCCTTTATGTTGGCACTGAATGAGTAAGATCAGTTTACTCAAAACCATGTTACCAATATTCTCATTTTGTTTTTATCTTAGCGTGACCAGAATACTCATTCATAGATTTTTTCGGCCATGGCTTTGGAACGATTTTATCTTTTTCATGACGGCTTCTGGGCGGCTTTTCAGGAAAGCTCTAAAGGAAATACATTTACTTTCTGAAATGGTATGATTTACACAAGGCAGCAATAAGCAGGGGGGGGGTCAAACGGGGCAAATGCCCCCTTTTATGAGCTATTAATTCACTAATAAAGGCTCATTCCACCTTTTGAACATGTATGAAGATTGCCCCGCCCCCTTTGAGAACTTTCTGCGGGCGCCCCTGGGGCCTGAGCACGGCTAGGCTGCTTCTTATTTGAGTTACACAAGGGGGCTTCAAAATTTAAAAGTCTCCCAATTCAAAATTGAGGAACCATGAACAAACTAAACTCAAAATAGTTTATATTTTATTTAAGTTTAAAGCTTTATAGGGTATTTCGTTTACAAACTTTTCCTGGTGTCATTTCCTGTTTTCATTTTAAAGTGTACTAGAGTACACGACGGTGTAATACGCTGTTTGGACAGAACTACAGCTAGACTTAACTATTGTCCACGAACGCATTTCGCCGTCTTGTAAATAAGGGCCAATGACCTAATCGCCTTTATCAAAAAAATATGTCGCAGTCACAGGAGATACAATTAGAATCGGAACAATAGCACCAATAAATTAATTTTTAATATTAAATATCTGTAGGTGATTCGTAAGCGAAAAGACGAAATGTTAAAGTCCAGACACTTGGATCAACAGGACGTACACGGAGATAAAAAGTATAAGGCGTTCCTAGATCTCCTGTTGGAAGAACATTTCAAAGACGATTCATTCACTGAGTTACACATCAGAGACGAAGTGGACACTTTTGCTTTTGCAGTTAATATAATGAATATTTAAAGTTATATTTGTAATAGTTGTAACTTTGGTTTAGAGTGACAAAACACGTGAATAGTCCATAATGAAAAGGTCCAAAAATGCTAAATCATAAAATATTTGAAGAAACTAAAAAACTTACAATTTTTTTGGGTTTAGAGTTTTGGTACCTTTTCATTATGGACTATTCTACCTATTCGCGTGTTTTATCACTCTTTTCAATGCAGTTCAGGTGGTTCCTATTAACTTAACATTTCGTAACTTTGGTTTCGTTGCTTGGTCACTTTAAGTCGCAAGTGTCATATTGTAATGAATATTTGGTACCTGGCTCTCCCGTAGCAGATAATGACTTTTAAGAACTGTCTTGGAAACTCTTAAAACATTTTCGAAGATTGGGGTTGTCTTTTCGAGACTTGAAAATAACGTCGTTGTTGACTAGATTTCATCACACGCTGGTGCTCATTCTTTGACCTTACCTCGTTAACACGATTTTGGTTGTTGTTGTTATTTAGCATAAAATCGCTCTTGTTACTTAAACAATGGTTTGTGCCGCCATTAATCATTCTTTTTCCCAATCGGGTTTAGCCATTGTAGCATTCTAATTTGAATAACTAAATTCAGTTACTTTTTATTCAAATAGGGTCACGATACGACCACGACCGCAGTAAGTTGGTGTCTCTACTTGTTGGGTTTGCATCCAGAGGCTCAGGAAACGATTCATTTGGAACTCCAAGAGATACTTGGTTCTAATCCGAAGACTGAGATTAAGCCCGAGCATCTGAAGGCCATGAAATATTTGGAATGTGTTATGAAAGTAAGATTTTACTATAATTTCATGTAAGTTCTTTCAACGCATTTGAAGGAAAGTTTTAAGTTGAAACCCTGCGAATGGTTAGTAGTGATTCGATCAGTTAGATAAACTCACTCGGTTCTGGTGGGGGAAAGCAGGGGGAACACTACGATCCTCTCATCGGTTCCAATAACGAAATCTAGCCTTTTTCTGCGCGCCATCTACATACTTAGTTGAATCTAAGATTTACTTAGTAGAAATTATGTTTAATTCAGAGAAAACGGCATGGTATTAGAAGATAAAACTTATTTTATACAAGACGTTTCGAGCCGAGGCTCTTCTTCAGTCGTTCGTTAGTTTTAATTAAAACTAACGAACGACTGTATAAAATAAGTTTTATCTTCTAATACCATGCCGTTTTCTCTGAATTAAACATAATTTCTACTAATATTCACCATGGTAAATAATAAGTTTAATATATAAGATATACTTCTTCTAAAAAAATAAAAAGTGTAATAGGTTATATTATTGATAGCAAATTAATTGTGCTGTTAGGAAGCTAAAATTAAAATTTATATTTAAATTAGGGTTTTTAATGTTTATTAATTTAGAAAATCAAGTTACTTGATAGTGTAGACTTAGAACTACGAGGGGTATTCGACCTTTGTCAATGCTCAATGTTCATTTTATACGAGGGAAGCCTCGAATATAATAGGGACTGGGCTGTGTTTTTCGTCAATGTAGCTGGCCGCAATTTGATCGCACTATTTGTTAATCGATATGTTTGGCCTGATTACTAGTTTGGTCGATGTTTATCTTGGGCGCCTTAACGGCTACCCGAACAGCGATAGATTGTATCCCCCTTCAAATTTCAATTGGTATCGAATACCATTTACCAGCTGTATCACTGTCGGAGTTTCATCAATAGTACTGGTTGCAATTTTAATTATTCTCGAAAACTTTCTTCGGGGCGATTTGGAATATCTCGTTTTAAGGCCGAAACAGATGGACAACTAGAAGCGTGGTAACTACTTGCAACTCACGTCCCCTCGCTAAGTCTACTAATAATGGGCTTAGATAAGATTGTCCCTGTTTTATTCTTGCCCCCTTTTCAAATTATGCAAATGTTTTGTACAACTTTTTACTACGTGGTTGGTGCATTTGACCTTGGCAATTTGGTCCTCATAGACACCACTTGGTTTTTAAGTTCGCAAGTGACGGACGAATCACGATCCCCGATAAAGTCTCGGCAATTAAATTTACGCATTTCCATACTGGAATGAAAACCTTCAATGATGAATTTTGCTACCATCAGGCTTGACGAGCCACCACAATTGCATCAGCAATTATTTTCAACTGGTTCCAACCATTGCTTTGCGCTGAAGGAATACTTGGCACCATATTTGATTTGAACGCCTATATATAGTAATTTCCCGGTACTCTCGCCGATGACAAGGATAACCCTGAAGGAGCGTTATAACCATGCCCATAATTGCTTCAGCTAGCTACCGTCGACAACTACAGTAACGAAGGACGTTCCTTGGTATATATCTCGCAAAAAGATATGCCTCCATGAACAATAAGAGAGTCAAATTGTAAATGTTAGGAGAGGTACAGGAATAAAAATGATGATTTATAGACCCTTTTCGGTTAAAAATATGACCTTAGACATCGGTCCCAGAAATATGGTATTTATCATTTGGAAGACTGAATGTATGGTTGACTACTTTACTAAATAAACTTTACTAAATAAATGAAGATTAAAAGTAATATTTGCACCTTGAAGGCTTTAACTGGTAAGAGCTCTAACAGTTTTTCAGTTCGAAGAACTGTTTTTGTTATAATTTTTAAAGCCCCAAACTGTCGCAGAATGATTTATCATCAAAATAACATGGGTTCAATGAGAAATGGAATACTTCCCCCGAAGAAGTTTATTTTATTATTATTATACTATAATTAAATCGCGAAAGGAATTCCGAAAACGGAATAAACAAGATATCTCAAGGCAAATATACACGGAGCTAAGAAAAAGCGCCAGTTTGATCGTTAAGAATAATTCAAGAGAAATGGTCAATTTTATTTTTCAAATATTATAAGACCGCTTAGATTATAATTCCCCTTCGCTTCTGTCACGGACTGTAAATTTACAGTCCGTGCTTCTGTCGCCAAAGCAAGCCGGGCAGCGCGTAAGACGATGACTCATGATCACTTGAGTTACATGACTTTGGCCGATCACAATTTTTTTAAATAAAATGAGATTGGTGAATGATGAATTTATGATACGAAATATTCGCCATAATTTATGAATAGTTAGGTAAATTTTTCACTAGTCAAATTGATATGTGAGCCCCCAGATTTCGGTTAATTTTAGTAGTCAGAGCATTTATTTTAGTAGTCAAATGCCGTAACTTATATCCAACCCTGGTTACGCTATGTCATAGCGTGGCTCTTTACAAGTTTTAATATTTTATTATAAATAAGTATGCTTTTACAGCGGCCGTATAGCCATCTCGTGGCAAATCGGTCAAACAAATCGAGAAAACTCTTACTACTTTTTACTCTTTAAATCTTAGGTAACAAGACTTTTTAGTTTTACAGTCTGTAAATTAAAATAAAATGGGTTTTTGCGAACGTATTCTCATGTTCCCGATTTTATTAAAATTAACTAAAGAGATTATCGGAAAAATTTAGAAAACAGAAGTCAAAGATGGTTATCAGACTTTAAGTAAGTAAAAAACAAACAGTGAAATCTTTGTTCAAACGTCGTAACTTCATTTTAACTTTGACGAACATGACCGTTTTCACAGGGTTTCACTTTAAAATTTTACAAATATTCGTTTCTTATAGTTATTCGAAGATATCAGTATCGATTATATATTATTTGCATTTCAGGAAAGTCAACGATTATATCCATCGGTTCCAATAATATTAAGAGAGTTAAAGGAAGACATGAAAATTGGTGTGTATCGAAAAATATTGCTTTAGTCTGTATACGCATATACGAGCCATTTGGCACTGTTATGTTCACGTGTGATTATAAGTAAGACTCTCAGTAGGTGTCGACAGGTATGACTTTAGCTATCTAATCCGAGAGAGCTCAAGCTGACACTCACTGTTAACCCGAACTCCTTAGGCACCAGTCACGTATTCATTCTATTGTATTTAATGTTCATGATTTTAATCTTTAGCCTCATTTATACAAATAAGTAAACACAACAGGCACTAACAACTTAATTTTATTTTCGTTGTAGGTGAATATAATGTGCCTAGCGGTACTACTTGTATAGTTAACGTCGCGGCACTACACAGAGATGCAGCAGTGTTTCCAGAATCCGAAAAATTCATCCCTGAAAGATTCGAAATTGAGCAATCGACAGGAAGACATCCTTTCGCTTACATCCCATTTTCTGCAGGACCACGTAATTGCATAGGTATGTACATTTTTTTTGTAGAAACGCCCAAATTTCGAAAGCTTAGTTAAAAAGGTGTTTTTTCTTATTTATCAGGTCAAAGATTTGCCATGAACGAAGTTAAGACGCTCATTGCCAATATTGTGAGAAACTTCACTTTTAAATCGCTGCAGCAGCGGGACAAAGTTTTGGTCAGTTCCCAGATAGTTAGCCGACCGTTCCCTGGGCACCATCTGAAATTTTACAAAAGGCTCATGTAATTTAATTTGTGTTAAAAAGCACATATTTTGCGAGCTTGTCAACAGAACTACCTCCATTTTAAAACCTTTTAACAAATAAAACAATTTTGATGGTAGTCCAATGGTTTTTAAACAAGTCAAAACATTTTAATTTAAAAATATAAACGCATCATGCCAGAAAGATTTATTCGCAGTTGCATTATCTGTAAAGATATTTGCACAATGTGTGTTTCCATTTTTTTTCAATATAACTGCTAAATTCGTTTTTAAACTTTAAATTTAATATTTTACACAACATGCCATGCCACTGTATCATAATAAGACTCTTATATTTATTATCTATTTATAGTAGGCCAACAAAGGCTAACTTGCCCCAAGTTTTCGGGTGGTCCACCTTTTCAGCGACGATTATCTTGATTTTCCGACTGCATCACCGATAAACACCCAATGTTATGAAGCATTGCAGTTGGAAAATAATTAACCGTTGCGCACCCTGGATATTAATGCACGTGAAAATTATGTTCAGACTTTGCTATTTAATTATACTCAGATAATAAAGTTTAATATAGTTAAAGCAAAAATATTTTTAGTAATCAGCCACCTATTCCTCTAATATAAAATGTAAGTTAACTACTCTCTTACTCATTAGCATATACGGTGTATTGGCGATTCAATGGAATATGCTGTCACATCTGCATTAAGTTCCAGTTCAAGTCTGTAGATGACTTGTAATTGCTTCAAAAGCTTTCGATAAAACTTTGACAGAGTGGTCGTTCGATTGGTCTCTCTATTTTACAAAATCAATGCCTTATGAAATAATAGAATCAGCTGCAAATAAAACTGGACCTTTTTTTATTCAAAGAAGAAAGGGCTGATTTGAGTCTGAGAAGACCGCGAGCCCGGTGAAGACAACATCTGATTAATCAGGGCGAGATATGTGTAACGGCCACGCCAACGGGGGGATACGTGGGGACGCCCGTTGGGGGATTGGTGGTCGTCCTCACACGGCCATCCACAAACTCTGCCTCAAGGACGCCTGGGATTACAGGAGTGAGCCACTACTCCCGGCAAACTGGCCCTTAACACCAATTTAATAAAATAATTTACAAATTTTGTTATTTAAAGCATTACACAAGAATAAGCTTAATTAAAGAAAATGATAATTGCGTCATGAGATATCATTTTGACCTCGGAAAGTTCTTTTATGACGCGCCGCAACTAAACCTAAAAAAAGTTAACGAATGTTATTTTCTGGCGCAATTATAAATAATATATTTAACTAAAAAAGTTTACTTTGCTTTTAAATAACAGAAATCTCTCATTTATCGATGAATTAGTGACTCGGAGAGCAACTAAGTAATTAGACATGTTTAAAAGATAATGCTGTTTTCCAACTAATCGAAAAAGATCTTTCGTCCGTTCCAAATAGAAATGGTCCATTTTAAAAACTCGTAAGTAATAATTACTAATCATTTTCTAGCTAAGGTTTAAACAAATACTCAAAACCCACGAAAAGGTTGAATGATTGTGGCTAGTGTTATCCCCGTCAAAACATGTGATAATAAAAAATTATAAAAGTGATTTTTTCCAGGTAAATGGTTTCCGTAATTAGCAAAAGGTAAACCCAAAATAGAACGACATGGAAATAGTCCCGGGTATGTTTGGAGATTTTATTGAATGGACTGAATTAGATACGAGTCTTCGAACCCAATTGACTATTGATTATGTGTTTAACATTTCTTGAAGAGAAGCTGGAGGCAATTGATAAACTTTATTCAGACATAAAAGGCTGGACACCAGAATTAAAAAAATACGATGTACGTTTTGGGTGTTAACATTTTTCTATTCTGCTTAGTGTCGTCGGAGACCAGAAAATTGGCCAATGTGTGCTCGGTTGGCCTACAGCTGAACGCTACAGATATGCTTAACCAGAACTGGTAAATGAAATAACAGAATCGGGCGTATTTGAGATATTACATTTCATTTTATAGTGGCATTAAAATGAAAGTTTAACAATATACATGTAGCTGTAAGCCTTAGAAATTTTAACAGTTCTAGTGTGGATAGCCAGTTCTGAACGATGGCTCAAATGAGGATCTGAATCTTGGCTTTATTATCGATAAGATAAGGTATTGTCAAAAACATATTTTTACGATTTTCCGCTGAAAAATCTCGTAAAGGGTTAATATAAATGGGACTGATGTAATCCCATAGCTATAAGACGAGATAAACCAGTGAATCATGAGAAAATTACCAACATTTTGCCAAAGCAAAGGAAGTTTGACTTCATATCACCGGAAAAAAACATTTCAGATTTGACGTTTGCCCTGTATAGCGTATTTTAAAAATTAACTAAATTAATTTTAAATTAACTACAATGTTTGTAAGGTTTCAGCAATGCATTATCTGACACACCGGTGCATGAACTTTCGATATTTTTAATCAATTGATAATAATTTCCATTTGCAAGGGCTTGTAAGTGAGAGTTGATGGGTTCTTGGGGTTTACTTGCATCATTTGGCTAATAACATGTCATTGGTTCACAGTTTCAAGGTAGAAAAAATAGAATATATACCAAGTTATAAAAATAATACGTAGTAGAATCGTTTAACATATTCTAACCGTAATCATAGAACGCCCGCAATTTAAATACGGTTCAATCTTTCAATTTCACGTTGCTCTCATCAGACGGTGATTTAATTTCTCCTGAGGCTGAAATGTCAGATACAACTATATAGCCACAAAAATCATCGCCAAAGAAATAGCGTCTGGTATTAAGGATAAGACACCGTAGAACTATTTAACTTAATAATTACCCAAAAACATATCCATTAACGAGGATTGGTCGTGAATCAATGTTAAATAAAGATATGTTCAAGAATAAAGTTTCCCACAAAGACAAATATATATTTTATAGATTAAAAAAATAATAATATATTTAATTGAAATTTTTAGATATAAAAAATTAAATGTTAAATTTAAATTAATATAACTTTCATAGTATATATAAAGAAGTACTTCAAAATTCTTAATTTGGCACGAACGAACGGCATCGGTGAGAAGAGCGAAGGGTATTGACAGTTTTTTCCAACTCAATGAGGTACGACTTGAAAATATTAATATCTTAAGTAGTTGAGAAAAATATTGTAATCTCTATTTCTAAAAATATAGAACTAATAGACACTTGTGTTTTAAATTATAAACGAATTTTAACATATCCTGTAAGCAGATAAGAAATGAAATTTAGAGGTACACGGCTGTGAGCCCTGCTCAGTGGCGTAACTACTGCAGTGTTTGCCAGACACTTTTCCTGGGGGCTCATACATTTACGGGGCTCCAAAATGAAAAATCTAGGAATGATTGAAATCTTTATTCTATAAATTAAATTTAGAATTTCCCGCCAAATGACGTTACAAATCATACATAATATTTTATATATAATATATACATAATGCATAAAAATGACGCAAGTATACATTTTATTTAGTGTTATCCAGAATTTCTCCGTTATTAGTGTTTCCTGCTGTTCCTCGAATAATATACAAAGTAACATGATATTTCGTCATTCATGCTGAAACTGATTATACGAAGACAATAACGTCGAAAACAACTTCGTCCTTAGGATGTCGAAGCACGACACATTTTTCTTGGTTTTCGAAGTTCCTGTTGCTGACTAACTTCTTCAGAGAAAATTCCATGAAGTGCATACAAATTGTTCAAGATAACTATAAACTGAATGTGTTTAATATTTTTAATTCAATTATTTAAACATTGCAACCAGAATCTATGTCAATTGATAAAAACTGTGCCAAAACGAACGAATTGGGAGAGCGTTCTACTGTTCCGTTACTAATTCTAGCCGACTGAATAAACTAAAATCTAATTAAATGGTAGCTAGGCTTAATCGTCGATTTGGGGGATCTTTAAGTTAATTTTGAGCGTGAAAATACGTCGCCATGTTAGGGTATAAAAGCAAATAAATAACCCTGCTATACCTCACTATGTAAAGGAACTGTCACGAAATGGTTTTCGAAGTAGTTCGTTATTTTATACTTGACAGTCAACCCTTCTGTTTGTGAAAGTTCATAGTCTTAGAGAGAGACCGGTGTTGGTGCTTTTGGGGTGTGAGGGGGTTGGAAGTGGATTCAAAAAATGCAATTCGTACGCCGTTCGTTTTATTTACAGAGAGCGCCGCGTAAACATTTGGCGCTGTCTGTATCGCCAATTTTGTCAGGCACATAATTCCTTAAAAACGTGTAACTCCGCTCTCATTTTCTTTGGTTTTCTCCATGAGTTCGGCGTTTAGTATTTCGCGGTTTTACGATTACCCTGATTATAATATAAAGTAATGGAGTCTGATTTAACTGAAAGTAAGAAAAGTAAACCTCGTAAGTTTGATTCAACAAGAATAAGTATTTTAGACGTCTTCAAAACTACCAAGATGTTAAATCAAATTAGATTGAAAACTGCGTAACCGAATGTGCATATAAGCCTCGGCCCTCAGTTGGCTTTGATTATTATTCAATTTTTTTTTTAAAAACTCGAAGACTCTCTTCCAATTATCCTAAGTTTAAAAAGAACTCTCTCACTAGTTCGCGAAATTTTCTTGAAAATTAATTGTTTTGTAATCATCTTTTACACGTTCATGCTAAGTATTGTTCATTTTGTTATGGCCTTTCGGATACTACCATAAACCAAAATTTAGACCAGCGTAAGGAAGTTACTGTTCAATGCAACTAACGAGGAGACGACCCGAGGTGGTTCTCACCGATTTGGTTCAAAGTTGTAGGATTGTTAGACCTAGATGTAACATGAAACCCGTTTTGCCATGGCAGCCAAAAATGTTTTTGACAACATAAAATGAGAAAAAGTCTACGTAAAATAACATGCGAAAATTACAAATTCTGAGGGTCCCCCCTTTGCAAAACTCCAATAATTAAAAAAAAATATTTAAAAAAAAATTGTAAATTTTACATTTTTGGATTACTTTGGACAAATAGGGGGGAATAAAAACCATTTAGGGTGAGCTCGAGCTAATTTGAATAAATAGGTCGAAATTTTAGATATAATACAAAATATTTGTAAAACTTATGCCGTGATAACTGCCATATATTTTCACCGATAAATCTTAAAATTTCTTAATTACATTATCTGAACGATGTAAACAGATTTTTAGATTTCGATAGAAAAACGACGCCATTTAATAAAATGGCGGATACAAATATAAATCAAGGTGCAATAAGTTAGGTAATTTATATCCGATTAACTTAAGATTTTACGTTACATTATCTGCCCGAATGAATTTGTACTATAGATTTTTATAGTAATCCGACACCATTTTGGAAAATGGCGGATATCAATAAAACTCATCGTGCGATAAGTTCCGTAAATATTCGTCGATTAATCAGAAATTTTCTACGTTTCATTATCTGCCCGAGTTAATTAGACCTATGGGTTTTCCAATAATAATCCGACGCCATTTTGAAATATGGTGGATATAAATATACCTTATGATGCGATAACTGCCGAAATTATTTGTCGACTTACGTGAAATTTTCTGCATTACATTATCTGACCGAATAAATAAGCCCCTTACATTGTGATAGAAATCTGACGCCATTTTAAAAAAATGGCAGATATCAATATCTCATAATGCGATAACTGCCGAAATTATTTGTCCAATTACTTGAAATTTTCTACTTTACATTACCTATTAAAGATAATCCTATTAATTTTAATAAAATTCGAGGCCATTTTGGAAAATGGCGGATGTCATATAAGTTCCGTAATTATTTGACGATAAATCAGAATTTTTCTGTTTCATTAAATGATCGAATAAGAAAGTCCTTTCTATTTTGAAAGAATTCCGAAGCCATTTTGCAAAATGGCGCATGTCTGAGAAGTTCCGTAATTATTCGTCAACTATTCTGAAATTTTCTATTTCTGACCGAGTAAATTAGTCCTATTTCTTTTGAGAGAAATAGTCCGTTTTTCAAAATAACGCACATCAATGTAACCCTTGGTGCGATAAATTCTGTATTGTTATTGTTAAAAAAATTATAGGAAACTTCATATAAAATGGGTAAATTTTAATACATTTCGGCAAAATCCAATAATATTGGGTAAGTTCTTATATAATCGGATTAATAGAAAATAATTATGGTTAAATATATCATTTAGGCATAATTTGGGTAAATTGAAATATTATTAAATTAGTTCAATTGGCATTGTAGAATTATTGTTAATTCGGGAAATTATTGGTAAAGCAGAAAATGGTTGTAATTCCGGAAATTTTGGGTAATTTGGAAAATTATTAATAATTTGGGAAATAATTTGTAATTTGGAAAATTATTAGTTATTTCGGAAATAATTGGTAATTTGGGAAATATTTTGTTATTCTGGATATTATTGGTAATTCTTGAAACTAATAGTAATTCTTGAAACTAATGGTAATTCTGGAAATTATTGGTAACTCGGGAAATTATTGTTAACTCGGGAAATTATTGGTAACTCCGGAAATTATTATCGCATTATGAGACATTGATATCTGCCATTTTGTAAAATGGCGTCATATTTCTATCACAGTGTAAGGGGCTTATTTATTCGATCAGATAATGTAATGTAGAAAATTTCACGTAAATCGACTAATAATTTCGGCAGTTATCGCATCACAAGGTATATTAAAATCCACCATATTTCAAAATGGCTTCGGATTATTATTGGAAAACCCATAGGTCTAATTAACTCGGGCAGATAATGAAACGTAGAAAAGTTCTGATTAATCGACGAATATTTACGGAACTTATCGCACGATGAGTTTTATTGATATCCGCCATTTTCCAAAATGGTGTCGGATTTCTATAAAAATCTATAGTACTAATTCATTCGGGCAGATAATATAACGTAGAAAATCTTAGGTTAATTGAATACAAATTACCTAACTTATTGCACCATGATTTATATTTGTATCCGCAATTTTATAAAATGGCGTCGTTTTTCTATCGAAATCTAAAAATCTGTATACATCGTTCAGATAATGTAATGTAGCAATTTTAAGATTTATCGGCGAAAATATATGGCAGTTATCACGGCATAAGTTTTACAAATATTTTGTATTATACCTAAAATTTCGACCTATTTATTCAAATTAGCTCGAGCAAATGGTTTTTATTCCCCCCTATTTGTCCAAAGTAATCCAAAAATGTAAAATTTACAATTTTTTTTTAAATATTTTTTTTTTAATTATTGGAGTTTTGCAAAGGGGGGACCCTCAGAATTTGTAATTTTCGCATGTTATTTTACATAGACTTTTTCTCATTTTATGTTGTCAAAAACATTTTTGGTTGCCATGGCAAAACGGAAGCCCAGCGTAACTTTTCCCTTTAACGGGTTTCATGTTACATCTAGGTCTAACAATCCCCCAACTTTGAACCAAATCGGTGAGAACCACCTCGGGTCGTCTCCTCGTTAGTTCGATCTAGTCAAAATGAAGGTATTGGTATTCAATGTGAAAATATTGAACACGAACTGCAAAATGAAATTAGTTCAGATATACCTGTTGAAATAAATCCAATAAGCGAACACAATACCCCAATTCAATTCGATTTTTCTAAAACAAGCACACCAAAAACAAACATTACCTCGTACAGACCCGAAATGAGCAAATTTCGAGCAAAATTATCATATTGATTGCTTTTATTTTTTATTTCTAGGAACAGAGTATCTGAACGTGAAGCATTCACATGATATCTGGCATGCTGCAAAAAATGAGAAAAAGACTAACTAAAGTAATAACTCTTAACCATTCCCTTAAATTTATATTCTATGGTTTAATTTTTGACTTATCCTAAGGCAAGTAAAGAAAAAGGTGGAAAACCCATAACTGAAAGGATAGATGATCTCATAAACCATTTTTGGTGGTCTGCTGAAAACTGCGAGCAAGATCAGGATTACATGAGAGTAAGAATTCAAATAGTAGTAACCTAAACGAATAAAAATTAATATATCAATTGTGAAGCAATTGTGGGACTTGTGCCTAACATCTCTTCATAACATAACTGACGAGCATGATTGGGGAATGGGAGCCTGTTATCTTGATGATATAGAAAACCAAGATAAAACTAACATTGAATATGACAGTGTTGCTTACCACAAAATAGTCTATAATTTGTGATAAAGATTTTTTTTAAAAATTTCCTTTATTATAAAAATTTTCGGTAAGAGTAGATGTTTATATGCGCTTCAATAAAATTTAATCAAAAGTCATATAACAGTTTGTGATCGTGTGATTTGTACAAATGAAATGGTTTATTTTTCGATCAAAGAATGTATGTTGGGAGGGATAGTCGGTTGAATTGTTTTATTGAAGCGCATATAGTCATTGAAAATGTTACGTACAATTTTACTCCCTTATACTTTCGTATGTTTGAAAAAATTAGAGGTCGGGGATGGTTAACTTTTATTCAATAGATAAAGCTCTCAAAATTATTCGTAAAACGTTTTGATCAAGTAATTTATATTTCTGTAATATCCGATTAATTTTTTGATAAATTTGTAAAATTAATCGGAAAAACGACGTTTTTTTCGATAAAAAACATATTTTTTAATCATTTTCCGAAATATTAACCGGTAAATTTCTTTGTTTACATTTTTTCCCCAAAAAATCAATTTAATCATGGATAATGATTAACCGTTACCGACCTCTATAAAAATTTGCCATTTAGGTATGAGTATTTAGTTACCACGTTTGTTGAATATAAACTAATAAATGTCTTTTATAAAGGAATAAATCTTATATGATTAAAAATATATTAGCTGCCATTGATTTCAATGGAAATGTATATTGACCAACTGCGATTGACAAAACTTAATCTGAAAGGCTTGTTTATTAATAGTACATTTTAAATACACTATATTGAAATTAACAATTTATATTTTACTGTTTACATCTATTTTCCAGGTATAAACGATAATACTTCAAAGCCACTACGAAGTATTCTGTTGTACCCGTGAAAATTCCAAAGTCAACTCATCAGTTACAAGAGTTAGTGGATCTCACTCTAGCTAAAGAAGTGGTGAGAAAAAGCAATGGCATGCTTCCAATGGACCTTCAAAAAATATCACTCCTAAAGAATAAACCACAAAGAAGAATTAATAATGTTGCGTAGGGTTAAATATAGATTTACCAAACAGATTTATTTATATAAAAATCTTATTAGACCTTTTGACTCATAATATGCATTACACCTTCGTAATAAACCTTTTATTACAGCCTTCTATGTAGCAGACAACGCTGAATGTCTGAGCTGATTCTCTTACAGATTAAAACAAAATTTACGAGATTTGAGTGTTTGCTGCTAGGTGTAAACTGAAAAGGCTAGTCTTCTTTGGATTTGTAATACTAATTACATATTGCCCCTACCACCTCTAACTCTACCTCTTTGTACACCTTCACCTACACCGTTACAAACAAGTTCAACTTCTCTGAATCCTTGATACCATCCGTTTTGACTAGGGTATTCTCTGCGTTTTCGCATTACTGCACATGATGGAATAACTCTCCTAATATGCCTTCCAAGAGGACCAAGTTGCCAAGTAGTGAATTGCTTGTAAGCTGCATACCTAAAGTATAGATTGTCATTTATGTTTCGGTAGTTACCTACTTGCCTTCTAGCTGGCATTTGAATTTGTAGTACAACACTATCTAGAATAATTTCTCCAAATCTCTCATCTCTCTTCTGAAAAAAAATTATTATTCCAGATTTTGTCAATCTATGCCAACGTTCTAAAAATCTGTGCACTGTTGATAACTTAAACTAAACGAAATATATACCTTCTACTCGCACAGCATTTATTTTAAATTGGTGTATACATCATTGTGCAGTTCAAACAATAACACCACGAAGGAACACCATCGGGCAGTGGAGTTGGAGAATTTGGTGTTTTGTTATCGGAGGGGGGTGAAGTTGGATAATTTGGTGTTTTAGCATCGGAGGGTGGTGAAGTCATTCGGATTGGCATTTTGAAGAAGGGGGCAGAAGTTTCAGATGACTGCACTTGTGGTTTTAATTGTGGATACTTATCAAAAATTTTGTTGAGAACCGCATCCTCTTAAATAAAGATCCAGGTCGTCCCTATACCTAGGCCAATTAGTTGATCTAGGATTGCGAATTAAGGTTTGACCAAAAAAGAAAAACGTTTTAGCCTATGATCCGAAAGCGATCGTTCATTAGACGCATGGCATTGTGTCACAGAGGGTAAAAAATATAAATTATATTTTATTCTATATATATATATATATATATATATATATATATATATATATATATATATATATATATATATATATATATAACCTCATTCCGGTTACTTGTAACAAAAGTTGGTATATTGTGCTTATTGAGAATATCTAGTTTAGTACTAACCAAATATTTCATTAAATCATCACCACGTTGGTTGCAGTCACTGCTGGCCCATGCACCATGGTAAGCATGGGCATCTTACCCAATGAAAATTTACTTCCCCGTCTTTTACAGTGGTTCGCCAGACTTGCAAACTCCTGTGATGGAGAGGACAAGGCATCATATCGAAAATAGCCTGAATAAAGCATTAATTTATCTTCTACTTTTCCATCAGCTGACGAGGAGAAGATTTTTATGGTGCAGTGTCCCTAGATTGGTGTAATGAAGGAGGAAGAACGGGAATACCCCTTCGTATCTCTTAACATGCCCTACGTTTAGCAGACTTGTAGTCATAGTATACAGTACCTGCATTTTTGAAAACCAGGATTCTTCCATTATTGATCCCCTCCACAGCAAACCTTCGACAGAGGACTGCGGAGGTGGACTTACAGTGAAGCAGATTAATCTGAATTACCTTCATACCCAACCACAGTTGTCGGTATTTGTGCGGGGTTACTCGCCGGCTAAAGGGGTAGGTACAGGATTATTTACACCCCCCCCCTTCCTCACCAACCAGACCACTCGCACTTTCACCTGAAGCCGCTGTGCGGTGGGCTGACTGTTCTTTACCGACGAAGGTTTACTCCACCACCGTTATGTTGGAAATATCCGACAAGGAGCTATAGGTGATGTCAACCAGATTTTCGGTGGTAAATAGCCTCTATCTATTAACCACCGAAACTCGGGGGTAAATAGCGCCACCGAGCGGCCATTGCTATTTGCCACCGAAAATCGGGGGTAAATAGTCTCGATCGCGCGGCCACGACTATTTGCCACCGAAAGTCAGGTCTCGGTAATTTCGGTGGCATATAGCAACCACCGCGCGATCCAGTCTATTTGCCACCAAAAATCGGGGGTGTTTGATTTTCGGTGGCAAATAGCGTAGCCGCGCGGCCAAAGCTATATCTCACCGACACGAACCGAGCCCCGACTTTCGGTGGCAAAAAATACATTTTATTGCTAAATACAGAAATCCGCTTTCATAATACGATTATTATTAATTTCAGTTTATTATATATGTATGGTTTTTCAATTTCTGACCACTAGTAGCAAAGAGTATCAAAACTACGTAACTTAGAGATATATTGACGGTCGAAGGCAGTAAAGGAAGTTGTAGCAACGGGGGGGGGGGGGGGGAAGGCACTCAGTTAATTTGCTCTTCAAATTTCGGTACCGCAGCGCCACTACGGCAGTTTTAAGCGGCAATCGTAAATTCCTAAGCGCCTCATATAAATTGGAAAAACGCGTCTCCATTCTTCAACCCAAAAATAGTTTCACGAATAATGATTTTAGATCATAATTATTGTAAGCATACTCACCCAAAAAGAAAGAAGCCAAAAGAAGGCAAATAATTTATATTAAATGGTGTAAACTAAACTATAAATATGTAATCTAATGGGCTAATACTATAACTAAGATAGAACTACTTAATGGGGTTTACAATGAAAACACGCTATTGAGAGAATTAAATGAAAGATTTTTTCTATAGGAAAAAGCAAAGAAGTTGTTCAATGCTACGATGAAATAAGGTTGAAAGAAATCACTTATCTAACGCCAACCGGTTTGGAATTCTTGGGTGTTTTTTGCGACAAAAATTATAATTTCGATATTGATGGATTTATTTTGAAGAAAGAGTTGTTGCTGGGAGATGCATATTTTATAAATGAAGTGCAGATATCATTTCAACACATTTTAACATTTAATAAACTCAACGTAAGGAACCGAAAGACTCATCTTTTCATTCTTAATTCGATTTTTCAACGAACTGCAATGTAAATTTTTAAATTCATGCCCAAACCAAGAAGCTGACAATTCGACAGAAGAGCCTGAAAATTTTGAATATGGCCAATTACACCATGTATGTGGAAATATTATAAACAAAATTATAGCTCTTTACGATTGCAAAGATTTCCAGAAAAATGTGCTCCAACCAAAACCTAAAGATTCAATATTGGCCAGCATTCATGGTCATTAAAACAAGATAGGGGTGTATTACTAAACTAAAAGGCTTTAGCTTTTTCAAAATGGCAGTCCAAATTATTAAACCTTTTTTCAAAATCAATGATCAGAAAATACTGGAAGAGAATGAAAATCTGAATCGCTTTATTTTAGAAGCCCTCGATAATTGTGAAGAATTAAAAGCAGCTTGGTTTGAGCTTTGGGGAGATAAGTCTGATGACGCAGTAAAGGCGCAAAAGTTGATTTATCGTTGCCTAATCCATCTAGAATGAATTTATCTTCAAGGGCAGCAGCTATTTCTTCCTCCCACTCAGACAAATACTTCAGAAACCTTTCGTTCAGCCACAGGAATATTTGAATTTCGTTATCAAAAATTTCCCATCAACATTAAAGGTAGACGCAATTGAGCTGGTGAAATGTGTGTAAAGTCAGTAAAGTGCGAAATTTACGGTTGACTCTGCCCGCCTCTGCCAAGGACGAATGAGGGGTTGGGGGGGATGAAAAGCACGTTGCTTTTTCTTTTTTTGACAGCTCACTTGCGTTGCCCTTTAAACAAGGAACTAGAACACTTACTTTGAAACGCCAATCATCTACACTCCTAAAGGGATCTAAAGTGGGTTTTTTGCATTTTTTTCCTCAGTTAAGTTCGAAACATTGAAGATATCAAAGAACTTATCAAATATCCTCAAAAACTGGACAGTTTGCGAGGCTTGGTCTGTAAGAAGTTCTTCCATTGCGTTTGCAAAAGTCGAAGATAACACTTGTGTCGCCAATTTAACTCGCATAGCACCGAAAGGTTTTTTTTACATGTTCAGCATTTACCCGGGGAGCTTTTCTTAAAAGTTGACGCTTATCAATTTGAAAAGTATCATATACATCTTTCCACAGCATTAATTTGTTATTTTTTTAAACAATCTAATGTATCTCTCCTTTTTGTTCTTTAAAAAAGTTTTTTGCCACTATTAGCCCAATTGTTTCGCACCGTATTAATGAGGTGGCAGACATCGGAAATAAACAAAATTGGTTCACAATCATTAAAGTAATTGACACTGCGGTATCCAACTTTATCTCTGTTTTTATTTTTAAATAAATGTTTTGAAAGTGGGAAATCTCCATTTTCTTATGTAGTTAAGTTAGGGTACTTTTTAACAATTTAATATTCGATGTTGGTAGTATCCGTTATCCATAAGAAAGGGTTTAATCTAAATCTGACCAACTGATAATCCAAAATTTAACCGATCAAATCTTGATTAAAATTCGATGAGCTTTGGTTAATATTATAAACTTTTTATCACGGTTTGGTTCGTCGATTTAAAAAAACACGCACATTTTGCGTACGAGTATTTATCTAGAAATGAAGGGGTTGTTCATATAGAACGAAATGTTACTATTATTATTTTTAATCAATTATCAATTAATTAACGTTATTCATTTTAGCTTATTCAAGTGTATCTTGAACTATCAGATTTGGGCGCTTAACTCGGTGATCAATTAGGGATCGTCTATAAAGATTTCTTACTTTGTACTTGTATTCGAATTATTATATTTCCGAGCTTACGTAAGCGTTTATTTTTCTTTGTTCGGATTGCCGTCTTATTTAACGATACACACAGGGGTTTTGCGTAAAAACGGAAAAGGTAAAATGGAACTATTTTAACAATATTTTCTTTATTTGTCTGCCTGTTGGTCAATTTAGATAATCCAGTAACAAAATCTATAATATATTTTTCAGTTTGTACGGTATGTTTGTATGTATGTATATATGTATGTATGGATGTATGTATGTATGTCTGTCCCTTTAATAACTTTTAAACGCTGCTAGGTAGCATGCTGAAATTTTCACCACGTTCTCGACTTTCTTTTGCTAACTTAACGCCCCTCTTATGACCTTGCTGTAACCTTCTGTGCCCCAAGTGACTTCCTTGCGACTAAAGTATTGTTTAGGTTAGGTGAGGTGATAGGTGTGTACGGTGATTGGTAAAAGGTAATAGATAAGGCAAAGAATATAAAGCAACAGGAATGGAAGGTGTAGCTCCATCTAGTGGAACTTTTGCGCCTCTCGTTTTTAAAGAGAGACCGGGTTGCGTTAACCGTTTCCGGTTACTCTGATTTGCTTTGCCGGAAGTTTCTATCTCGGCCAAAACACGCGGCCAACAATATCAATCCTTCCATTCCTGGGGCTTTATATTCTTTGGATGAGGTGTATGAGAAGCGGCCCTCCTCTAGCTTTTGGAGAGGCGTCTAATTTTAAAATTTGTTCATTCAGGGATTATCAATAGCAAATAACGTTTCATTGGATGTTTATAGCAAGATAGATAGAGCCAAAAATGATATAGAACTACTTTCTTATTTTAAATTTTCATTTTGAAACCGGTTTTACTGCAGTGTTGCCAATTTTTGCAATTTAAATTTCCCTCTCTCGGTTTTAGAAATTCCCGCCTGAGTTAAAAAATTCCCGCAATTATGTTTTTGGTGGAAATCAGGCCTGTAGCCTGGATTTTTCAGTTGAGGGGACCCGATCAATTCCTAAAGGGGCACGCTCAGTGGCGTACCGAGGGTTTGTGGCGCTAGATTCAACCTTTTTTCATAGCACCCTCCAATGTTTGTAGTAAACGGAGAGCGGGTTTTATTAAAGCGTTTATTCAATCTCTTAAGAATACAAAATTTATTCATCATTTTTTATACATATTAACGTTATGTAACTTTAAGCGGCTCCTAGCTTCGAAGCTTCGAAGCTTTAAACTCCTGGTTTTTATTACACAAATTGAATTTAAACATTCATTTGATAATTTATTTATTTTCTTAGTTTTAATGTCCGTCACTTTTGAAAAAGTTATCTCTGCTTCAGCGTTGGAAATTGGTAGCGAAATAAATAATTTCGCTAAGCGGCTTAAATTTTTAAATTTAAAATTATCTTCAAAATCTTTAATTAGCGAAATTTTGTGCCACATGTCGTCTAATTCTAAACTAGTTAATTCTTTTTTTTTCTACTTCACTGAAAGAAAATGGCAAACTTCTCCATTCTATTGCCAAACTATTCAAATCGAATTCTTCAAAAATATTAGCCAGTTGACTTAGGTCACCTATCTCTTCTCTTCCTTTACCTAGAAGTGCCATGTTTGGCGATAAACATGAAGCTTTTGTAAAGGCTCTTGCTTAAAGAGAGTCTGCTTTGCATTTCTGGTAGCGCTTTAATGTAGAACTCCAGACATTTCTCCCTTATATTTTCTTGTTCTAGTTTCGTTTCCTTGGGTAGAGTAAGCAAAAACGCTTCAGCTTCTGGACCCAGATACACTTTTTCAAGAGGTACTTGATTTCTTGGATTTTCAGCTACCAAGGTCTTGATATTAGTTTGCTTCAGTAACACCTCACTTTTCAAAACAATTTGCCCTATTTCTCTAACTAGTTTCTCGGAACTGTCGGACAACTTATGAATTAATATTTTTCGCGATTGAAATAGGGCGTTAAAAGAGTTAAAATAATTTAAAGAATACTTCAAAAAATAGAAATATACTTTTGAATAATGGTTTAAAATTGTTTCTGCGCTCTTTAGGCCATCTTCCACTACGGTCAATTAAAAATATTGCTTAAGAGCATTCTAATTGTCTAAAATTCGGACCAAGCATGAATGTAGGCATAGCCACCGTGTATTTGCTAGTTTTAAAATCTTTTTTGAGTCTTCACTGAAATACTCTTGAAACTCATGAAGTACGGCGCATCTTTTAGCGTTTCCCGAAGTGTAGGTAGACACACTCCATAGGTAACTTCGCGCAAGCTTTGCTTTCAACTAGAGCCGAAGAATGGCAGATACATTTTAATAAAATGACTTTCGGTAATTCTATTTTCAACCTACTCATGAAAGAGTAGCACCATGGTAGCACAACCATTGGAGGCTACAGCTATAACATTATTGACGGATATTTGGTATTTTTCTAAACATTCCTTAAACGCATCGTACAATTTCTCTCCTGAACAATCTCTGTGGTCCAATTTAATTAACTCTAGCAGCTCTGGTTTCGCTTTACCATTAATTTCGTCGACATATCTAACCAATAAACATAAGTTTTTGTGCTCGGAAATGTTGGCCCTCAAGGGGTCGGAGTGTGCAATAACTGGTGGCTTTACCGGGGAGTCGGGGTCCGGCTCTTGTAACCCATAAGGGCGGTGGCGCACTGGGAGATGTTAGCTCCGTCCAAAGGGTCCTATCTCCGACCTCCGACTTCGGTCAGGTGTGGCTCAGGCTAATGGAGAGGGGCCAGGCAAATTGGCCACCTCGGCGGATTGGGTTGCCTGCTGTGGGGTGGCGGGCTCCCTGCCTCTGTAGGTGGGGTGTCGGCTGCAGTTGCTAGAGCATCCGTTCTCTATCCCACTGCTGTGTGCGAAGTGGCGGGCTGGTCGTCCCATTGTTGCACCTTCTGCTGGGTTGAGCGGCTTGCGTCGAGGGTGCGACCATCAGTAGTAGGGTTCTGCTACCCATGCCGGTTTTGTCACCTGTCCGGGCTTGTGGACGCTGGCGTAGGGCATTCTGATGATAGGCCTCCGGTGGTGTGGTTTTTTGTTACCGGTACACCAGGCTATAAATTCTGACAACATGCTCGGAAATATCAGTACTCTCGTCTAATAAAATAGAAAACTTATTGTTCTGAATAGTCTTAACCGTCTTTTCAGTTTGAACTTTAGCTAAAACATTTTTCACCAAAGCAGTGCATTTAGTGCGACCTAACGAAAATTATTTTGCTATTTTCGAATCATGGAAACATTCTTTTAAAACAGGAGTTAAATGATCAATTGTGTGAAGTGCTACATTATGTTCAAAAAATAATGCTGCTAATCTAATTTCTGCCACTTTCAAGGCTTTGTTGTTTGCAACGCTTTTAACGTTTTGAACGTGTTTTGCACCCTTCGCGTGCACATTGTTTTTAAATCGACTTTTGGGGTCAAAATTAAATATCAACAAATAAAATGAAAAAATTACACATTAATTAAATGCAGAATTCGAAAATATACTTTATATTTCGGTAATTACCACCAGGGGGTCAAACGTCCCCCGTTAGGAATTTCAGAGGATTTCTTGCTGCAATGCACGTGTCAGGTAATGCTTGACGTAAAATTTTATTTCTTTAAGGCTAGCAGAAATTTAACTTCTGTAAAATGCATTTAAAGCTCCAATGATGTCCAAAATAACACTTTTTCTAATGTTGTTTTTGCGAAAGGGTGCAGGTGGTTGCGGATCATTTCTATTCTATGCCGTAGAGAAATTTTCGGAGATTCGGAGAACACGCTGAAAAAAACCCGAAAAGTAACCGACTTTGACTTTTCAAGATACACGGGGTTTTATTACCTTCAAATGAACATCCATTAAGCGCAATTTTCCTGTTGTCATAGGCCACCTTGTTTTAAATTTCCCTACCAAAACAATACTAAGCCGAAAAAATCCTACTATGTTTAACAATTAGTTAATTTTTAGCGTACCGACTGCATATACATTGCAAATCATTACGAGTCTACTCAATTCATGTGAGATCGAAAAGACAGTTGCCAACTTGTCACGGATTTGGCCTTTTTGTGCGTTTATGTCGTGTAAATTCTTGTATTCTTTCAATACCTGACGATTGAAATTAATGGCATTTTTAGGTCCGTACTATAATATTTAATAACTAATTATTTGTCAACGATATGATCCTATTATTTCATTGGAAATGTGAATATCTTTGGCTGATTATAAGCTAGAACGTTAAATCTTTGCTTCCTAGAAAGTATCTTTTATGATGAGTGCGTGACTAGTAGAATAAATTACATTACTTGTTATTACTTAATTGTCATTTTTAACTTTAAAAGTTTATGAGATGTTGGAAAACAATATATTTAACTTTAATGAGGTATAGTTGTACTAGTGATGTCGAAATATAATAATAAATAGACTATACTAAATCTTTTAACATTTCTAATTTTATTTAATCTTAGCTTTCTTATAGCTACAAAATGAAAATTGTATTTTTTAAGTTATGAAATAAACATAAATATCATAGAAGATAAGTATAAATATATATTTAATATCACAATGGGTTTAAAGTTATGCTCTACATATATTTCAAAAATTTTGTTCATTCTCCAGAATGAGCTCCTGTAAATCCACGGGAAATTCAACAGAATCGTCCGAATCGCTTTCGGCGCTTTGAGATGACGTTAGTAGATCAGTGTGTTCCGCTTCATTTAGCAAATGAATAACACTTAAAGGCAGAAGTTGTCTTCTTATTTTTTTTCTTTTAAATAGAGAATGATCGGAAATAATCGGATCAGAGGAATCTAAAGACCGATTAAAAATGTCCAGAAGATTGTCTCTCCGAGTAGTTTTACGCGCGTAAAATTATCTGTATTGACGATACAACTTGCTTCTAGATTCTGCAGCCTGTTCACTCAACATTCCTAATGGCAGGGTAGCCGTTTTAACTATATCTTTTCCGTGGCCCAGAATCTTATGGACAGTCACAGGCATATAGTACCAGCCGTACTTGTCAACATATTTGTTAAGTAAACTTTTGCAAGAATCCCCAAATTTGTCATCGTCTATCGGCAAACCACACGAGATCGCAACGAGAATTACGTGCGATTGCTCCACTAGCCAGAGCTCTAACCCTAGAATATTGGCAAAAACTACACGATTGCTTTCGTGAAAAGCTCTTCGGGCTGTATTTCCATCAATCGAAGACCCACACCCACCAGGTTTTGGAAAGTCAACTCTCAGAGCTAATTGGGACTTCGAGTTTACGCTTTGCAAAGATTTTCTTTTTATCGGCCCCGTCTACCCGCCAGCGTCTTAGGCCGTCACAATTTCTGTATCCAAGATGAAGACAAAACTCCAGACAACGTATCCACGGGTGAAGGGGACTAATTCCGTATTTGAGATTTTTAGACTTTGGGATGAAGTTATTTGTTTCAATCTTATTAAATAGCGATGGTGTTGCTCCACAAATTGGACAAGATTGTTGCGATCTAGTCGCTGTTACGACATTTTATACCTTTCCATCAATGAGTGTAAATGATAGGTCATATTTAAATCAAATATTTTTATTCGTAATGACGAAATGATCAAATGGTAAGAAAGCTTTTATTTCTTCGTCAACCTTTTTCTTTTCGTCTTTAATTAACTGCGCGGTTTCCTTACAGAAGACAAGTCTCAAAGGCCGGCAATATCTTTCAGATTGTGGGGTTGGATTATTCCACAAAACGTGGCCATTTTCCGATTTTAACTGAAGTGGAATAATAGTTGTGGCAAATAAACTATTATCTTCGTCCCTCGAGTTTTCGTTTCTTGAAAACTGTTGTTTATATTGCGATTGCCCTGAACTACCGTCAAATCCCCATGCCAAAAATAGAGTAAATCGCGGCTCGTTTATATTTAATATGTCATAATACTGTTTAAGAACTTCAGTTTGTAGGTCCATGATACGGGAAGCTGTATGGTTTAGAAGGCTTTGCAGAGAAATAACGACTGATGTATCGGTAACCACTACTGGATCAACTGGTCTAGACTTGGCTTTAATTTGGAGAACTTCAGAATACGGTGGGTTAAAATCAACACCATGGGATTTTGCCCCTTCTCTCAGGCGATTATACGTTTTAACTGTTAAGTCTTCATCTATAATTCGCGCCAAAGCCTCTTGTGGCGAATATCTACGAAGAGTATTTTCGTCTTTAAATTTTTACATTATTTTTTCTGGCCTTGTCGGACTCTGAAGTGCCTCTTTTAACAGATTCGACAATTCCCTCTGTTCATCACGCGTAGCTGACAACTGGACAGCCTTCAAAACCTTCGGGAATGGTTGCTCAGACAAACTATCTGATAACACTGCACAATTTGTCTTTTTTGTGATCGAAGAGACATCAGTGGCCAAACTTTAGTTGGACTCCCAACGTCACTCGCGCTAGGCGTGGAATGAAGATATTCGATAACTGGCGTAGTTTCGCATTTCAGATAGCTGAAAGGTTTATTTAACCAATTCACATTCTTCTCCAGATATCGGGCTTTCACGCGCGAGCAACTCGCGTATTTCTTTAAAAACACCTTTTTCGTGTTCTTTATTCTTTGCACTAGCAACTATTGTTCGGTTTCTTTTAGATTGGACAGTAAGCGAGAATTGGTGATTCCAAAACAAATGTTTAACTCCTTTGTAGAATCGTATCTCTTCAGAAACACCTCGATGATATCTCTATTCCTAACAACTTGTGACTCGCTGAAAGGTTGGCAAGCATCATCATTTAATGGCTCTGTCATATCCCGGCTATAACTTCCGCTCTCCAAATCATGAGGAATTTCTTCTATTGAGCACGAGGCCTTATCCTCCTATACTAACAATGAAATCCGAATCTCTACAATTTAACACTTCAAGAGTTTGTAGCTAATTGAAATAAAATAAACAAACTATTAATAACAACGAATTGTTTTGAAGATATTTGCCACGGATATGCGATTGGTTTCATATGTGGAAAACCGTATTTTACTAATAAGGTATCTATTATTGATTGTAAGAAATGTCGAAATTTTAAAACATTATTCGTTTTCATTCACTGATTATAATATAAAACGTTAATAACCGTTCTAATAGCAGATAATTTCAGGTTGAACCTAAAACATTTACTTTATTTATAAGACATTTGTTATTCTTCAAATTAATCAATATTCTACTTAATGACGTATTTAATTAGCTGTCTGAGATATGCTAATTACATTCTCAACTGAACATTGAAAATATTTAACATTTAGTACAGTCTATTTATTAATATATTTTAACATCACTAGTACAACTATACCTCATTAAAGTTAAATATAATGTTTTCCAACATCTCATAAACTTTTAAAGTTAAAAATGACAATTTAGTAATAACAAGTAATGCAATTTATTCTACTAGTCAGACTCATCATAAAAGATACTTTCTAGGAAGCAAAGATTTATTTCAATCGTCATATTCAGGTATTGAAAGAATACAAGAATTTACACGACATAAACGCACAAAAAGGCCAAATCCGTGACAAGTTGGCAACTGTCTTTTCGATCTCACCTGAATTGAGTAGACTCGTAATGATTTGTAATGTATCTGCAGTCGGTACGCTAAAAAGTAACTAATTGTTAAACATAGTAGGATTTTTTCGGCTTAGTATTGTTTTGGTAGGGAAATTTAAAACAAAGTGGCCTATGACATTGCGCTTAATGGATGTTCATTTGACGGTAATAAAACCCCGTGTATCTTGAAAAGTCAAAGTCGGTTACTTTTCGGGTTTTTTTCAGCGTGTTCTCCGAATCTCCGAAAATTTCTCTACAACATAGAATAGAAATGTTCCGCAACCACCTGCACCCTTTCGCAAAAACAACATTAGAAAAAGTGTTATTTTCGACAAAATTGGAGCTTTAAATGCATTTTACAGAAGTTAAATTTGTGCTGGCCTTATCGAAATAAAATCTTACGTCAAGCATTACCTGACACGTGCATTACCTGACACGTGCATTGCAGTAAGAAATCCTCTGAAATTCCTAACGGGGGACGTTTGACCCCCTGGTGGTAGTTACCGAAATATAAAGTATATTTTCGAATTCTGCATTTAATTTTGAATAATAATGTGTAATTTTTTCTTTGTATTTGTTGATATTTAATTTTGAGACCAAAACGTCGATTTTAAAACACTGTGCAAGTGCATATAAATAGATCAGATATATTTACATATGGATACTGTGATATCAATAAATATTTTTGTGCAATTTCAGCAAAATTAATTTAAGTTGCTGGTGCCCAGAATTAACCTGTTAGAAATATTCAAATTTAATTAAAAAAAATATACGAATATATTTTTGTTATGGAAAATAGTCCCAAAACAATTTAGTTGTGTTTATAATAAATACAGATTATGAGGTAAAATTATATTTGATTATTGCGAAAATAGTTTATACACGTTCGAATTAAGGAAAAGCCGTTTGTTTTCTGGAATGTAAACAAAAATATAGGTTTTAGAGTAAAGCCTTTAGTTATGGTTACAAAGCATCTCAAACATGGGCAAACAGTTCAAAAACACAATTTTTTCCATTTTTACGGACAACTTTAAAAAAACCCAGTATAAAATAGAAGACTGTGGTTTGGATAAATAGATATCAGACCAGGTTTCGGAAAATTTAATTTTTCATTTTTGAATTATTTAATATTAGCACTGGTGAATTTGGTAAACATGGGTGTAAAGCTTTCAGCCATACTAAAGGCAACCATGTCTTATTTGAAACGCTGTTACCATCTTGTGTTTTTATTTGGTACACTTCTTTCATAGAGCTCCCCCTATACTCCAATTTTGGGTAAAACATTTTTAGCTTTACACTGTATTGACTGATACTGTACTCGCAAAATGTTTTGCAACCGGAAGTTAAATATTAATTTTCAACTCCAAACCATTTCGGCTGTAAGGAATAAAACTAGCAATGGTTGCCTTTAGTAGAACTGAAAGCTTAACACCCAATGCAAAAGGAAGATTTCGAGCGATTCTAGTATGTGAAACGTTAACCAAATTCCACAGTGTTAATATTAATTAAAAAGAATATAACCTCAAGTCGTTTTTTATGTTTTTTATGTTCTTTTATGTAAGCAATTTTGGCGGGAAGTCACTAAACAGCGCCCAAAATATCTAAAGTCATAGGAGGGAGCGGGAAATGGTCGAAGTTTGGTGTTCCACACTTAAAACCTGAGGTTATATTCCCTTTAATTTAAAAAAAAGTGTAAATGAAAAATCTAAGTACTCGACAAATTGTGTTTTTCGTGACAGAGACCCCTAAAATTGTCAAAATTTCATTTATTTCCTTGGACTGTGGAATACAAATAGTATATTAACAGAAGTATAGTTAGCATAGTATAAACAGAAGTATATAGTAAGTATATAGTATAAACAAAATTATAAAGTAAATATATAGTATAAAGTAAGTATATAGTATAAACATAAGTTTATAGTATAAACAGAAGTTTATAGTATAAACATAAGTTTATAGTATAAACTGAAGTTTAAAGTATAAACAGAAGTATAAAGTAAGTATACCCAGGTAGCAAATTTACGTTTTAAACACGTGTTTTCTGTTAATTGGAAACCTCGTGTTAACACACGTGTTTGTTTGGTCGCCCCCTGTCACAGTTTTTTACGTATTTAGACACGTTGAATTCACGTTTTTACTACGTGTCCCAGGTAGCAAATTTACGTTTTAAACACTTGTTTATGTTAATTGGAAACAAGTGTTTGTTTGGTCCCCCCCCTCACACTTTTTTACGTATTTAGACACGTTGAATTCAGTATTTACTACGTGTGCAGTTCTACAACTATCCTATATACCGCGCATTGATTTTTACTTGTAACTAAATACTTTCAGCCAATAATTAATCCACTGGCATAGATAAATAAGTACTTCACTGTACTGTAGTTAGGATCAGTTTTTGGTGTCAACAATAAATGTACACATTTTCAAAGTTAAACATTTTATTATTAGAAGGTGTAAACAATTTACATTTTGGTTTAATTTTAAAACGTTTATCGTATCCCCTGTTCATTAACATTATTTCACATCCATTTGAAGTTGTTCCTTCAATTTCAATAAAGGACTTTTTAATGTTATTTTCTTTCCTCATTTGGTTTTTTCAGCCTTCCAGCCGCTTGCTTCAGCCACTCCTTAATATGATTTTCAACAGGAGACTCTTCTATTTTTTTAAAGCTGCTATTAGATCTTACAGCACCTTTCAATTAAAGAAAAATGTCTTAGAATATTAAAGAAAATAATTTTAATAGCTCTTACTTATAATAACATCTTTGGCAGTTACATCTTTGAAGGCATTTTTATCCTTTCCTTTCCGATTGAATTGTACGGCCAAAGTGTCAGCCATAAGCTTTCCTTATATCTTTGCCACCTAAACCTCCCAGATATGAAATCTAGAAAATAGACCAACAATAAATAGATAGGGTTTCTTAATCCGAGACAAAAAGGGTAAATTAGGCTAAACAATTATCAGTACAATCAGTTGTCCTATCGAAACGGCTTGGTGAATTAAAACGCTTCGCAGCAGCGTAGCCACAGCTTTGGACACCCCCACCCCCCGCCACTGGTTACTTGAAATTAAGAGGCTCCTAAACCTCAAAGCACCCGCCCACTCCCTCCACCGTCGTGAGGTCTGCTATACCATCGCTACGCCCCTGCCGCTCCGTAATTTTCGTCTTTACACCTTGGTTTATCACCGCTAAATTTAAGAACTTGAAACGGAGAGCATTGATAACGTTTACACCTATAAATCATTGTTCAATTAAACTTTAATGTTTTACCAATTTCAGCTGATTATCTTTATCACTTATGAATGTTTCCAAATTTTTGAAGGACTCTTAAGAATCGCAAGGCAAATTAAGATGAGAAACCTCTTATTTTGAACTTTTAGGTTCTTTTTCAGCCAGAAGCTTGTTAATCAATCTTCCATTGCTATTAACTTGAGATTTTATCAACTCCATTTCTCTTAATACTTTGCCCATAAATTTTTCAAAAATATTCACTGAAATAATTAAAAATATTAAGCTGTGTATGCTTTTACAAGAAGCAAGATGGTTTTATAATGTGAGGTCGTTCCTGGAAACAATTACGGTAGCACTTTAAACTAAATTTATTCATCTCTAGAAATTTAATCAAAGGACATGGTACACTTTCTATGGGATTTGTCTTTCTACGGATTTCCGTGAAATTGAAATATATTGTTAAGCTTAGTTAAAGGAGCAAAATTGTCCACGGGCACTTTTCCCTAGCGCCAACGGATTTTCCAGTATCAACGATTAAAGTTTGGTCACTTGTAGTTGGTTCTGGGATTTGCCATACCATTGTTTATAATCTTGAAACTAATCAACCTTTAGCACGCTTAAAGTTGCGCAGTTGGTAATCGCGTTATCGATGTACCTACAGAGTCCCGGGTTCGAATCTCCGAAAACCTTTTGAGACTGTTTTGGCGGGTGCTTAACAATTCGTTAAGCTGTGCGTAGGTTTAGCAAATAATAAAAATTCTTCGAATCTCTGATTTTTTTTGAATGCTTAAAACGGTAGTTGCTTACGTAAAGATTATAAAAATAATAATATCTAATAGAAACTTGCGTATCATAAAGTCAGGTTTTTGAATGCAAATGGAGAATATAGTATATTCACTAGTGATACATGTAGTTTATTTTTGCCAGAAAGGGGTGGGAGTATAAACCGGCGTCGGTCAGAACGGAGGAGGTTAGTATAAAGCCTGATGCAACTGAGTTAGGAAAGATCACCGCATCGTACGTTGTTTCCTGGCTCAGTTAAAAAGTATATCCCTATTGCCTCTTTAACCCCTTTCTAGACTAAGTTGCACCATTTTGGATGCCTGCTTAAGCGCGTCACTAGGCATTCGTTATTACTTATTAGCGACAATAGAGGCAATCATTACTTTTATTGAAGTTAAAATAATTTTGGTGGATTTAGTAATATAAATATTGGAGAAAGGCATATATCGGTTGAATAGTTGGGATATATCAAATACCTAAATGGTAAACTGTTTTGTCTGTAATGTTCGAAATGCAAACTGGCGGGTCAATGGGGTCAGCCCCGAGAGAAACGTTGTCAAACGGCGAATAGAACTAGCTAGAGAGCACAGGGAAAACGTCAAAAATAATGTGCAATGTGATGAAGATCGTATTTGTGTCAATTGCGATCGAAAAATTAATGGCGTTATAGCAGATGAAAATGACCCTTCCGCCATAATTCTTAATGTTTTACTTCAGCGTTCTACAAGATTATGCTTTGTTTGCCAAGAGGTTTGCGGTACTAGATGCACTCTTAGTATGCGCGCTGACTTTTTCATTAAGACGGAGATTTGTATACCAACTGGTACTCGCTGTTATCTCGGGCATCTAACTAGTCGTGGGTTTTTACAGTTAGGTTTTGTTGAAAAATATAACTTCATAAAACGCGGGTTAAAACTTGAGGGGAGGGAGGTTCTGAATGGTTTGGGGCTCTTAGGGATGCTTGAATACGAGCCAAAAACAATAGGTATGACGACGAAGATAACTTTAACGATGACGATTCAAAGCGCTAACATCTCTAACAAAAGAACAATTTAACGTAGTTTATAGCCTATCCGGACCCGTCGTGTGAAAACTCGAAATACAATAAAGAAGGAATTCATAACTTTCTTTCTCAAACTGTGCCAAGGACTTTCTGACGAACTCATAAAAGCCGAATGCAATTATTCTTCCCGCCAAGCCGTTAGTCTGACCATCACGGTAATCCGTAAAAGCTTGATGGAAACTTTTGTACCCGAAAATCTTGGAAGAAACTCAGCAGAAGCTCGAGACAGGAACGCTTTCATTCGAAATCACGTGACAGACTTTGCAAATCGTTTGTACAATAGGAACCCCGAAGAAAGAGTTGCCATTTTATTTCCAGATTGCACTTACCTGAAAGCACCTAAGAGCTTGCATTTCTGAGTTGCTAGGCAATCTTATTCCACGCATAAGAAATATACCTTACTGAAAGCTGGACTTATAACCGCTCCGGACGGTTATATCTTGGATGTGCATGGACCGTATTTTTCAGACTCCAGGAATAACGATGCAGCCATAATTACGCATGATATGAATGAAAATATCGCTGGAGACAGAGGGAACATTAGAGATTGGCTTCGAGAAAACGATATTTTCGTCGTGGACCGGGGCTACAGAGACGCTATAGAATTCCTTGACGGACTAGGGTTTAACCACGAAATGTCACCATTTTTGCGGGCCGGGCAGCGACAATTCACAACCCTTAAGGCGAACCTCGCTCGAATTATTACCAAAAATCGATGGATTGTGAAGAGTCGGAATGGTCACCTGAAAAGCATTTTTAAGCTTTTCAGGGATATGATTTCCATTCAACATAGCGAGCATGTTGGGGAGTTTTTGAGAATTGCCGGCGCCATAATTAATAGATTTCATGCTAATGCTAGAGTTAGCTCAGATTCAGAATGAGTTGCAAGCACGAGTTGAAAACGAAAGGCTTCATTTGCGTCAAGGTAATGCACGATGGATGCCTATGGACGTAGCTCAGCTTGCTGGGTTTACTAATTCTTCCTTTGGCTTATCTTCGGGACATTACATTTGGAACATATCAGGTAAAATTGGCACCAGCTTATGTTCAAGATCGAACACAACACGATCCCGCAAATATTCTTCGATATACGCAAGCTGTGAGGCCCAATATTTATATCTCGTTTATTGAAAACGTTTAACCTCACCTTTGAGAAGATGTACTTCAAGGACCGCAACTAGAGCCGATACTGGGTACCTATTGCACTTGCAAAGCTGGTGCTTGAACCCTTGGGGTATGTGCACACGTTGCAATGGTTTTATGGTACCTAGGGTATGCTCGTCACCAAGTTGCCGTTCATTACCCACCGGACAACCTTTTAAGGTCAGTACTCGAACAGGCAAACCGAGACGATCACGGAGCAGTGGTCGTACCCTAAAATTCCGCTTAATACCTCGTACTAAAACGTTTTAATAATAACAATTAAAGAAGAATATTGTCTGGTAAATATGTATGTTTGCGTTTTATGGTTAAACTAATAAATATCTCTCTTCAGCTAATACTATTATTATTATTTTTAGTAGTATTTTGTGGTTTGGTAAAACCTACGCCCAGACGTCGTAATATGTATTTATAGTATTATTAGTTTTTTGGTTAAACCTACGTACACGTTTCGTATTATTTTGTTATTATTGTTATATTTTGGTTAAACCTACACGCAAAGATGTTTTATTAATATTGTTATTATTATTATGATTTTGGTCATACCTACGCACAGATTTTGTATTATTTTGTAATTATGTTTTAGTTAAACCTACAAGAACAGTTGTATTATTATTATTATTATTATTATTAGGATTTTGGTTAATACTACGCAAGGATGTCGTATTTCAATTATTAACATTGCATAAACCTACGCACAGAAGCCACATAGGTATTATTTAATTGTTTTTATAAAAAAAAAACTCAAAAGGTTTTCGGAGATTCGTACCCGGGTCTCTGTAGGTACGTCGATAACGCGTTTACCAACTGCGCAACTTCAAGCGTGCTAAAGGTTGATACTATAAACAATGGTATGGCAAATCCCAGACCCAACTACAAGTGACCAAATATTAATCGTTGATACTGGAAAATCCGTTGGTGCCAGGGAAAAGTGCCCGTGGACAATTTTGCTCCTTTAACTAAGCTTAACAATATATTTCAATTTCACGAAAATCCGTAGAAAGACAAATCCCATAGAAAGTGTGCCATGTCCTATATATACCTGTCAAAACGTTTTAAGCTGCTACTTTAATATTAATTTAGTACATTTACCCCTTTAGCTGGATAACTATAAGAACTGGACAAGAATAAACAGGGTACTACATTCATTGATTCTTGGTAACCCATTCCCACTAACGTAATTTGTGAAGTCCCTTTACAGAAAACATTTTTTTACCAAGATTAGAATTTGGTGAATTTTCTTCGTTTCTGTCCGAGGATGAGCGATTTTCAGTGATAGATATAGGTCTATTATATCTGAAGTGTGATGTTGCTGGAGTTGAAGCGGCAGAAAGGTGACAGTTTTCCGATAAGAAGTCATTACTACCTTCTGGACCGAAAGGGGACAATGTAGACTGAAAATAATCATAGATTTCCTCCCGCTGTAACAGTAAGATATAGATTAATTTCGGCAGAAAACAAGTTTAAAACTGTAATTGTTTTTGAAGTTTACCTGTTTTTGATGGGAATATTGGTACTTTCGGCAAAGTGAAACTTTTATCGACTCTGTTTCGCAGTCCAACGCAGACTGAAGTTTCCCAAACAAGCTATCTAATAAGCCCATATGATAATAATGTCCATTTAACAGCTAACTGACTTTTTAAATTGAGAATTGTCCTAGAATCAATGGGGAGAGTAGCGTGAAACGGTTTTAAAATTTTCAATAAACCATTCAATGCTGCGTCACTAACAAATTCTAAAACCCAAGCTTTTAAATCGTCTTGTAAACTATCATCATTTTCATGACAGCCATTCGAACTAGAGCTCCACATATCACTTTGGTCAGACTCGAAACCATGATAATTGTCATCTCCTAATTCCCTATTATAACTCGTTTCAGAGTTGGTAGATGATGTGTCAGAGACAGGATCCAAAAATGAGCTAAATTATCGACACGTACGATAATTATTACGTCTGGCAACGCTGGGGCCCAGCAAAATTTCCCAAAAAAGAAAGTATATCGCTTAGCTAGGACTCCAGCGCCATTTGGCCTTGGGCGGGAACCCGGCGGTTTCGTAAAATGCCGGATTTTAGTTTGAGCGGAAAATGGACTGATTTTTCACATGCTTTGGGCGAGATCCTTAAAGGTTTTCTGGAAACTCTGTCCTCTCCGGATATTGAGGGCTTTTCCCGCGAGGAGAGCACTCCTTTCGATGGAGTAATGACCGAGACAATAAGAGCGCCTGCGTCGTTTAACTTCAAATAAATGTACGTTGTACGGTTTTAAAAACTAAGCTATATATTATAACGTCGCAAAATTTTCGCTAATTTCCATCAAGTGGAGTCGAACCCTTGTAATCCAAAATTTTTAACTTTTAGGTGTGTCAATAAAAATTAATATTATAATTAAAGACTATCATCGGTAGCTTTTTTAAGATTTCGGTGAATATATATATATATATCGTTTACCCGATAGGCTTAATATTAGCTGTTGAAAAAATTCTTAAAGCCACGTGAAAAATATCGTTTAAATTGAAAAATATTATTCGAGAGGGCGGGGAACTACATTAATTTCTTTAAGTGATACTGTGGACATAATCACAATAATTTGAGTATTAGATACCTTTTTCTTTCTTGGGTGTAATTTCTGGAGATTTGTTCACTTTGCAGTCTTTAACAAATTATTATACTAAAAAGGCCCGATCAGCGTGACAATGAAACTGTTTTTTAGTCTTACACGAGCCTAGTATAGGCAAGAGTAAGACTCCTGTGACCGGCACAGTATTATCGTCCATGGGGGGGGGGGGGGGCGCTTCTTTTTCAGGGTTCCGCCTCTCGGCGCCGGGATGTTCAGTTAGTGTATTATCGTACGTTGTGTACGTTGTAAAACGTATTCCCAGAAACGATGTAAAATGTATTATCGTACGATAGCGATGTTTGCCGTTGCTGGGCTCGTTAGAACTGGGGGCGCGCTACGGGCACACGTCGATGATGTGAAGAGCGATAGCTTTATTATGAGCTCCGAGATCATTTGCTTTGTTGAAACATGGTCAAAGCAGAGTGATGGCATCTCTTTGCCTGGATTTACTGATATTGGTAGAATATATTTGCCGGAAGGTGTTGCTCAGAGGGTGGCTAGTAGTATAAGAGTGCCGGTTTAAGCACAGGGGCACAAGTGGGCGCAAGAGGGGGCGCAAGGGGATCATACCAGTTTAAGCACGGGGTGCTCGGTGTTTCGAAAACCGGACGGGAGGATGGATTTTACCCCTCCGCTTTCCCAATCGCCAGAATTTTGTTATCTGCTTCTTCACCCCTCCCCTCCCCTCCCCTCCCCAATTGCCAGAATTTGTTATCGCTAGCCAATCTCTCTATATTTTTCTTGTGAGGGTTACCCATCCCCAAACTCCATAAATTTATCGCTATATCTCCCCCCAGCTCTCTTTGTTTACCCCGTTAACCATTATTTATAATATCTAGGCAATAAAGAACAAGTTATTTAAATTTAATTTAATTTAGGCCTAATTTTCTGATTAATACGTTAAAATACATTTCCAATAAATAAAAGAACGCCGTTTTTTCATAGCTTACCTACTGTTGTGTCCAGTGTTGGAAATAAGGCGGTGGCGTCGGTCAAAGACCAGTTTATTTTGGACTATGACCACTTTGACCAGTAAATTAAAGGAAATCTAGGGGTTCACTAGTCATAATGACCAGTTTATTTTTAATTAAAAGTATAATTCTATACCGGAAAGATAAAATGATAAAAGCGTTGCTCTCTCAGTTTCCCACAGCCAATGAAATTGCGGATTTTGACTTATTTCTACTCCTAAATCGAACGTATTTCCCGGCATCTAGCAGTAATGAAATTTAACGTTATTATGCTACAATCAGTCAGATTCGTCGCGCTAAATGCGGACTATCTAGATCAATCATTAAGAATATGTTTAAGAAGCATAAGCATATAAGACATTGATGTCTATCCTGCAATTTCTTTATGGCTTTTAGAAACAAAAAGAAGGTCAGAAAGGAGTAAAACTGTTTTTATTCAAAGGCAAGAAGATGATGTAAAACTGTAAATACGGATAAGTTTTTATTCGAAGAACAAGAATATGATGAAATATTTTAGGTTTTAGAAATTGTTGGTACCGTATGATGCGCGATGTGGCGATGAGTCAAATTACTTTAGACGTAGCTAAAAGATACATAATATTAAATGGTTATAAATAATATGTATGTATGGATAGCCTTTCCGGGGCCCCCAAACTGGCTGGAGGCCCTGGGCTGTAGCCCACTTAGCCCATGCCTTAAGACGGCCCTGCTGGTAGTTGTTAAAATGTAAAAGATTTCAGCAATTAACTCGTCCACTCTGTCCCCGGGTGCCCCAATCATGGGTTCCATAAACGAGATAATAGCGTTTATGAGCCTATCTAAAATAAAATAAATAAATAAAAAATTGTAATATTTATTTGGATGACTTATAGCGAATATGTAAACATACGTTATGGCATTGGCATTCATATTATTTATTTTTAGTTCATTTGGAACTAGTGGGATGGGATGCTGGACGGGTCTAAGAGCGATGTACCCGGGGCGTATGGTAGAGTTTCTGCATCTAAACTACACACATTTAAATAACCATTACATACGGATGAAAATAATAAAACAGGGTGATTATGAAATTAGTTTTACTTACTCCTATTGATAGTCGGATGGTGGATCATTTTCGATATCCCGACTGAAATCGTCGGAACTCTCGGAATCGGAATGAAGACGTTTGACCATTTCTGAAGATTTTACAGATACCGGTGCTGAGATCGATTATTAAACTTTGAATTATCAATGTAAATGAGTCTGGTTTTTATAACACTGTCGGAACTTTGAATCGCGATTACGCATTGCTAACTTTACCAATCATTGAAATAAACATTGAATTCAAATAAATAAAAATTCATCTGACGTCTTGACTAGATTTTATAAATTTCCCTATATTTCGATATCTATTTTGTTCATATATAAATTAATAACGTATCAATGTACCAACGTTTATCGGAAATTTTAGGCTATTTTTCCGAGCTAAGCCCTGTTCATTTATTAAGACGTCGTTAGATATCAGTGTCTGTAGGAAAAGTGTCATTATTAAATAGCATGAACAAACTCCAATATTAAAAACCCTTGTTTATAGTTCATCATCAATTTTTGAAAAATTCCCAGTATACCATCGATTAAACTAAGACATTTTTCAAAAAAAATTTAAGATTTGAATTTTGTAAGCAAATGGTTACTGTTTGTATTTCTAACAAAAAGTTACCCCAACTGGACCTATTAGCTTTATTGTAATGTTAAACTCCCATAGAGATTCCCCTAAAAAGAAAACACTTGCGGTCCAATTTTGGGTACGTAATGTATTTCGGAGAGGTAACCCTCACAAGAAAAATATAGAGAGATTGGCTAGCGATAACAAATTCTGGCAATTGGGGAGGGGAGGGGAGGGGTGAATAAGCAGATAAGAAAATTCTGGCGATTGGGGAAAGCGGAGGGGTAAAATCCATCCTAACGTCCGGTTTTCGAAACACCGAGCACCCCGTGCTTAAACCGGTATGATCCCCTTGCACCCCCTCTTGCGCCCCTTTGCGCCCCTTGCCCCCTTTTGTGCACCTGTGCTTAAACCGTCACTCTTATACTACTGTGGCTTTTGGTTCCTCTGTTTATATAAAAGCGTCTGTCTCACATGTACCTCCCGAATTATTTGGCCGCTTCTTCCTACGGGAGCAATCTCGTCAATTGCCCACGTCGAACGTGTTGGGGTGGAATGCGAATTTCAAGGAACCGAAATAGCGCTGGTATTTCTTTACAAGTCCCCTCCCAGCAAACACAAATAGGTTTGATATTCAGTGGACATCCATTACATGTCCAGATGTCATAGCAACGGAGATCCAGTAGATGTCGAAACACAGAATAGTCAATATCCTGGGTTTTGTAAACTACTGGACCTCCATTGCTATGACATCTGGATATGTAATGGATATCTACTGAATATCAAAACTATTTGTGTTTGCTGGGCTGCTGCTAGTTTGCGAATATTTTTTGACGATTTAGAACCTTTATTATTGGCGAAATATGTTTCCCGTATACCTACGGTTGTTATCGGGGATTTCAATATTAATTTCTTGGTCGCAAAGACGGCACTTACACGCTTTTTTCCCCGTTTTGAGACGGAACTTATGCCGCAGCTTAAAGACAGAATTTCCACAGAACATGGGACTCAGCTTGATTTAGCTTTTGCGAATGCTGTCTTTCGGGAGAAGTCCACCGCAGACTACCGAGAGGCGTGTTACTCTTTTCATCAAGCTGTTTGTTTTTCCGAATATTGATGTCACTTCTCCCACGAATAGGTTTGATAAAATAAACATATTTTGGAGTTTTATACCTCCGCATACATGTCTGTTGTGTGTGTTATAACTTGTAAATTGTCAAATATTTGTTATATCAACTCGTGTGAGACTACTATTTGGGACTGCCGGGCCCACTTGTTCTCTCTCTGTCAGGCGAGGAATCGACGACACGAGGTCAACGGGTAAAATGGCGAAGGTCGGTGGATCATGTGATAGACGGCCTTGAGTGAGGGTGGAAAAATACGCTTACAGCCAGGGTTGCCAAATGAGAGGCTTATATTTCATTTTGTCAATTTTCGGTGGTCGTTTTTCGGGGAACGTTTATAGGAAAATATTTTAAACAGCTTTTAAAATAAACAAATATTCAAAAACCCTAAAGCCTGTCACGTACACGTAATAACAACGTGAATTCAACGTGTCTAACTACGTTAAAATTTGCTACCTGGGTATAGTATGAACATAAGTATAAAGTAAGTATATAGTATACACAGAAGTATAAAGTAAGTATATAGTAAGTATATAGTAAGTATATAGTAAGTATAAAGTAAGTATATAGTAAGTATATAGTATGAACAGAAGTATAAAGTAAGTATATAGTAAGTATATAGTATAAACAGAAGTATAAAGTAAGTATATATTATAAACAGAAGTATAAAGTAAGTATATAGTATAAACAGAAGTATAACGTAAGTATATAGTATAAACAGAAGTATAAAGTAAGTATATAGTATAAACAGAAGTATAAAGTAAGTATAGTAAATATATAGTAAGTAAATAGTATAGTATATAGTAAGTAAATAGTATAGTATATAGTAAGTAAATAGTATAGTATATAGTAAGTAAATAGTATAGTATATAGTAAGTAAATAGTATAGTATATAGTAAGAAAATAGTATAGTATATAGTAAGTATATAGTATAAACAGAAGTATAAAGTAAGTATATATTATAAACAGAAGTATAAAGTAAGTATATAGTATAAACAGAAGTATAACGTAAGTATATAGTATAAACAGAAGTATAAAGTAAGTATATAGTATAAACAGAAGTATAAAGTAAGTATAGTAAATATATAGTAAGTAAATAGTATAGTATATAGTAAGTAAATAGTATAGTATATAGTAAGTAAATAGTATAGTATATAGTAAGTAAATAGTATAGTATATAGTAAGTAAATAGTATAGTATATAGTAAGAAAATAGTATAGTATATAGTAAGTATATAGTTAGTAAATATTATAATATATAGTAAGTATAGTTTATTAACAGTAGTATAGTACATATAATATTAACAGAAGTATAGTAAATATACAATTAACAGAAGTATAGTAAATATACAATTAACAGAAGTATAGTAAATATAAAATTAACAGTAGTATAGTATATATAATATTAACAGAAGTATAGTAAATATAAAATTAACAGAAGTATAGTATATATAAAATTAACCGAAGTATAGTAAATATAATATTAACAGAAGTATAGTAAATATAATATTAACAGAAGTATAGTAAGTAATATTAACAGAAGTATAGTAAGTAATATTAACAGAAGTATAGTAAGAAATATTAACAGAAGTATAGTAAGAAATATTAACAGAAGTATAGTATGTAATATTAACAGAAGTATAGTATGTAATATTAACAGAAGTATAGTATATAATATTAACAGAAGTATAGTATGTAATATTAAAACAGCGAAGTATATAATATTAACAGAAGAAAAAGATTGCGATAATCACGCTAAAATCCTAATTGTACTATAGTTTACTAATTAAATCGTATTTTAATTTTTAAATAAAAAGTTTATTTCTAGAAGTCACATTTAACCATTTATTCATAGTAAAACACGTCTATTTGTATGACGTTTACGTAGTAAACATGCTGTTTGATGTTTCTCTACTGAAAGAAAATTTATCAGAGGGAGGAGTTAAAAATGACGTAAATATCAAGTCGTATAATACTAGGGTTTTATTTTCAATTTTTAAGGCCAACAAAACAGTGAGGCAAATTACTTTTACTTTCAAGGGTATTCTACCTCTCTCAAACGCGCGTGCGGCGGGCCCGGGCGGCGAGGTTACCTCCGGTTCTGAAACCTTGGAGGAGAGAAGTATTCTGGAGTGGAAAAGTCGGGCGCCACCTGCGGCTTTGTAAAATTCCCATCATGCTCTTTTTGGTCGGACGTCATCAAGCCAGAATGATGGCAGATAAAGCTGACGTCCAACCAAAAACCGGTTTAACCGGGGTAGTCTGGGTAATTCTAACAGCAATAGGCGGGAAAGGACGTTCTTATTACCGCTATGGGATTTTCCACTCCAGAATACTTCACTTCTCCAAGCTGAAACACATGGTTGGAACACGTGACACTTTGGCCTTGGACCGTTCTTATTTTCGAGGAGTTTTCGGGGGTTCCCTTTTTGATGCAGACTTAGTTTCAGTCTGAGTCACAGCGCTATAGAGGCTAGAATTACATTCCGCGCTTTCGCTGCTTTAGACTTCAGTGCGGGCTTTTGTTCATCCAGTGCTGGCTTTGTAAGTTTCGGGATTCCGTTAGATTATAAATATGGCGGAACAATTACCTAATATTAACAGTTCTCAAGTAAGGGATATTCTAAATGCATTAGCCTATCCCCGGGTGTTGAATGCTTTAATTAACATCGCTGCTAAGCCGTCCAATATCACCGGCACTTTCACGCCGATTGCAGCTACCGTCAGTCCGTTACTCATAGTCCGACAAGTGTTATATACGACCCTTTCATTGCCGGATCGTCGCAGTTTTGGAACTGTTGATGAAGAAATGCGCTATCGGTTTCGATCAAGGCACAACATTCAAACGAATCGAGAATGGACAGATAACTATCCAAAAAAAGAAAAAAATTGAGAGGTACGTTCCTTTATTGAACAAAACGCTACCTGAGAACAAACGTCACATGTTTATGGAAAGAAACTAAGATTCTACACCCTTAATTCTCTAATCATTTTAACTTTTACCTTTTTATAGCGGAATATTTTGAGATATAGTGCGTCATGCTAAATTAATTCTTAAACAATTCTAGAGGTGTTTGACTTTTGTTCTAAAGTAAGTAGTTAGGTTGATTTTAATAGTATTATTTATTAAGTGAAATTTACTAACTTGCAGCTCTACTGTTGAGTGTTATCCAACCTTTAGGATGACAGTAGTTTTGTTGTATAATAACAAAATCTCGGAAGTCCCTAGAGGACCAATTAAAAAGAAGTTGATAGTCAATGGTTTGATAATACATGCAGTCACATTTCGTAAATTATGGAATGAAGCGCTTGTCCGAAAACATATTTTTGAACTATTTCCCAACAAATTATCTGGACCTTTAGAGTAAGATTTTTTCTATAAATTAAAATTTATGGTAAATAAAATAATTTTTTATTTTGTAAAACTTTTAGATTTGACTTTCTAAAAGCCAATAATACGTTTTTGCATACGATTGAATTATCTCGTGGAGAGGAATTTGATGGAGAAACGATTCATAAAAGCTGGCCAAAAACTCATTTATACATACGCCCACATAAGGATATCAAACTTAGGAAATCAGCCAATAAAATAAATCTAGAGGAGCTCATGTCAAGTTCAGATGAATCCGATGAACTACCAGAAATGGAGTTGGAAAAAAAGGATGGTAAATGAAGAAATAAGATGATACATTATAACATATAACAAGTGGCTATCTAACTTCCTTTTGTTAATTTTAGATGGCGATTCCTACCAATCACCTACAACAGAAAAACTTGCCTCATCAACAGTTAGTGTGATAAATTCACCTTTCCACACAACATTGGCTAACGTGGAAACCAATGGAAACTACACTCCTGGATATAGCACCACCGATTTAACAATTGAAGACTACACCAATACAAGTGGCGACCCCACCGTCCGTCGTGCAAGTGGTGACCAGACGATTCAAAGTGGAAATGGCGACCAGACGATCCAAAGTGGAAATGGCGACCAGACGAACCAAAGTGGAAATGGCGACCAGACGATCCAAAGTGGAAATGGTGACCAGACGACCCAAAGTGGAAGTGGCGGTCAGACGACCTATATTACAACTAGTGATTATCTTAGTGATAGTGAACCACAATCTCTAACAGACGTTATTTGTAATTTAAAAAAGAAAATCAATTTCGAAGCGGTTACCTATTTTTTTATACCAGGGAATAGAGTATTTGATGCTGCAAAACTAAGTTTACAGAGAGAAATTTTTTATCCTTCCGCGTTAGTTAATGTTGTTTTCACTGACGATTTTAATACGCATAAGGGCGCAGTAGAAATGGTTGGCCCCAAACGTGAATTTTTCAGATTACTTGTAGTTGAAGTGGTAGCTGGTAAGGCATTTGAAGGCCCACCCAGGTAGCACCATCACGTATATATTACGTGTTTTATCGAGGTTTCTAAAACGTATACGAAACACGTTTGGTAAACGATTATCATGTCACCAGTTAGCACGTGTTTCCCCACGTAGTTTTAAAGTGTTAAATTACGCGTACATTTAGATCACAAAAGAGCCTATTAAGTTCAAATAGCATTACGTTTGAAAACAATAACCGTGTTTTTTACTCAAATTATACCGTATTAATCAGCGATTTTGCGTGTAATAAGTAGTTACTTTTTGTGTGTATTTAGCGTTTATATTCTGTTATTCAGGTATTATTTCGCGTACATTAATGCAAATTTTGGTGTGTCAATCGGTTTTTTTCGTTGGTCAATCGGTTATTTTGCCTGCATTGATTGTTTATTTTATGCACATTAATTGGTTATGTAGCAAGCATACATTAGTTATTTTGCGTGCATTATTTAGTTGGTTTTGGGCAAAAGTTATTTTGGGTGCATTAATTGGCTATTTTTCGTGTATTTATTGGTTACATGTATTTTGCGTGCATTAATTGTTTACTTTTTTTAATTATGTGATGAAAAGTTACACATTACACGATGAATTTTCGTCTAATATTAGATAGAATAAAGTTTTTGAGATACAATTCAATTATTGATTATGTGTTATAGAGATAAATTATTTTTTCAATAGTGCATGTTTTCACCGCCATTCTCTTTAGGACAAGAATGTATAAGACGGTAAAAGATAGCTTAGTTAATATCAAAAACAATTGACTAAGAAACAACTCCTATACCTCTTCAATGCAATATTTCTTCAATAAGTCTCGATTATCTATAATTGTGCCCAATTATCTTACAAAATGTATGTGAAGGACATACGCCACGGAATTGTAAATTCAAATTAAAGATATACTTATAGTTAATTTCATTATAAATTAATGAGTAGACCTCAGAAAAGAAGTTTTCAAAAATATATTTTGAAATCGCTTTTGAAATCTTGAAATGGAGACCTTTTCTGCGTTTGAAAGTCAAACAATCCTTCGGAAAACAGTAGGTCATAAATAAAAAACCGCTTTATACACGAAAAAAAGCTTAATACATGCAAAATAATAGATAAATTTATTCTAAATAATCTCTTCGTGCACGCAAAATAAGTGCTTATGTACTCGAAAAATGTCCTCTTATTGTTTGCCAAATATCTGCTTAATACACTAAAACTAACAACATAATTTACGCCAAATAACCTATATATACACGGAAAATATCGCTTAATACAAGGAAAATAACCAATAAATATCCCCAAAATAACGAATTAATGCTCGACAGTAAAGCACGGCAAATATCCCTAACTACGTGAAAAATAACCAATAAGTGCACGAAAAAGAAGCGTTTGACATGAAAAATAATAATTTAATGTACTCTAAATAATCTCATGAATAATAATGCATGAAATTTAACCACTAAATACAAAAAACTCATTACTATACACGCCAAATACCAGCTTAACACCGTATGATTTAATGTAATTAAAGCCCAGTTCACACTATACAATTACTTGGGCGTGAACTGGGCTTTAAACTTAAAAAGCGCATTGTATAATCGGTAAGCACGCATAATTTAACACTTAAAAATACCCGGTGGAAGTAAATAGGGGTAAGTAAGGTGATAAAATTTTTGCGTGGTCAAAGATACTCCCAAAGGAGGGTATTTAAAAGGAACCATTCACTACGCCACTGGTTATTTGTCCACTTTTTGAAACATCAATTACCAAACTACTGATGTATTTTGAAAATATATCCGGTGTAGCAGGAGCACGTGTAAATTAGGCATACATCTACGTAAGCACAACGTAAAGCTTAACACTTTTCCAACTTAGTTACTTATCTACTATTTATATACGAAAAAACTACCTGTCTGCCAATATAGTGATATATTCACCATATCTATACGTAGGAAACACGTGTACTGAAACAACACATGACTGAATAAGTGTCTTATATACTACCTTAACACGTTGAAATAACGTATATATTTTACTCAACACCGAATATAAACGATGAATACTAAATATCACCCTTAAATACACGTGCTCGTGCTACCTGGGCAGAAAACTCCAGATCAATTAGTACAAACGGCTCGGCAAGAGGTGAAAATTTGTACTATTTAGCTGGCCTTATATTTGCCATGTCCATTGTTCACGGGGCTCCAGGCCCACAATGCTTGAGTCAAGTACTTTTCCAATGTCTTAAGCGAAATCCAAGTGAAGTCAAAGTGTAACTTGCAGATATCCCTGATACTGACTTTCGCGCTAGATTAGAGGAAGTATCACAATCAGAGAGCTTAGAACAGTTACGTGAAAAAGTAGACAAGATATCTGACCTAACTTTGATATCTGGCAATTTTATTGATATTGAGTACAAAGAGGAGTTGTGTGCAAGAGTAGCTCATTTTTTGGTGATAGGGCGTTGCCTCCAAAATATCGATGATATTAAAAGAGGTTTAAATATTTTTGGCGTTTTGGGAGCAATTTCATCTAATCCGGAACAATTTCGGTCTATTTTGGTTGACAATGGTCAAAAGAAATTGACCAGAGATGATATTTGTAGTATTTTCAGCGTTAAATACTCCGAAAAAGGAAATATTAAGTACGAAATTGAGCAAGTTGCTTTTAGCTTCTATCTAAATTATCTATTTGATATTAAACTTGGATTTAGTGATATTACATTTGAAAAGTTGCTAATTTTCGCAACCGGCGCGGATAGGGAGCCCCCGACGGGTTTCGCACCCAAACCCTATATTCAGTTTATGCATGGAAATTTCAATAATAGTTCGACTCCAAGCAGATTCCCGATGGCGAACACTTGCGCGTTGATATTAAATTTGCCGGTTATACATAGTAATTTTCAAAATCGCGATGGATTTCGCGATAATAGGGAGTCCTGATTTTAGACAGTCTTAAAAGTATCTCTTTTCCCCAACCGCTCTCAAGTATTGTAGCCCTTTTTCAAGTCTTAAATATATTATGTTATCTTCAAATACAGTACGTAAAAACTACTGTTAAAATTTATTTTGTTGCCTAAAAAGATGTAAAACTACTGAAATATATTTGTGCCTTAAAAGTTTTAAAGCTACAGTAAGATACGTCCTTTGTTGTGCCTTAAAAGAATTAAAAATATTTTTAAACGAAATTTTTCAAATCAATTTTTTTTATCTAAGCAGAAGTAAATGAACCGCAGTTATCAGATCACTACTTCCCACGTTGCAGGCGTTTTTCTTATGGAGTTACTTCCTCGTATTTTCAGTTTTCCACGATCCAATATCGACCAAAAGTCAACAAACCTTAAACCTAGGAGAAATGAGAAAGGTAGTATTAACAAGGTCGTACCACGTATGACCACAAGTAACAAATAAGTTTCACACTTATTGGAGCAGAACGCCTAGCTTTCGTATGACCAGAAGTTATAAATAAGTGTGACACTTATCGGAGAAGTACACGTCGCTTTCAACGTATGACCAGAAGTAGTAAATAAGTGTGACATTTATCGAAGCTGTATTTTACGGTATACGCGTTGATAGTTCAAACAAACTTAACACATAAAGAGGATAGTGTGTATTTGACCGTCGTACGTCTTGTTGCTTACATTGTTTGATTTGTTTGATTAATTTATAATTATGATATAAACTTAACTTTTATTTTTTAATTAAGCTGGTTTAAATACTTTACTTTCCCTGCTTTTCAAGCTAAAACAACTAAAAAGGTAGGATATTTTAGTATGTTATTATATGAATGAATTTGATAATTAAATATTCAATTTGAATAAATTTGAAAGTTTTATATGGAATATGGATATGATAAGCATTATATTAGAATGAACAATATAAAATAAGTTTTAAAGAAAAAAACATTTTTGTACAGTTTGAACAATTGTTTAAAAGTGTGTTTTTTTTCTTTAAAGCTTAGGTTTATGTGCAAGACTTGGCCAGTTTTCCATAGTCAATATAAAATAATTATCGGTTTACCATTATTATACACAGCGACGGTAGTCGCTGTTTATATATAGGTAGTGTCGATTTTAACATTATAACTGTGCTTTCCCCCACGCTTAACGCTATGGAAAAGTTAGCCCGTTTGGCATTCAAAACCTATGGTAATTTAGCATGGGCTTCACGCTATGGGAAAACCAATATGCCCTATGGTAATTTTTGCTGATTTTTAACTTAAGAACTGTTTAGTTGATTGTTTTAAAATTTTTAAGGGGATCTTCGTTTAAGTGTAGTGTAATTTCTTTGGTATAATTGATAAAATAAATTGCAAAATAAGTGTTTGAAAATTAACTTTTTAAAACACATTGATTTACAAATTACCGTCAGATGGCGATACATCTACCGGTCCAGAAACTTTTACCTTGAGGGTGTGGCCTTCATTGGTTATGTCTCTGGTCAATAATCCGAATAATGCGAAAAGTAAAATGGCGGATTGCAGCCATGCTCTAGCTCGTCTTTTATCTAAGCCTTGGCTAACACATTGAGTGTTATCCATTTCATTTTTTCGAATATCATGGTCGAGTGTGGTCGTATGGTTAAAGATGAAAGATCTACGCTGCTTGCTGCTGGAGGCAGCACGAGTTCGAGTCCCATCAATAAGCATAATAAAACGAAATTGATTTTAATTATTTTTGTGAATAATTAATTAATTTTTATTATTAATTAATTATTAAACTATATGTAGTGTTATTTTAACATTTTAATATAATTTTTTTATTAATAATTATACATATATATAATATATATATTATATGTATGTATAATTTTTATAATTATATATATAATAAATATAGTATTATATATATTACATTTATATATATATATATATTATATATATTATATATATTATTTGTCCCGTATGAGTGGAAAAAATATATCTGTTAGTTTGCTAGTTAATCAAATGGAAAGCAACGATAAGGAGTTGGAAGCTAGTTTGACAGCTTACATGCAAAATATGCCAGGTACTCAAGAATATTGGTATAAGCGATGCGGTGAAGTCAAATTAATGTGTTTTTATTATGGTCCACCTACGTGGTTTGTAACTCTAAATCCGGCAGAATACGATTGGATTGAACTACATGATCATTTGCGATCTTTTTACCCATCAAATGATAAAAGTTCCTGTTGACGAACTTTGCAATAACGACCCATTTGCAGTAACACGACATTTCCACAATAGGTTTCAAGCAGTTTGGGGGGAAGTTGAACATTTTTTGGAGGGTAGAATATAAGTCGAGGTGTTCCTTACAGTCATTTTATTTTATCGATAAAAAACGCACCGAAAATTGGCGAAGCGTCTGATAAGGACGTTATGGACTTTATCCAAAAACATTGCACTTGTGCGTTGCCAGATAAAACTAATAGCCCAACGTTGTACGATTTAGTATCCAAATATCGATGGCACAAATGCAATCCAACTTGTTTGAGGAGGACAAAAATTGGTGAAGCGTTTGTAACGCGTTGTCGTGTTAAATTTCCCAGAGAAGTTACTAGTATCGTTAAACTGAATAAAGTTGATACCACTATAAGACATCATGTCTCGGGTAAATCATTGATAAAACTTTATTCACTGCCTAGAACCGAAGCCGAAAAACAAATCTTCGTAGTCGTCTTTGGTCTTAAGAACACAGAAATCGCTTACTTAAGCGATATAAGGATTTGCAATCATTAAGAGATAATGAGCCGGAAAGCACAGATATTTTTATGAAACAACTTGTCGATGATATTTATCCTAATCGCCCTGACAGTCGAGAAGACACTTGTTTCTATGATTGGGCGCGATTCTATTATCGTGTTACCACTAAAACCTAACTCAAAGAAACTGCCTGGAATATTGGAATTATAGGAAGGAGTGGGTTTCGTGAAAATGAGAGTAAAGCCCTATCTCGTTCAACATCCGAAACACGATTTAGCTAATCTGAATCAGATGCTGAAAAATTCTACCACGGCAGGTTGATCCTGTTTTTACCTTGGCGAGAAATTTCTTCTTTATTAGGTAATTTTATGTCGTTTAAAGATTCTTTTGAAAGCCATTTACCGAAGTTAAAAGAGATGGTGAAGTATAATGAAAAGTTAAATACGTTATTAGACGCTGAAAAAGCACTAGAAGAAGCATTGGCTAAAAATACACCACCTAACGGGCAAAATAACTTTGTGGAAGATCTCTCTGATAATCCGATTGAAGGTAGAGAATTAATAGAAGATGAAAAGGCAATGAAAGAAGTGACCTCAGTTGTTAATGAAAATTTAATTTTAACCCCTGAAAGTCTTGTTGATAAACTTATACCTTTGTTTGCAGATCAAAGGAGTATACTTAAAAATCATGTTAAACATTTCTGTGGCTTAGATCCACCAAAAGAAGGTTTATTCGTATTTGTTAGTGGATACGGAGGAACTGGAAAGAGTTTCTTGATAAAAACTCTGAGAATAGTTCTGTGTATCCATCTTCAGGACCACCTTAGTGTGGGTTTGGCAGCTCCTACCGGATTGGCTGCTCATAACATAGGAGGGGTTACCTTACATCGTTTGTTGATGCTGCCGTTTCAACGCGGCAAAACAGCAAAGTATTATAAATTGGGTCCCGACTGTTTGCGTGTTATGAAAAATGCTTTAGGTCGTTTGAAGCTACTTATAATCGATGAAATTTCGATGGTGTCTTCAGCTTTTTTTTCTTTATCACCAACCCGAAATCGCAACTATAGGCGGCTATAATTTGTAATTACCGAAAAAAAGCCAATTATTTAAGTGTCTCACACGGTGACGTGATAAATATATTTTAGTTCTATTTTCATGTTTCCAGATCCTATTTTACATAATACAAGTCATCAATAGCAATATAATATTTACAGTATGGAATTGGGTAATAGTTTAAATAAATCTGTGGTGCAAAACCATGATTTTTCAAGAGTCCTTGAAATTTAAAAAAAAATTATAAATTTTTTCCAGTTGGAAAGCGAAACCGTTTCTTAAATATAATTCGTTAAAACACGATTTTTGAAGGTTTGAAATTAGGACCGCGTCTTGGGAAATATATGAAAGCCCGTATTTCTAGAGCTATTTGAGATACGAAGCTGAAATTTTGAATTTCTTAAACATAGACGGGATTTTAGTTTGGTGAAAGTGTAACTAAAATAGGAGGTGGTGGCGGGGTGACCTTGAGTGATTTGACATGGATCAGCACTATAATAATACAAAGCCGCAGAAAAATTAAAACGATAAACACTTAAATCTTCGAAGTTGCTATTAGTGCTAAAATTAAATTAGTCTTTTGTCGTTTGGATTTAGACGTTAAGACGGGTTTTCTATATCTCCTTACTGATTACAAATGAATTTCTCAGAAATCTTAATTTAAATAAAATTGGGGAAATGTTATATAAGTGCTTTGGTCTAAGAGCATTACGAGAACAAAATAAAAATTTGGAAAATGGTCGTATATTTCGTCGACGGTCGGTGATAATGGCCAGCTTGAAACATGCTACCCAAGCCCCGAGAGGCTGAAGAGTTTTAACTCCTCGTCGCCAGATGGTTGTTGGAGACGAAATAACGAATCCTAGAGTAGTGACTTAATTTTATCCACAATACTTATAAAGAGTCTTAGTCCGACTTGGAGCAAGTTCAGTCCATTGCTGGTGAGTAAAGTGTATCACACTGGAGCATGGGCCGATTGGGTTGGAGTTCTGCTGGTAGAGCTGGACTGTTTGTTTCAAACTGTGACAAGAAGATTGAGAATTTATTATTTATAATTACGCAGGAATTAATATATATGTGACAAGAAGCCTTAAAATGAAAAAAATAATTGGTAATCTAACTGCTTGAAGTTTTGTTAACTGACCAAAAGTGTGTAGTTGTGGGTTGACTCAATTGGGAGATAAAGCTGTCGACTGTCAAAATAGTAACAAGAATGCTCAAAGCTGCGTGGAAGTAAGGGGCACAAGTCCATTGTCTGGTGGACGAGCGAACTTCCTGAGAAGAGGAAGGACTTACCTTCGCGCAGGAGGAGGTTCCAGAGAATGAGGGACCAACGGAGGCATTGAGGGTCGATTATTGTCGGTTGTTGAAAAGTTATAGAGCAAGATCCCTACTCCTTACCTTACGAACTGGCTACTAAGAAGGTGAAGTGCAAAATTTAAATTAATTGCATAGAAAAGCCTGATGATTCTTTAACCATAAGTATTGAGGAAACGTGGTCTACTCTGTTGGATACTCTCTTTAAAAAGTACTCCACGAATGATGATAAATATGTTCACACAAAAATAAGGGAGTCATTGCACAAGGATTTCACGAGTCAGAACGATGAACCGTTTACTAGTGATCAGGTTTTGGATACCTTCAACTCTTTTTATAAGGGCAAGGCTTCAGGTGAGGGTAATATTACCATCAAGGTATTCAAGATTGCTTTCTTAGCTTGCCCAGTTGTGTTTGTCAGGCTTTTTAACGCTTGCCTTGGCATAGAATATTTCCCTAAGCTTTGGAAGGTTGCTAAGCTAATCTTTCTGTACAAAGAAGGCAGAGACAGGCAGGATGCAAAGGCTCAAAGCCTAATTTCGCTGCTTGCTGTGGTAGGAAAGGTGCTGGATAAGCTGTTGTCAAGAAAGTTATACTGCAGCAACAAATTGCTTAATGAAAATAAATATGGGTTTAGACAAAATCGGTCAACGACTCAATGTCTTACCAATATGGTGAACAGAATCATGGATAACAAGACAAATAATTGTCATACCAGTCTTATATTTTAAGATATAGAACGTGCTTTTTACAATGTGTGGATTCCGGGAATCTTACACGGTTTAAGGAACTTTAAGTGTCCGAAAAACATATACGAGACGTATGTTAACTATCTGAAAGATAGGGAAGGAGTGGTGAGGGCCGGCAGTACCTGCATTCGGAGGGTCCGGCTCCACGGCTGCCCTCTGGGTTCGTGCAGTGGACTTCTGCAATTCAGTGTGGTAATGTATAGCGCACTGACGATATACTCAAATCCAGGCTCTCACGGATGACTTGCCATCACTTTTCTGGGGAACTTCCAGGCGTGCTCTTGAAACTACCGGTAAAGTGTTCGTCGATAAGTTTATTGAGTTGAGCCAAGTCTATAAGCTGAAATTTTCCAGAAAGAAGTCTGCGGCAGTCACCTTCGCCGCCAAGAGTGTCTCCCAATCTTTAAGTTGGGTGTGGTCAACATTGTTAAAGTGGAAGGTGGTCGGTGTTACCATTGATAACAAGCCGACGTTTCATCCTTACCCCGAGGAAGTCAGTGTCCGGGTGACAAAGCTTTTGCAAAACATTACTTGTTATACAAAGGTTTAGTGGGGCCTTGATAATAAAGCGTTACGGACTATCTAGAATGGTTGCTCTGTAAGAGTGGTAGCGTACGCTTGCGGTGCATGGTGGAAGAGCACGCAGAAAAGTGTAATGGTGAGGAAGTTGAGCATTATTCAGAGAATTGCTTCACTACCTATAACTTGTGCTTACCAGACTATTTCGAGTGAAGCGCTAAGGGTCCTTGCTGGTATACAACCGTTGGACCTGGTGTCCAGATCCTTCTGTTTCAGAGAGGACATGAAACACTGTGAGGTGGAGTTACTAGGTGGTGACTACCTCTACCCAGGTGACCCATGGAAGGACCACCCATCTATCAAGAAGAGCAACTACCCAATGGAAATGGAGTAAAGGTGTTTACTGACGGTTCGTTGTCCAGTCGGGTTGCCGGAGGGGCATTCATTGTGTATAGGAACGGTGTGGAAGTCTATAACATGGTCAGTTGCATTAATAAAAAGGTGGATGCGTTTTCTCTAGAGAACTTAGCAATACATGAGAGTATTTGCTGGTTGAAGACGCAGGGGCAACGTCCAGGTGATGGTGCTTAGGTTTTTACTGATAGTCGTTTTGCTATTAAAGCTATAGGCAATCATAAAAACAATCATGGCTTATGCCATAAAATCCGTAAGCTGATGAAACGGATGGTGACGCAGGTCACGTATACTTGGATGAAGTCACACACTGGGTGTGTTGGGAATGAAAGGGCTGACTTTATCGCAAAGTCAGCAATCGTACTTCCGGAGAAGAAGGAGTTAAAACCAACCAAGTTAGTGGTTAAAAAGTGGTAAAATTAGGTAAAGACTCATAGGTGGCAGGATACGTGAGATGGGAGTGAGAAAGGTAAAGTTACAATGAGGTACTTTCCTAAAGTTAAAAGTAGTTTCAAAACGAACTACTATTTGACGCAAATCCTTAGTGGACACGGTAAATTCTCACTTTACCTGTACAACTTAGGGCATATTGCATCGCCCAAATGCATATGCGGTGCTTTGGAAGCAGTCTCAGAGCACAATGTTTGTAACTGTCCCAAAACGGACCATTTAATAAGAAGACCACTCCATGCGGATGGACTTCTAAACCTGGATAACGAAACGATCAACGAGCTGGAACGTGTAATGCGTTACGTCGTTGTATACTTCAATGTGTTGGTTTTAGGAAGGGATTCTTAATTTCATATACAGGTCGCTGTCTCGGCCAGGACAAATGATGCTAAACCCTCTAATGCTTAGGCGCTGCACAAGGTATATATATACAATTACTTTGACCTCCTTCAATATGTCAAAGGATGTTGCATCCATTAGTATGTTCTATTTAAAGCGCTTTACGAAACATGTTGGGTAATCCATGGCTCACAAATAGCGATACCTTTTCGCCGTATTAAAAGAATAATTAGATTTTGTTAACTCTTAACATAACAGAATCCCATTTAAATCCGGGAGCAACAATTTATTTCTTAAACATCTTTCATAGGACGAATCTTCAACTTTTTGCCCAATTTCACACAAAGATTGAGAAAACAAATCAAACAAATAAACATTCTGCACGATATTTATTTCAGTCGTTAATTACATGATGTACATGTTCTTAGAGATCAAAGCCCATGGGCCTCTCGGTCGCAATGTTTAAAAAATGTACACAGATGCTTTAAGCAAGCGATTTCTAGTAAATTTAATAGACAGGTAACGAAGCTAATAATGCAAACTCCAATATGAATAAAGATTATCAAATAGAAGCATTTAATATTTAAAGCTTCAACTGGTGTTTCGAGATTTGGTTCAAATAACTTTATACACTGCAAAGGAATATAAGAATGTATATCAACAAGATGATTTTGCATTCCAGATACAAAGTGCATTACGGACCTGTAAAACAAATGGCCTTATTTGTGGTGATAAAAGTAGGGCTCGGGGATTGATTAACTTTTATCCATAAATAAGGAAGAGCGCCTTTTATCAAAAATAAATTATTTGAATAAAAATAACTTCCATATTTTTCGATTAATTTTATCCGAATAAATTAATCATTATGTATTTTTAAACATTGTGCCCTCTTACAGGTTTTTTATCAGTTCATACTTTCAATTGCTTCGGCTCTGTGCAACCTTTAACCATTTATAAAAATTTCGTTTACATACTTTTTTCCGCAAAAGAAATATAATAGTTCTACAATTTATCGAAAAAATAATCGTTTAGTGATTTTCGATTTTGATTAATTTTTTTACTAATATGGAATTATAAAAATATATGTTTACATATTAACGAAAAAATACCTACTGAAGTTCAGCATTTTTATTAAATGTAGAAAACCAGAAACTCGCGCAATCGAATTGACTAATCATAAGCGCCTCGCTATTTAACAAATATTTTTCGTATAACTTTCGTGATTAATCATGATCGAAGCGGCTGTGAATGACGCGTCTGCCGTAGCTATAGAAGGTAGGTAGAAGGAAGCCTGGTTTGGAATAACTTCATCGTGCTTGAAGACAGTACAAGCTGTAAACACTGTGAAAAGCAAGTTAGTAATATTGCTCAGTAGCTCATCGCCGAACCAATGTTTTATTTATTTTTAGGGTATACAGGGTGTCTTAATTTGATCGGCCCAGGCATTTTCCCCAAAAACTATAGTTGCTAGAAATGTGAAATTATCAGGATATACTCTCTCGGGGAGGACCCTTTTCTTTTGGAATTTTCAGACGAATCCCCACAGGAAAAAGTCCGGTGGTGAGAAATCTGGGGACCTCGGAGGCCATCGTACTGGACAGTTCTTGCCTATCCATCGCCCAGGGAACTCGTTGTTAAGGTACTGCACCGTCATGCTGGAACCTACGGCGTGGGACGTCGACTAATGGCACATCTTTCAACTCGTCTGCTACTTCATTTTGTAGAAAGGTCGGGTAGTTCTGCCCATTGGGTCGACGCGGAAGAAAAGATGGCCCAATAACGCGATCTCCCAGAAGACCAGCCCAGACGTTTAAACGGAATTGTACCTTGATTGTGGTGAAAAAATCCCCCAGTGTGGATTTTCATCACTCAACCAACATGTGGTTATTTTGGCTGTTAAACGGGCCGTCTCTCCCAAAGGAGCACTCGTCGGACACAAAAATCAAACGGAGGAAATCTTCGTTTCCGTCGGCCATAGTACAAAACCAGTTACAGAAATCCAGCTGAAGTCGCTAATCACCATCGTTAAGTGCTTGGTGTAGCGTGGCACGAAATGGGTGATAGTTATGACGGTCAAGGACACTCGAAACATAGTACTTTGACAAGTCCAAATCAGAGCAGGCCATTCTTATGCTTGCTCGAGGGTAGGCGACAAAGTAGGCGATGATTGTGTCTTCCATGTTGATGTTGTCATGGCCATTTCCGCGGAATTGGCAATTAATGTTGCCTTCGTTTTCAAAGTCTCGGACAGCACGGATAATAGTGTGGTGATTTGGACGACTGTCAGGATACAACGGCCCTAAATGGGTCGGAGTGTGCAATAACTGGTGGCTTTACCGGGGAGTCGGGATCCGGCTCTTGTAACCCATAAGGGCGGTGACGCACTGGGAGATGTTAGCTTCGATCAAATGGTCCTATCTCTACCTCCGACTTCGGTCAGGTTTGGGCTGGATACTGAGCTTCGGCTCAGGCTAACGAAGAGGGTCCGTGCAAACTGGCCGCTTCGGCGGATTGGGTAGCCTGCTGTGGGGCGGCGGGCCTCCGTATGAGGGCACGGCGGTCCTGTTTCCCGGCCTTTTGGAACCACACAAAATAAAAAACACGTGGGAAATTCAGTTGGAATAAATTAGACGGTTTCGTGGACTTCTTGCAACATTCTTGCACCCAAATAAGACGCGTGAATTCTTGAATTCTACTATGTAAATTGTATTTTCTGTAAAAAACTATTTAAAAGGATTTGGCTTAAAAAAGTCCTTTTTTATCTTTACAAACATACGATCATTTCAAATTAGATAGGTTTTTCTTTCTTTTTCATGAGACGTTAACCTTTTTGGTTAGTACCAGCTTGTTTTTTTCATGACGAATTATTTCAATGAAAAATTGTCCGTTTTTGACCAAACCAATTTCATTAAAGGTTTTCGAGTACGTTCTACAACATTTTGCTAGAAAATTTTACGATTTTTCTGAAAATTCCAAGAGAAAAGGGTCCTCCCCGAGAGAGTATATCTTGATAATTTCACATTTCTAGCAACTATAGTTTTTGAGAAAAATGCCTGGGCCGATCCAATTAAATTAAGACACCCTGTATAAAACCCCGGCAGACCGTAAGATCATATGAATAAGTCATCGACGCTATCACCTTGAACGAAAACATCCAGAAATCCTTTGCGCGATTAAGGAGCCGCTGGCGGTAACTTTTATATTTTATTTAAAGTATTTTTATTAATAGTAAGGGGCGTTGGAGCCGGGTGAGCTGTAAATATCGAAGACATCATCTTAACTATCTATTTCAGGCTAACAGAGGCGGATAACGCTATGGAATGTCTTAAAAAATGGGTGGGTGCGACGGATCAACCCTTTACTTCAATTGAACACGCTTCGTTTAAGCAAATGCTAGTAGCAATGAGTCCGAAAAAACTCCCCCCCCCCCCCCTGCAACTATGTCGAAAATAGTTTTATTTTGGAGTTGGCGTGATAGTAAGGAATTACTAGTCTGGTAGTTGTCCCAACGCCACTATTGTTGCGTTTTAAATCATTACAATCGAAAAAGGTGTTTTAAACAAAAAACGAAATGACGGTGACATTAAACAATGATACACGAACAAACGAAATTAATAATTTAATAAGAGATTGAGTGTCTATCACCATTTTGTGTCTGTGTATAAATAATTTACACACTCCGGTCCTCAGTGTAAACGTCAGCATAGTTGGAAAGTTTAGACACCAAAATATTAATAAAATCTGACGCCGAGTTAAGGAAGTTCACTTTATTAGACATTGGATGGGCCAACCTAGATAAACTTATTATACTTCTCAAGGTAAATCCCATTTTCTTACGTTAACTTATAATCAAATATCATAGTTCTATAGCCTTTTACAAAATGTTTGCGCGTGTTCGAATGTGGCACTGGGTGACAATTCGGAACCACTCCTTCTGCGTAGAGTTTGCAAGTTATCTCCCCACTGGTTAAAGGGGTTTACCCCGAGATTTTCGGTTTCCCTTTCACATAAAAAGGTTAACGGTAATATAGTTAGTGTAGGGAGCTGACGGTTAGCTCGCGTGGCATGAAGTACTTTCCACCACCCTCCTACGCGTTATAACCCAGTCACTGGTTAAAAGGACTTATTAGTTGTAAGCTGTAGTGGTGTATGGGGTATTATAGCCTATACCTGATAATTATTATTGTTAAGTTCCACGAGATACCGAGCTGAAACTTTCGAAATAAACTGACAAAATACCGAAGAATGTTTCTGTGCAATTCGTAGCTGCGCATTTGCGCCATTTTGAGATATTTTGGGTTAAAGTGAACAGAAATGACCAAATTTCAGTTATTTTCAATGTAAAACTCAATTTTGGCCAGGGTCGATGACGTCCAAATACAACTTATTTTTGTGTAAGAAATAACTTACGATAGGTTTATGATATATCAATAAAACGAACATGTAGCGTCATCTGTAGACGAAGTAGCCCCCAGGTGGCGCTATCGTCTTCAAAGCTATATTTTCCAAATCACCTCACCGAAACAAAGCCCTGAAGCACATGAAGTCGTTTTAGGGCCGGGGTACGGTCGAAAAGTCGGCATTATAGTCGACGACCAAATGCCGACCTAAAAACATCCGAACGTTTTTCGACCCTAAAACCGTAAATCCTTTTTTGGGACTATTTATGGTCGGTATGCCGACCATTATCCGACTTAAAATAGAGCTTACATTTAATTATTACCCCTGTAGCACAAAGAGTCGATTTAAGGTCGTGATTTGCCAATTAATCGATCAAAACTGTTAAACTTTGGCGATTTAATAAAACAAATGGAAATATTTTTAAAATAACTTCCATTCTGTATTATATTTTTTCGAAAAATATTATATATTCCATCTGATTATGTTTCCTTATTAAAAATCTCTCAGCTCAAGTAGGTTACATTCGTATAGCTAAGATATTATTAATGAAGATTTATCCGTTACTTTTACTAAGCCCCAAGTAACTCTAGAACTATACTCTAGATTCAAGAACTTTCCGATTGACGGAAATAAACTCATTGTTTCACTACCGTTCATGGGACTTGACCAAGTACATACATGTGTATAGCTATTTATATAGCTATATTTACGGTTTTATTTGGTCATTTTCAGTCACTTAAAATATCAATAGTAAGTCGTTTCGACGTAATGGTACAGTACATTCTAAGTCGGGATGACGTCGTTTCGGAGTTGGTTCTTAGGTCTATTAAAAGGCGGTAAAGAGTCGACGTTTTGTAGGCGGCCGACGGTCGGCCGACCCTTTTACCCCTAGGACATTTCGACCCTAAATCCAAAGGTCGGCCGACCGTCGACCGACTTTAGTGTTTAGTACCTTTTGCCGACGTCGGCCCGACTCTAATTTGCTACAGGGGCAGTACACTGTGCAACGTCACGGTGCCATGTCCTTAATCTGACACTGTTTATTGATAAGCTGGCTTTCTTTTATTGTAAGTCGAATTTACGGCACATTTTAAAATAGCTTCCTTTTTACCATAGATGAATAGATAGAAGTTTATTGTTAATATATATTTGGTTTCATTCCACTTTATTTACTTTCGGAAAAATAAATATTTGAAATTTACTCTTAACCCTCGAATAAGTTTGATAAAAAAACATCTTCTGTTTTCCGAAAAATATATAATTTAATTTGGTTAAAAAGCTATAAATTCGTCGTTTTTTCTTTGATTAAAAAGGATTTCCTTAGTCTAATTGATAAAAACTTGGAATCATTTTTATGAAAAAATTTATTTTTGAAAAGGTTTGGCGATGTCGTACTTCTAACGATTAAAATCTCGGGTGTATTTTTTCATACTAAAACTTTATCAGATAAAATATTTCAAAATTTTATTGATAAATTTTCTGTAAAATTTTAGATTAATCGTATAATCATGAATTTTCCGAAAAAAACGATCAGAAAACCCCGAGCCCTAGATAAAAGGAAATTAAATTTCAATTGCATAGTATTATTTCAGTAAAACAATACACAATGAAAAATATTTATATTACTGGCGAATATAACACCCATTAACTAGTAGTAGAAATATGTAACGCTATCTTTTTCAGTTCTAGGTGTAGTTATCTTCTGAAGCGAGCACTTTCTTGCAATAAATCACACCGAAAAGTTAAACTTAGGATGCTTTTATTTCAAATAATAATAATAATAATTATTATTATTATTATTATTGCAAACTTCTTAATAATGCAAATTCACAGTTTTTTCAGCAAATTATAATTAAGAGACGTTGAAGTGTCATCGAAAAAACGGGAATTTTCAGCGGCTTTCATCAAAATGCTAAATTGCGCGAAAAGGTAGAAAGGTTCATAATCCAAAGGGGGAAAAAGCTAACCCTTAAAAATGTTTAATAAAATTACTTAACTTATGAGTTACTCGTACTAATAGTTCTTCGAGCATCAATTAAACTCGGACCAAATAGATCTTCGAGTCCAACACCAAATAAATTGAAAATAAAAAAAAACAGAATCTCCAACAGATAATTGACTGGTTTCGCTCTATTTGAGACTCTTCAGTACAGTGCAGGGTATCTGGCGTATCAAAAAGAAACTAAGCCTAATCATTAACCATTTCAAAAAGCGGGGTGTAGCAACGGAAATCCGAATAAAAGAATAGTGGTGGTTATCAAAATAAACCAAAATTTAGTTTAAAGGGGGTTCTTTTTAACTTAACTATGCATCAAAATGAGCCAAGTTTAAAGGGATTATTTTTAACTTCACTTGGCATCAAAAGGAGCCAAGTTTAAAGGGGGTTCTTTTTAACTTCACTTTGCAGCCAAATGAGCCAATTTGGAAGAGTGTAAAATGAAAGTAGAAATAATTGAAAGCCCTAACAAAGAGTCACATTATCCAAAAAGCGTACGAGAAATAAGGGCTGTAAATTTCACTTTGTAAAGTGCTTTTGGCCGTCTTTACAAATAATAAGCCTCTGGCATGGTTACATTTACAATTCGGTAAAATACTGCTTTGCGCGAAAACAAATTTGTCAATACATTTCTCAGAAAGAGAGCCCAGAGGGTAAAATGTTATTGGCTCGATTCTTCTTCGTCACTAACGATTTTTTAGGAAATATATTTCACTTTGAAATCATATTATTGAAAGAAAATGGGTTTCTTTAAGACGCAATTAAATGTTCATTTAAAATTAAAAAGAGAATATGGGATCACAATTTTCAATAAAAATTTTGATAAAGAAACTCTAAAATAAATGTTTACAATTTTTAAATTATTAAACCTAACCTCAGGCTAACGTACTTTTTTACATTAAGGAGAAATACTATATCCGCGAGTATAATGGCGTAGGTATTTTATGGTACGAGGAGGGGGCTTGTTCTTCAATCGTAACGAAAGATGTAAGTTTTAGTGAGCCAAGGACATACCGAGATGATTTTTTAGGGAAGAGGATCTTAATATTAAGAGCATGAGCTCATTTGTGAGCTATAGTCTCAACATGGTCTTTTCCCGAAGAATAAAATAATAAATTATTTTAAAGGCATTTGAAAAATCAACCAGGGCATTTGTCTCAGTGCATACGTAAGTTCGAGACCACCTACCTAACGAACTAGATACTTTAAGCATTTTATAAAATATATACTACAAAATTATTTAAATTAAATGTTTTATAAAAGAATACCAAACAGAGTCATTTTTCATCTACAAATCCGTTGTTTGTTGGTTAGTTATTTTTCAAATATCATTTCAAAGATTGGTAACAATTAAGCCATTGGTATATTAAATCCTTGACGTTATTGTCTAAACCTTTTCTCATAAGGTATGCACCAGGCGTTGACATATATATAACAGCTTGACCAAATGCTTTCCCGAAATTCATCTCGAAATATCCACCGACCATGTTGTAAATCGCCAAAGCGTAACCGTCTTTCGCAAACACAACGGCTCCTTTATTCGATAATATCTCTACAACTGCGGAAGCATCTTTAAATCTACGCAATTGACTTAAGACTTGAGGATATTCAACCTTAATTACATTCTAGAATATAAATAATCATATTAGCTATTAGTCAGGTCATAAGTGGTATTACTCTAAGTACCCAACTTCGAACGGGTTCTATGGGGGCCATGCCTGTCTCTCTCTAAAATAGTACTATCTAACCATTTCCGTGGTAGGCTTACGCTTTAGTGCTTGGTTACTAGAAAACCGAAGGGGAAGAAAAAAACGAATGTCTCTCGAGTTTCCTTTCGATTCCCGAGGCTCGGCTCGATTCGCGGAGAGGGGGTTAGTTAAGAATATTCTTTCCCCCAAAATCTTCTATACAAGAGAAACAGCCTAACCCTCCGCCCCGTTAATTCCCGTTTGGCACACTAGTGGGCGCCACTAGCAGAAATAAAATTCAAATCTTTCTCTCTTTGATTCTCTCGAGGATTTTTCGCGCTCGCAACAGCCCCACCTCACGTGCTGACGTCACGAAAAGGGGGAGAACATATCCTAGAGAACAGCGCGTCTTGGGTACTTAGAGTAATACCACTTATGGTCAGGTTTAAAACAGAATAATATTAAGCCAAGAATGCGAGCGATTGTCAAGGATAAGAAATAGTTTAAAAACCTTTAAAAACTATCGAGGTAATCGCTACTCATACGAGCAAAATTAAAAACAACGCAAAATTTGTGATTTTGGCGCCACCTACCATATTTTGATAAAATACTTACATGCCTTTGCTCTTAATTTTTTTTAAATTTAACTAATTGTTCTTTTAAAAAGAAAATAAAGAAATAAAATGGTAAAGATAATTTGTAATTAAGTATAAATACAAATGTCAATAGCGTTTATGTATCTGAATATGCGATATCTCCACAATACCTCTTATTTTCTTACAATCGATTCGCAAAACGGAATGTTGTGAGGAACAGCTCACTAAAAATGTTTTTATTTGTTTCAAATTATTAACTTTATTTTTAATTGTCCCTAAAATATAAGAATATTAAATTGTAAAATGCGGTGTGAATATTATTAAAATGCAAATTGATAAGAACTTTAAGATTTCTATGTATTGATAATCCTGGACTTGCATGACACTTCTTGGTAATTTAGGTAAAAATTGCCTGAACAAATTTTTGCGAGGTGATGTTAAAGATATTTCTTACTATTACGAATGATCCGATATTAGAATCATAAAACAAGTAGAGACTCATCAGTGGGTAGTCCAAAAAATCCTGAATTTCTGATATGACGAATGCGGGTGCTGGAAACGTCAGACGATTCAGAAGGAATGACGCGTAGGCCATGGTGACAAACGAGGAAAATACGAGCCACGTCCCCCAAATAAATCGCTCTTCCTATTTTTCGATATAATTTGATTCTGAAATGTTTTTCTCTTAGCCTTTAAGATGTTTTGTTATTTGTAAATACTCAATTCAGTTTACCTTTTCCCAGAAAAATTTTAAAAGATGTGAACAAGTTTTCCATGAAATTATAAAATATTTTTTTAAATTTAAAATGTTTTATCGCTGTTCCTGCAATTGATGATATTCCAAAGGAAACCAAAATACCCAGCCACATCTTGATATAAAAAATAATGTTAGGAAATTTTGATAAATCTAAGGAAGCCTCATAGTATTCCATCGTGCATTTGAAAATTATTTCAGTTGAAAGTCAAGTCGAGAGTTAAAGTTAACCACATTTTTTCTAAACGTTTTACCGTAGGTACCACACATAGAGAAAAGCAAAGATAATACCTTTGTTTGTGGTTCGGTTGAAATTACTACAAATAAGTAGATCAAGAGCATAAGTAGATGGAAAATTTAAAAATACACAAAATTTAATCAAATTGAATGAAGTTAAAGCAGGTTTAGAGACTACTCAGCCGACGCAAATTTATTTCAGAAAATTTAACAAACGCAAATTCACCCAGGGGCGTAGGAACCGGGAGAGGCAGGGGGGCAATGCCCCTCCCTAGAACTTTGCTGGGAGGGGCAACTAATGTTATTGCCCCCTCCAACCTTTGGTCAGTTGAAATCTTCAAAAGGCTCAAATTTTCATTTTAAAAGCATATACAGTTTATAGAACCTCAACTGTGTTTAAATTTCAGTATTTTCCCGCCAATTTACGTAGTAGTAACAAGTACACATGCATTCGGAGAAGCTACACTCCATTAAAAATTAAAAAGCAGACCCTTTTCGTTTATCTTTGCTCCCTCCAACTTCTAGAACATTCTTACGTCCCTGAATTCACCGAAAACCACATTAAGGGAACGCATTTCTTTAGTCAAAAAATAAACTGCTCGACATTGTGATAAATCCATTCACATTGAAACTCATTATCAGCAAACGAGAAATAAAGATAAACACACACCTTTTGGTTATTTATACTTTTATCTAAATACATATCTTGGTTTAAACAACAACCAAACGATAAAGATATACATTTCTTTAGACAGACAACTAGAAACACGATTATCAATTGGCTTAGAAATCCGTAGTTCTACCGATTGCAAAATAAATGTAATTTCCGTGCATCACGAAAAACGAAAATAACTAAATGTGTGAAGAACTCCTAGAATCAGTCTTTACAATTGTTGTCATAACCGGAAGAGAGATCCTTTAACGTTATATTTATTAATATTTGGTAGATATTACTTTATATGATTACTTTTTTCCGCTGCTTGGTTAAAAAATACACTGTACAATTTACAGCACCGAAGTGGCTCTTGTTTGACAAGTACACATTAATGGTTCTTTAACTTATCTGAGCAGTTTTCTTCTTCCTTTCAACTTTCGGAGCCCAATTATGAAGATTCGTTTCCTTCTCTTTGGGGTTGTCGAAGGAGTCACTTTTAGTTTTATTATCCATATTGAATTTTCAAAGAGATATTGAGGTTTGTAGACTTTACCAAGATATAATATCTATACATGCGTACGCGTTACGAGCATCAGACCCGCCTTTATCGGTGGTTTGGAATTTATATTCACCCGTTATTAGCGCAATTTTATTTTTATCGCTTCAAGGAACAGAGATGTAAAAATAAAATGAAAGACTGCGGTTTCAGACTGTCTAGGGCTGTAGTCTTTACGTTGCGGAGTAACACCACAGCCACCGTTGTAAAGTTCATCCAACCACGCCATTTATCTCAAATTATCTTAAATTAAATTTAATTTAAAACAAATTAAATTCTAAGACCATTTACACCTGGACTACAATGCCAACGTTATAACTCCGATTTCAGAGTGTCCGCTACAAAACACCACCAAGCAGGGGCGGCGATATAGGGTACGCAAGGTACGCAACTGCGTGGGGGCGCAAGAGGTTTGGGGCGCATTTTTTCGAGGACTATAAAGTGAGTAAGTTTTATAGTTAGCGCCAAAAGTAGGTAAAGACTGGTTAAAAAATTTGACGTAGTTCAGTAGTTAAACACGAGTAGTATATTTAAATGCGTTACGAGTTTTACGCTACTTCATTTTAACTTACTCTTCGAAGAATTAGTTCATAACGCAGGGTACACGCCGGACTTTTTAGATTATCTAGTCGCGTTACGAGATTTACTGTACTTTACTAAAAGTTTTACTGCTTAGAATTAGCTCATAAAGCAGGATACACGATGGACAAGTTTTTACTCTATGTTACATTTCTATGTTGGAGAGCTTAATAAGGAGACGGGTTGTTTAAATTTAAAAGTAACATATAATGTGATGTTGCGGCGCCAGGATATTACTATGGGCAAGAATGTATTGAAGTTACTAAGAATATTTCAGCATAGCATTAACCCCTGGTACCATCCTCACAGCTTTTGTGAAGAAAGTTCGTCTGCATTTAAGGCGCATTCAAGGTCATACCATATAGCAAACTTGAATGGGAAAGCAGACGAATTTAAGCTACAAAGGCTGCGAGGATGGGAATCAAAATGCTGTAGTCCAATATTCTTAGTCACTTCAATACATTCTTGCTATGGGTAGGCTACTTAATTCTTTAATTTGGGTCCCCCCCCCCCTTTACATACACTAACTAAACAAAACTGTGACAAAACCAGTTTACTTTTAAATAATTTACAAAAGAAATGTACATGACTAATTAAATGTACTCGGAAGTTATTTTTTTTTTCGTCGATGAGCATAACGATGCACATCAGAGGTGGGCAAAATTGTGAGCGCTCATTTTTGAAAATCCGTACGGAAAGAGCGAGCATTGTAAATACGAACGTAAGCTGATCTGGTTCAGAGAGAGCACCAAACTGAGCATGCTCTAGCTGAACGCGGAATAGTATTCTCAGTCGTTGATTGCTCAGCGCGCAGTGAGAACGATCCCCAGTGAGTTTTTTAGCTTTAATAAAATTAAAGGTTAAATACTATTTAACCTTTAATTTTATTAAACCTAAAAACTCAATCACGCAAAGCAATAGAAGACGAAAATATATATATTTGCGTTTTTTTCTCGGCGCGCAGAAAGCGTTACATTGAAGAGAGAACTAAGCCGTCGCTCACCGTAATCAAGCTCAGTGCGCAGACAGAGTTCAAAAGTGAAAAAATATTCCCTCTCTAGGCGCTATCTCGCTCAGCGGGTCGTGATCGCTTTCTGTCGAACGAAACTATCCCGGCGCTCGATGCTATTCTTTCTCGGCGAAACGAAGCGCTCAACGGTGAAAAGCCTCGCTACTCGATCGGGAGGATCGTTCTCACTGAGCGCTGAGCAATCAACGACTGAGAAAACTATTCCACGTTCAACTAGATCATGCTCAGTTTAAGAGAGAGAGAGAAAAAGATCGCCTACTGTCAGCGCTCGCTCACTTGAACAAGCAGAGAAAAAAAGGCTGGCTGTTCACGTTGGAAATTTTCTCAACATTTTTGCCCACCTCTGATGCACATATAGGCAACATTCTCTATTTTCACTTACAATTGTTGCAAAAACACTTGCCAGTTGCCACGCTTTATTTTATCTTTTTTTTGGAAATTGGAACTCGGAGAGTCGGTCGGAAAACCGCGCCATTTATCTTCTGTCTAACGATGCAACACTTTTTGAAGTAGCTAGTTTAGCAACTACAACGAATCAAGGCTGCGTGTGAAAAAATATTAGAAATCACTGTTCAGTGTTCGCAACTTAAAAACAGCAGGCTTTTAATTCGGATTTTGATATTTCTAGTTTCGCAAATCATTTTGTTGGGGCGAAATAAAAGTAGGCTGTAGCCTACCCCTGGCGCCGCCACTGGATATATATTTGAGTAAATTTAAGTTTCGGATTTTTTTAAACATTTTATTTTAAGGAGCCATTCTAAATATTACATTTAGTTTCCTTTTTTATTTAAAACAAGAAAAATAAAAACACGTCCATAATGCGCGGTAAAAATATATTATGGACGTGTTTTTATTTTTCTTGTGTTAAACAATGAGCGTGAGGTGTTTCAAAATATATTGCCTTTAGTTTCTTTTAAGAGAGGAAAGCGGCGATGCAGAGAACAAATGAAACAGGGAGGTAAAACACGGTCTTTTCAAGGTCAAGGTTATGTGTTTCTACAGCAGCCTTTTTATCGATAGCTATCAAATGTAAGAAGTAAATTCGTAAAGCAGAATCTACGTATAACATAACTGTGTTGTGCATTGTCGAAGTAACATCTTTTCTACAGAATGAAGACCGTAATATCCCTGACAAAGACTTTTTGGTATTTTTCTGAGGTGCAAGCTAGACTGGTCGGTGTTAATTGCTTCTCGTTAGAAGATTTCTTCAGGGTTATTACATTGACCGTTTTCGAATGTGTAGGAAAATTGACTGAGAAAAGGATAAGTTGTAGATAATCAGAAAAGGGCGAAAAGGTGTGGTTGCACCTTCTTAAAGTAACGTAGGATGTTCTTTCTAACAATAGAGTCCTAAGTCAAAATTGTCGAGATCTTCATCTACAGTCCGATATGCAAAGAAGTTTAAAACGAGGACTCCATTAGGATGAGATTCTGTAGTAAAAACTAAATAAAATGTTCCTTTTTTCGATGAAACGCCTAATGGCTCGTTGAAACCTCTCCCATCGAGAGATACAATCATGTTAAAACCAGTTTTATACTTCAAATTATTTTTTTTTAATTAGGCGCTTATCAAAGGGAGCTACACTATCTCTTATGATGCGCGATGTGGCGATGAGTCAAATTACTTTAGACGTAGCTAAAAGATACATAATATTAAATGGTTATAAATAATATGTATGTATGGATAGCCTTTCCGGGGCCCCCAAACTGGCTGGAGGCCCTGGGCTGTAGCCCACTTAGCCCATGCCTTAAGACGGCCCTGCTGGTAGTTGTTAAAATGTAAAAGATTTCAGCAATTAACTCGTCCACTCTGTCCCCGGGTGCCCCAATCATGGGTTCCATAAACGAGATAATAGCGTTTATGAGCCTATCTAAAATAAAATAAATAAATAAAAAATTGTAATATTTATTTGGATGACTTATAGCGAATATGTAAACATACGTTATGGCATTGGCATTCATATTATTTATTTTTAGTTCATTTGGAACTAGTGGGATGGGATGCTGGACGGGTCTAAGAGCGATGTACCCGGGGCGTATGGTAGAGTTTCTGCATCTAAACTACACACATTTAAATAACCATTACATACGGATGAAAATAATAAAACAGGGTGATTATGAAATTAGTTTTACTTACTCCTATTGATAGTCGGATGGTGGATCATTTTCGATATCCCGACTGAAATCGTCGGAACTCTCGGAATCGGAATGAAGACGTTTGACCATTTCTGAAGATTTTACAGATACCGGTGCTGAGATCGATTATTAAACTTTGAATTATCAATGTAAATGAGTCTGGTTTTTATAACACTGTCGGAACTTTGAATCGCGATTACGCATTGCTAACTTTACCAATCATTGAAATAAACATTGAATTCAAATAAATAAAAATTCATCTGACGTCTTGACTAGATTTTATAAATTTCCCTATATTTCGATATCTATTTTGTTCATATATAAATTAATAACGTATCAATGTACCAACGTTTATCGGAAATTTTAGGCTATTTTTCCGAGCTAAGCCCTGTTCATTTATTAAGACGTCGTTAGATATCAGTGTCTGTAGGAAAAGTGTCATTATTAAATAGCATGAACAAACTCCAATATTAAAAACCCTTGTTTATAGTTCATCATCAATTTTTGAAAAATTCCCAGTATACCATCGATTAAACTAAGACATTTTTCAAAAAAAATTTAAGATTTGAATTTTGTAAGCAAATGGTTACTGTTTGTATTTCTAACAAAAAGTTACCCCAACTGGACCTATTAGCTTTATTGTAATGTTAAACTCCCATAGAGATTCCCCTAAAAAGAAAACACTTGCGGTCCAATTTTGGGTACGTAATGTATTTCGGAGAGGTAACCCTCACAAGAAAAATATAGAGAGATTGGCTAGCGATAACAAATTCTGGCAATTGGGGAGGGGAGGGGAGGGGTGAATAAGCAGATAAGAAAATTCTGGCGATTGGGGAAAGCGGAGGGGTAAAATCCATCCTAACGTCCGGTTTTCGAAACACCGAGCACCCCGTGCTTAAACCGGTATGATCCCCTTGCACCCCCTCTTGCGCCCCTTTGCGCCCCTTGCCCCCTTTTGTGCACCTGTGCTTAAACCGTCACTCTTATACTACTGTGGCTTTTGGTTCCTCTGTTTATATAAAAGCGTCTGTCTCACATGTACCTCCCGAATTATTTGGCCGCTTCTTCCTACGGGAGCAATCTCGTCAATTGCCCACGTCGAACGTGTTGGGGTGGAATGCGAATTTCAAGGAACCGAAATAGCGCTGGTATTTCTTTACAAGTCCCCTCCCAGCAAACACAAATAGGTTTGATATTCAGTGGACATCCATTACATGTCCAGATGTCATAGCAACGGAGATCCAGTAGATGTCGAAACACAGAATAGTCAATATCCTGGGTTTTGTAAACTACTGGACCTCCATTGCTATGACATCTGGATATGTAATGGATATCTACTGAATATCAAAACTATTTGTGTTTGCTGGGCTGCTGCTAGTTTGCGAATATTTTTTGACGATTTAGAACCTTTATTATTGGCGAAATATGTTTCCCGTATACCTACGGTTGTTATCGGGGATTTCAATATTAATTTCTTGGTCGCAAAGACGGCACTTACACGCTTTTTTCCCCGTTTTGAGACGGAACTTATGCCGCAGCTTAAAGACAGAATTTCCACAGAACATGGGACTCAGCTTGATTTAGCTTTTGCGAATGCTGTCTTTCGGGAGAAGTCCACCGCAGACTACCGAGAGGCGTGTTACTCTTTTCATCAAGCTGTTTGTTTTTCCGAATATTGATGTCACTTCTCCCACGAATAGGTTTGATAAAATAAAAATATTTTGGAGTTTTATACCTCCGCATACATGTCTGTTGTGTGTGTTATAACTTGTAAATTGTCAAATATTTGTTATATCAACTCGTGTGAGACTACTATTTGGGACTGCCGGGCCCACTTGTTCTCTCTCTGTCAGGCGAGGAATCGACGACACGAGGTCAACGGGTAAAATGGCGAAGGTCGGTGGATCATGTGATAGACGGCCTTGAGTGAGGGTGGAAAAATACGCTTACAGCCAGGGTTGCCAAATGAGAGGTTTATATTTCATTTTGTCAATTTTCGGTGGTCGTTTTTCGGGGAACGTTTATAGGAAAATATTTTAAACAGCTTTTAAAATAAACAAATATTCAAAAACCCTAAAGCCTGTCACGTACACGTAATAACAACGTGAATTCAACGTGTCTAACTACGTTAAAATTTGCTACCTGGGTATAGTATGAACATAAGTATAAAGTAAGTATATAGTATACACAGAAGTATAAAGTAAGTATATAGTAAGTATATAGTAAGTATATAGTAAGTATAAAGTAAGTATATAGTAAGTATATAGTATGAACAGAAGTATAAAGTAAGTATATAGTAAGTATATAGTATAAACAGAAGTATAAAGTAAGTATATATTATAAACAGAAGTATAAAGTAAGTATATAGTATAAACAGAAGTATAACGTAAGTATATAGTATAAACAGAAGTATAAAGTAAGTATATAGTATAAACAGAAGTATAAAGTAAGTATAGTAAATATATAGTAAGTAAATAGTATAGTATATAGTAAGTAAATAGTATAGTATATAGTAAGTAAATAGTATAGTATATAGTAAGTAAATAGTATAGTATATAGTAAGTAAATAGTATAGTATATAGTAAGAAAATAGTATAGTATATAGTAAGTATATAGTTAGTAAATATTATAATATATAGTAAGTATAGTTTATTAACAGTAGTATAGTACATATAATATTAACAGAAGTATAGTAAATATACAATTAACAGAAGTATAGTAAATATAAAATTAACAGTAGTATAGTATATATAATATTAACAGAAGTATAGTAAATATAAAATTAACAGAAGTATAGTATATATAAAATTAACCGAAGTATAGTAAATATAATATTAACAGAAGTATAGTAAATATAATATTAACAGAAGTATAGTAAGTAATATTAACAGAAGTATAGTAAGTAATATTAACAGAAGTATAGTAAGAAATATTAACAGAAGTATAGTAAGAAATATTAACAGAAGTATAGTATGTAATATTAACAGAAGTATAGTATATAATATTAACAGAAGTATAGTATGTAATATTAAAACAGCGAAGTATATAATATTAACAGAAGAAAAAGATTGCGATAATCACGCTAAAATCCTAATTGTACTATAGTTTACTAATTAAATCGTATTTTAATTTTTAAATAAAAAGTTTATTTCTAGAAGTCACATTTAACCATTTATTCATAGTAAAACACGTCTATTTGTATGACGTTTACGTAGTAAACATGCTGTTTGATGTTTCTCTACTGAAAGAAAATTTATCAGAGGGAGGAGTTAAAAATGACGTAAATATCAAGTCGTATAATACTAGGGTTTTATTTTCAATTTTTAAGGCCAACAAAACAGTGAGGCAAATTACTTTTACTTTCAAGGGTATTCTACCTCTCTCAAACGCGCGTGCGGCGGGCCCGGGCGGCGAGGTTACCTCCGGTTCTGAAACCTTGGAGGAGAGAAGTATTCTGGAGTGGAAAAGTCGGGCGCCACCTGCGGCTTTGTAAAATTCCCATCATGCTCTTTTTGGTCGGACGTCATCAAGCCAGAATGATGGCAGATAAAGCTGACGTCCAACCAAAAACCGGTTTAACCGGGGTAGTCTGGGTAATTCTAACAGCAATAGGCGGGAAAGGACGTTCTTATTACCGCTATGGGATTTTCCACTCCAGAATACTTCACTTCTCCAAGCTGAAACACATGGTTGGAACACGTGACACTTTGGCCTTGGACCGTTCTTATTTTCGAGGAGTTTTCGGGGTTCCCTTTTTGATGCAGACTTAGTTTCAGTCTGAGTCACAGCGCTATAGAGGCTAGAATTACATTCCGCGCTTTCGCTGCTTTAGACTTCAGTGCGGGCTTTTGTTCATCCAGTGCTGGCTTTGTAAGTTTCGGGATTCCGTTAGATTATAAATATGGCGGAACAATTTCCTAATATTAACAGTTCTCAAGTAAGGGATATTCTAAATGCATTAGCCTATCCCCGGGTGTTGAATGCTTTAATTAACATCGCTGCTAAGCCGTCCAATATCACCGGCACTTTCACGCCGATTGCAGCTACCGTCAGTCCGTTACTCATAGTCCGACAAGTGTTATATACGACCCTTTCATTGCCGGATCGTCGCAGTTTTGGAACTGTTGATGAAGAAATGCGCTATCGGTTTCGATCAAGGCACAACATTCAAACGAATCGAGAATGTACAGATAACTATCCAAAAAAAGAAAAAAATTGAGAGGTACGTTCCTTTATTGAACAAAACGCTACCTGAGAACAAACGTCACATGTTTATGGAAAGAAACTAAGATTCTACACCCTTAATTCTCTAATCATTTTAACTTTTACCTTTTTATAGCGGAATATTTTGAGATATAGTGCGTCATGCTAAATTAATTCTTAAACAATTCTAGAGGTGTTTGACTTTTGTTCTAAAGTAAGTAGTTAGGTTGATTTTAATAGTATTATTTATTAAGTGAAATTTACTAACTTGCAGCTCTACTGTTGAGTGTTATCCAACCTTTAGGATGACAGTAGTTTTGTTGTATAATAACAAAATCTCGGAAGTCCCTAGAGGACCAATTAAAAAGAAGTTGATAGTCAATGGTTTGATAATACATGCAGTCACATTTCGTAAATTATGGAATGAAGCGCTTGTCCGAAAACATATTTTTGAACTATTTCCCAACAAATTATCTGGACCTTTAGAGTAAGATTTTTTCTATAAATTAAAATTTATGGTAAATAAAATAATTTTTTATTTTGTAAAACTTTTAGATTTGACTTTCTAAAAGCCAATAATACGTTTTTGCATACGATTGAATTATCTCGTGGAGAGGAATTTGATGGAGAAACGATTCATAAAAGCTGGCCAAAAACTCATTTATACATACGCCCACATAAGGATATCAAACTTAGGAAATCAGCCAATAAAATAAATCTAGAGGAGCTCATGTCAAGTTCAGATGAATCCGATGAACTACCAGAAATGGAGTTGGAAAAAAAGGATGGTAAATGAAGAAATAAGATGATACATTATAACATATAACAAGTGGCTATCTAACTTCCTTTTGTTAATTTTAGATGGCGATTCCTACCAATCACCTACAACAGAAAAACTTGCCTCATCAACAGTTAGTGTGATAAATTCACCTTTCCACACAACATTGGCTAACGTGGAAACCAATGGAAACTACACTCCTGGATATAGCACCACCGATTTAACAATTGAAGACTACACCAATACAAGTGGCGACCCCACCGTCCGTCGTGCAAGTGGTGACCAGACGATTCAAAGTGGAAATGGCGACCAGACGATCCAAAGTGGAAATGGCGACCAGACGAACCAAAGTGGAAATGGCGACCAGACGATCCAAAGTGGAAATGGTGACCAGACGACCCAAAGTGGAAGTGGCGGTCAGACGACCTATATTACAACTAGTGATTATCTTAGTGATAGTGAACCACAATCTCTAACAGACGTTATTTGTAATTTAAAAAAGAAAATCAATTTCGAAGCGGTTACCTATTTTTTTATACCAGGGAATAGAGTATTTGATGCTGCAAAACTAAGTTTACAGAGAGAAATTTTTTATCCTTCCGCGTTAGTTAATGTTGTTTTCACTGACGATTTTAATACGCATAAGGGCGCAGTAGAAATGGTTGGCCCCAAACGTGAATTTTTCAGATTACTTGTAGTTGAAGTGGTAGCTGGTAAGGCATTTGAAGGCCCACCCAGGTAGCACCATCACGTATATATTACGTGTTTTATCGAGGTTTCTAAAACGTATACGAAACACGTTTGGTAAACGATTATCATGTCACCAGTTAGCACGTGTTTCCCCACGTAGTTTTAAAGTGTTAAATTACGCGTACATTTAGATCACAAAAGAGCCTATTAAGTTCAAATAGCATTACGTTTGAAAACAATAACCGTGTTTTTTACTCAAATTATACCGTATTAATCAGCGATTTTGCGTGTAATAAGTAGTTACTTTTTGTGTGTATTTAGCGTTTATATTCTGTTATTCAGGTATTATTTCGCGTACATTAATGCAAATTTTGGTGTGTCAATCGGTTTTTTTCGTTGGTCAATCGGTTATTTTGCCTGCATTGATTGTTTATTTTATGCACATTAATTGGTTATGTAGCAAGCATACATTAGTTATTTTGCGTGCATTATTTAGTTGGTTTTGGGCAAAAGTTATTTTGGGTGCATTAATTGGCTATTTTTCGTGTATTTATTGGTTACATGTATTTTGCGTGCATTAATTGTTTACTTTTTTTAATTATGTGATGAAAAGTTACACATTACACGATGAATTTTCGTCTAATATTAGATAGAATAAAGTTTTTGAGATACAATTCAATTATTGATTATGTGTTATAGAGATAAATTATTTTTTCAATAGTGCATGTTTTCACCGCCATTCTCTTTAGGACAAGAATGTATAAGACGGTAAAAGATAGCTTAGTTAATATCAAAAACAATTGACTAAGAAACAACTCCTATACCTCTTCAATGCAATATTTCTTCAATAAGTCTCGATTATCTATAATTGTGCCCAATTATCTTACAAAATGTATGTGAAGGACATACGCCACGGAATTGTAAATTCAAATTAAAGATATACTTATAGTTAATTTCATTATAAATTAATGAGTAGACCTCAGAAAAGAAGTTTTCAAAAATATATTTTGAAATCGCTTTTGAAATCTTGAAATGGAGACCTTTTCTGCGTTTGAAAGTCAAACAATCCTTCGGAAAACAGTAGGTCATAAATAAAAAACCGCTTTATACACGAAAAAAAGCTTAATACATGCAAAATAATAGATAAATTTATTCTAAATAATCTCTTCGTGCACGCAAAATAAGTGCTTATGTACTCGAAAAATGTCCTCTTATTGTTTGCCAAATATCTGCTTAATACACTAAAACTAACAACATAATTTACGCCAAATAACCTATATATACACGGAAAATATCGCTTAATACAAGGAAAATAACCAATAAATATCCCCAAAATAACGAATTAATGCTCGACAGTAAAGCACGGCAAATATCCCTAACTACGTGAAAAATAACCAATAAGTGCACGAAAAAGAAGCGTTTGACATGAAAAATAATAATTTAATGTACTCTAAATAATCTCATGAATAATAATGCATGAAATTTAACCACTAAATACAAAAAACTCATTACTATACACGCCAAATACCAGCTTAACACCGTATGATTTAATGTAATTAAAGCCCAGTTCACACTATACAAATACTTGGGCGTGAACTGGGCTTTAAACTTAAAAAGCGCATTGTATAATCGGTAAGCACGCATAATTTAACACTTAAAAATACCTGGTGGAAGTAAATAGGGGTAAGTAAGGTGATAAAATTTTTGCGTGGTCAAAGATACTCCCAAAGGAGGGTATTTAAAAGGAACCATTCACTACGCCACTGGTTATTTGTCCACTTTTTGAAACATCAATTACCAAACTACTGATGTATTTTGAAAATATATCCGGTGTAGCAGGAGCACGTGTAAATTAGGCATACATCTACGTAAGCACAACGTAAAGCTTAACACTTTTCCAACTTAGTTACTTATCTACTATTTATATACGAAAAAACTACCTGTCTGCCAATATAGTGATATATTCACCATATCTATACGTAGGAAACACGTGTACTGAAACAACACATGACTGAATAAGTGTCTTATATACTACCTTAACACGTTGAAATAACGTATATATTTTACTCAACACCGAATATAAACGATGAATACTAAATATCACCCTTAAATACACGTGCTCGTGCTACCTGGGCAGAAAACTCCAGATCAATTAGTACAAACGGCTCGGCAAGAGGTGAAAATTTGTACTATTTAGCTGGCCTTATATTTGCCATGTCCATTGTTCACGGGGCTCCAGGCCCACAATGCTTGAGTTAAGTACTTTTCCAATGTCTTAAGCGAAATCCAAGTGAAGTCAAAGTGTAACTTGCAGATATCCCTGATACTGACTTTCGCGCTAGATTAGAGGAAGTATCACAATCAGAGAGCTTAGAACAGTTACGTGAAAAAGTAGACAAGATATCTGACCTAACTTTGATATCTGGCAATTTTATTGATATTGAGTACAAAGAGGAGTTGTGTGCAAGAGTAGCTCATTTTTTGGTGATAGGGCGTTGCCTCCAAAATATCGATGATATTAAAAGAGGTTTAAATATTTTTGGCGTTTTGGGAGCAATTTCATCTAATCCGGAACAATTTCGGTCTATTTTGGTTGACAATGGTCAAAAGAAATTGACCAGAGATGATATTTGTAGTATTTTCAGCGTTAAATACTCCGAAAAAGGAAATATTAAGTACGAAATTGAGCAAGTTGCTTTTAGCTTCTATCTAAATTATCTATTTGATATTAAACTTGGATTTAGTGATATTACATTTGAAAAGTTGCTAATTTTCGCAACCGGCGCGGATAGGGAGCCCCCGACGGGTTTCGCACCCAAACCCTATATTCAGTTTATGCATGGAAATTTCAATAATAGTTCGACTCCAAGCAGATTCCCGATGGCGAACACTTGCGCGTTGATATTAAATTTGCCGGTTATACATAGTAATTTTCAAAATCGCGATGGATTTCGCGATAATAGGGAGTCCTGATTTTAGACAGTCTTAAAAGTATCTCTTTTCCCCAACCGCTCTCAAGTATTGTAGCCCTTTTTCAAGTCTTAAATATATTATGTTATCTTCAAATACAGTACGTAAAAACTACTGTTAAAATTTATTTTGTTGCCTAAAAAGATGTAAAACTACTGAAATATATTTGTGCCTTAAAAGTTTTAAAGCTACAGTAAGATACGTCCTTTGTTGTGACTTAAAAGAATTAAAAATATTTTTAAACGAAATTTTTCAAATCAATTTTTTTTATCTAAGCAGAAGTAAATGAACCGCAGTTATCAGATCACTACTTCCCACGTTGCAGGCGTTTTTCTTATGGAGTTACTTCCTCGTATTTTCAGTTTTCCACGATCCAATATCGACCAAAAGTCAACAAACCTTAAACCTAGGAGAAATGAGAAAGGTAGTATTAACAAGGTCGTACCACGTATGACCACAAGTAACAAATAAGTTTCACACTTATTGGAGCAGTACGCCTAGCTTTCGTATGACCAGAAGTTATAAATAAGTGTGACACTTATCGGAGAAGTACACGTCGCTTTCAACGTATGACCAGAAGTAGTAAATAAGTGTGACATTTATCGAAGCTGTATTTTACGGTATACGCGTTGATAGTTCAAACAAACTTAACACATAAAGAGGATAGTGTGTATTTGACCGTCGTACGTCTTGTTGCTTACATTGTTTGATTTGTTTGATTAATTTATAATTATGATATAAACTTAACTTTTATTTTTTAATTAAGCTGGTTTAAATACTTTACTTTCCCTGCTTTTCAAGCAAAAACAACTAAAAAGGTAGGATATTTTAGTATGTTATTATATGAATGAATTTGATAATTAAATATTCAATTTGAATAAATTTGAAAGTTTTATATGGAATATGGATATGATAAGCATTATATTAGAATGAACAATATAAAATAAGTTTTAAAGAAAAAAACATTTTTGTACAGTTTGAACAATTGTTTAAAAGTGTGTTTTTTTTCTTTAAAGCTTAGGTTTATGTGCAAGACTTGGCCAGTTTTCCATAGTCAATATAAAATAATTATCGGTTTACCATTATTATACACAGCGACGGTAGTCGCTGTTTATATATAGGTAGTGTCGATTTTAACATTATAACTGTGCTTTCCCCCACGCTTAACGCTATGGAAAAGTTAGCCCGTTTGGCATTCAAAACCTATGGTAATTTAGCATGGGCTTCACGCTATGGGAAAACCAATATGCCCTATGGTAATTTTTGCTGATTTTTAACTTAAGAACTGTTTAGTTGATTGTTTTAAAATTTTTAAGGGGATCTTCGTTTAAGTGTAGTGTAATTTCTTTGGTATAATTGATAAAATAAATTGCAAAATAAGTGTTTGAAAATTAACTTTTTAAAACACATTGATTTACAAATTACCGTCAGATGGCGATACATCTACCGGTCCAGAAACTTTTACCTTGAGGGTGTGGCCTTCATTGGTTATGTCTCTGGTCAATAATCCGAATAATGCGAAAAGTAAAATGGCGGATTGCAGCCATGCTCTAGCTCGTCTTTTATCTAAGCCTTGGCTAACACATTGAGTGTTATCCATTTCATTTTTTCGAATATCATGGTCGAGTGTGGTCGTATGGTTAAAGATGAAAGATCTACGCTGCTTGCTGCTGGAGGCAGCACGAGTTCGAGTCCCATCAATAAGCATAATAAAACGAAATTGATTTTAATTATTTTTGTGAATAATTAATTAATTTTTATTATTAATTAATTATTAAACTATAGGTAGTGTTATTTTAACATTTTAATATAATTTTTTTATTAATAATTATACATATATATAATATATATATTATATGTATGTATAATTTTTATAATTATATATATAATAAATATAGTATTATATATATTACATTTATATATATATATATATTATATATATTATATATATTATTTGTCCCGTATGAGTGGAAAAAATATATCTGTTAGTTTGCTAGTTAATCAAATGGAAAGCAACGATAAGGAGTTGGAAGCTAGTTTGACAGCTTACATGCAAAATATGCCAGGTACTCAAGAATATTGGTATAAGCGATGCGGTGAAGTCAAATTAATGTGTTTTTATTATGGTCCACCTACGTGGTTTGTAACTCTAAATCCGGCAGAATACGATTGGATTGAACTACATGATCATTTGCGATCTTTTTACCCATCAAATGATAAAAGTTCCTGTTGACGAACTTTGCAATAACGACCCATTTGCAGTAACACGACATTTCCACAATAGGTTTCAAGCAGTTTGGGGGGAAGTTGAACATTTTTTGGAGGGTAGAATATAAGTCGAGGTGTTCCTTACAGTCATTTTATTTTATCGATAAAAAACGCACCGAAAATTGGCGAAGCGTCTGATAAGGACGTTATGGACTTTATCCAAAAACATTGCACTTGTGCGTTGCCAGATAAAACTAATAGCCCAACGTTGTACGATTTAGTATCCAAATATCAATGGCACAAATGCAATCCAACTTGTTTGAGGAGGACAAAAATTGGTGAAGCGTTTGTAACGCGTTGTCGTGTTAAATTTCCCAGAGAAGTTACTAGTATCGTTAAACTGAATAAAGTTGATACCACTATAAGACATCATGTCTCGGGTAAATCATTGATAAAACTTTATTCACTGCCTAGAACCGAAGCCGAAAAACAAATCTTCGTAGTCGTCTTTGGTCTTAAGAACACAGAAATCGCTTACTTAAGCGATATAAGGATTTGCAATCATTAAGAGATAATGAGCCGGAAAGCACAGATATTTTTATGAAACAACTTGTCGATGATATTTATCCTAATCGCCCTGACAGTCGAGAAGACACTTGTTTCTATGATTGGGCGCGATTCTATTATCGTGTTACCACTAAAACCTAACTCAAAGAAACTGCCTGGAATATTGGAATTATAGGAAGGAGTGGGTTTCGTGAAAATGAGAGTAAAGCCCTTTCTCGTTCAACATCCGAAACACGATTTAGCTAATCTGAATCAGATGCTGAAAAATTCTACCACGGCAGGTTGATCCTGTTTTTACCTTGGCGAGAAATTTCTTCTTTATTAGGTAATTTTATGTCGTTTAAAGATTCTTTTGAAAGCCATTTACCGAAGTTAAAAGAGATGGTGAAGTATAATGAAAAGTTAAATACGTTATTAGACGCTGAAAAAGCACTAGAAGAAGCATTGGCTAAAAATACACCACCTAACGGGCAAAATAACTTTGTGGAAGATCTCTCTGATAATCCGATTGAAGGTAGAGAATTAATAGAAGATGAAAAGGCAATGAAAGAAGTGACCTCAGTTGTTAATGAAAATTTAATTTTAACCCCTGAAAGTCTTGTTGATAAACTTATACCTTTGTTTGCAGATCAAAGGAGTATACTTAAAAATCATGTTAAACATTTCTGTGGCTTAGATCCACCAAAAGAAGGTTTATTCGTATTTGTTAGTGGATACGGAGGAACTGGAAAGAGTTTCTTGATAAAAACTCTGAGAATAGTTCTGTGTATCCATCTTCAGGACCACCTTAGTGTGGGTTTGGCAGCTCCTACCGGATTGGCTGCTCATAACATAGGAGGGGTTACCTTACATCGTTTGTTGATGCTGCCGTTTCAACGCGGCAAAACAGCAAAGTATTATAAATTGGGTCCCGACTGTTTGCGTGTTATGAAAAATGCTTTAGGTCGTTTGAAGCTACTTATAATCGATGAAATTTCGATGGTGTCTTCAGCTTTTTTTTCTTTATCACCAACCCGAAATCGCAACTATAGGCGGCTATAATTTGTAATTACCGAAAAAAAGCCAATTATTTAAGTGTCTCACACGGTGACGTGATAAATATATTTTAGTTCTATTTTCATGTTTCCAGATCCTATTTTACATAATACAAGTCATCAATAGCAATATAATATTTACAGTATGGAATTGGGTAATAGTTTAAATAAATCTGTGGTGCAAAACCATGATTTTTCAAGAGTCCTTGAAATTTAAAAAAAAATTATAAATTTTTTCCAGTTGGAAAGCGAAACCGTTTCTTAAATATAATTCGTTAAAACACGATTTTTGAAGGTTTGAAATTAGGACCGCGTCTTGGGAAATATATGAAAGCCCGTATTTCTAGAGCTATTTGAGATACGAAGCTGAAATTTTGAATTTCTTAAACATAGACGGGATTTTAGTTTGGTGAAAGTGTAACTAAAATAGGAGGTGGTGGCGGGGTGACCTTGAGTGATTTGACATGGATCAGCACTATAATAATACAAAGCCGCAGAAAAATTAAAACGATAAACACTTAAATCTTCGAAGTTGCTATTAGTGCTAAAATTAAATTAGTCTTTTGTCGTTTGGATTTAGACGTTAAGACGGGTTTTCTATATCTCCTTACTGATTACAAATGAATTTCTCAGAAATCTTAATTTAAATAAAATTGGGGAAATGTTATATAAGTGCTTTGGTCTAAGAGCATTACGAGAACAAAATAAAAATTTGGAAAATGGTCGTATATTTCGTCGACGGTCGGTGATAATGGCCAGCTTGAAACATGCTACCCAAGCCCCGAGAGGCTGAAGAGTTTTAACTCCTCGTCGCCAGATGGTTGTTGGAGACGAAATAACGAATCCTAGAGTAGTGACTTAATTTTATCCACAATACTTATAAAGAGTCTTAGTCCGACTTGGAGCAAGTTCAGTCCATTGCTGGTGAGTAAAGTGTATCACACTGGAGCATGGGCCGATTGGGTTGGAGTTCTGCTGGTAGAGCTGGACTGTTTGTTTCAAACTGTGACAAGAAGATTGAGAATTTATTATTTATAATTACGCAGGAATTAATATATATGTGACAAGAAGCCTTAAAATGAAAAAAATAATTGGTAATCTAACTGCTTGAAGTTTTGTTAACTGACCAAAAGTGTGTAGTTGTGGGTTGACTCAATTGGGAGATAAAGCTGTCGACTGTCAAAATAGTAACAAGAATGCTCAAAGCTGCGTGGAAGTAAGGGGCACAAGTCCATTGTCTGGTGGACGAGCGAACTTCCTGAGAAGAGGAAGGACTTACCTTCGCGCAGGAGGAGGTTCCAGAGAATGAGGGACCAACGGAGGCATTGAAGGTCGATTATTGTCGGTTGTTGAAAAGTTATAGAGCAAGATCCCTACTCCTTACCTTACGAACTGGCTACTAAGAAGGTGAAGTGCAAAATTTAAATTAATTGCATAGAAAAGCCTGATGATTCTTTAACCATAAGTATTGAGGAAACGTGGTCTACTCTGTTGGATACTCTCTTTAAAAAGTACTCCACGAATGATGATAAATATGTTCACACAAAAATAAGGGAGTCATTGCACAAGGATTTCACGAGTCAGAACGATGAACCGTTTACTAGTGATCAGGTTTTGGATACCTTCAACTCTTTTTATAAGGGCAAGGCTTCAGGTGAGGGTAATATTACCATCAAGGTATTCAAGATTGCTTTCTTAGCTTGCCCAGTTGTGTTTGTCAGGCTTTTTAACGCTTGCCTTGGCATAGAATATTTCCCTAAGCTTTGGAAGGTTGCTAAGCTAATCTTTCTGTACAAAGAAGGCAGAGACAGGCAGGATGCAAAGGCTCAAAGCCTAATTTCGCTGCTTGCTGTGGTAGGAAAGGTGCTGGATAAGCTGTTGTCAAGAAAGTTATACTGCAGCAACAAATTGCTTAATGAAAATAAATATGGGTTTAGACAAAATCGGTCAACGACTCAATGTCTTACCAATATGGTGAACAGAATCATGGATAACAAGACAAATAATTGTCATACCAGTCTTATATTTTAAGATATAGAACGTGCTTTTTACAATGTGTGGATTCCGGGAATCTTACACGGTTTAAGGAACTTTAAGTGTCCGAAAAACATATACGAGACGTATGTTAACTATCTGAAAGATAGGGAAGGAGTGGTGAGGGCCGGCAGTACCTGCATTCGGAGGGTCCGGCTCCACGGCTGCCCTCTGGGTTCGTGCAGTGGACTTCTGCAATTCAGTGTGGTAATGTATAGCGCACTGACGATATACTCAAATCCAGGCTCTCACGGATGACTTGCCATCACTTTTCTGGGGAACTTCCAGGCGTGCTCTTGAAACTACCGGTAAAGTGTTCGTCGATAAGTTTATTGAGTTGAGCCAAGTCTATAAGCTGAAATTTTCCAGAAAGAAGTCTGCGGCAGTCACCTTCGCCGCCAAGAGTGTCTCCCAATCTTTAAGTTGGGTGTGGTCAACATTGTTAAAGTGGAAGGTGGTCGGTGTTACCATTGATAACAAGCCGACGTTTCATCCTTACCCCGAGGAAGTCAGTGTCCGGGTGACAAAGCTTTTGCAAAACATTACTTGTTATACAAAGGTTTAGTGGGGCCTTGATAATAAAGCGTTACGGACTATCTAGAATGGTTGCTCTGTAAGAGTGGTAGCGTACGCTTGCGGTGCATGGTGGAAGAGCACGCAGAAAAGTGTAATGGTGAGGAAGTTGAGCATTATTCAGAGAATTGCTTCACTACCTATAACTTGTGCTTACCAGACTATTTCGAGTGAAGCGCTAAGGGTCCTTGCTGGTATACAACCGTTGGACCTGGTGTCCAGATCCTTCTGTTTCAGAGAGGACATGAAACACTGTGAGGTGGAGTTACTAGGTGGTGACTACCTCTACCCAGGTGACCCATGGAAGGACCACCCATCTATCAAGAAGAGCAACTACCCAATGGAAATGGAGTAAAGGTGTTTACTGACGGTTCGTTGTCCAGTCGGGTTGCCGGAGGGGCATTCATTGTGTATAGGAACGGTGTGGAAGTCTATAACATGGTCAGTTGCATTAATAAAAAGGTGGATGCGTTTTCTCTAGAGAACTTAGCAATACATGAGAGTATTTGCTGGTTGAAGACGCAGGGGCAACGTCCAGGTGATGGTGCTTAGGTTTTTACTGATAGTCGTTTTGCTATTAACGCTATAGGCAATCATAAAAACAATCATGGCTTATGCCATAAAATCCGTAAGCTGATGAAACGGATGGTGACGCAGGTCACGTATACTTGGATGAAGTCACACACTGGGTGTGTTGGGAATGAAAGGGCTGACTTTATCGCAAAGTCAGCAATCGTACTTCCGGAGAAGAAGGAGTTAAAACCAACCAAGTTAGTGGTTAAAAAGTGGTAAAATTAGGTAAAGACTCATAGGTGGCAGGATACGTGAGATGGGAGTGAGAAAGGTAAAGTTACAATGAGGTACTTTCCTAAAGTTAAAAGTAGTTTAAAAACGAACTACTATTTGACGCAAATCCTTAGTGGACACGGTAAATTCTCACTTTACCTGTACAACTTAGGGCATATTGCATCGCCCAAATGCATATGCGGTGCTTTGGAAGCAGTCTCAGAGCACAATGTTTGTAACTGTCCCAAAACGGACCATTTAATAAGAAGACCACTCCATGCGGATGGACTTCTAAACCTGGATAACGAAACGATCAACGAGCTGGAACGTGTAATGCGTTACGTCGTTGTATACTTCAATGTGTTGGTTTTAGGAAGGGATTCTTAATTTCATATACAGGTCGCTGTCTCGGCCAGGACAAATGATGCTAAACCCTCTAATGCTTAGGCGCTGCACAAGGTATATAAATACAATTACTTTGACCTCCTTCAATATGTCAAAGGATGTTGCATCCATTAGTATGTTCTATTTAAAGCGCTTTACGAAACATGTTGGGTAATCCATGGCTCACAAATAGCGATACCTTTTCGCCGTATTAAAAGAATAATTAGATTTTGTTAACTCTTAACATAACAGAATCCCATTTAAATCCGGGAGCAACAATTTATTTCTTAAACATCTTTCATAGGACGAATCTTCAACTTTTTGCCCAATTTCACACAAAGATTGAGAAAACAAATCAAACAAATAAACATTCTGCACGATATTTATTTCAGTCGTTAATTACATGATGTACATGTTCTTAGAGATCAAAGCCCATGGGCCTCTCGGTCGCAATGTTTAAAAAATGTACACAGATGCTTTAAGCAAGCGATTTCTAGTAAATTTAATAGACAGGTAACGAAGCTAATAATGCAAACTCCAATATGAATAAAGATTATCAAATAGAAGCATTTAATATTTAAAGCTTCAACTGGTGTTTCGAGATTTGGTTCAAATAACTTTATACACTGCAAAGGAATATAAGAATGTATATCAACAAGATGATTTTGCATTCCAGATACAAAGTGCATTACGGACCTGTAAAACAAATGGCCTTATTTGTGGTGATAAAAGTAGGGCTCGGGGATTGATTAACTTTTATCCATAAATAAGGAAGAGCGCCTTTTATCAAAAATAAATTATTTGAATAAAAATAACTTCCATATTTTTCGATTAATTTTATCCGAATAAATTAATCATTATGTATTTTTAAACATTGTGCCCTCTTACAGGTTTTTTATCAGTTCATACTTTCAATTGCTTCGGCTCTGTGCAACCTTTAACCATTTATAAAAATTTCGTTTACATACTTTTTTCCGCAAAAGAAATATAATAGTTCTACAATTTATCGAAAAAATAATCGTTTAGTGATTTTCGATTTTGATTAATTTTTTTACTAATATGGAATTATAAAAATATATGTTTACATATTAACGGAAAAATACCTATTGAAGTTCAGCATTTTTATTAAATGTACAAAACCAGAAACTCGCGCAATCGAATTGACTAATCATAAGCGCCTCGCTATTTAACAAATATTTTTCGTATAACTTTCGTGATTAATCATGATCGAAGCGGCTGTGAATGACGCGTCTGCCGTAGCTATAGAAGGTAGGTAGAAGGAAGCCTGGTTTGGAATAACTTCATCGTGCTTGAAGACAGTACAAGCTGTAAACACTGTGAAAAGCAAGTTAGTAATATTGCTCAGTAGCTCATCGCCGAACCAATGTTTTATTTATTTTTAGGGTATACAGGGTGTCTTAATTTGATCGGCCCAGGCATTTTCCCCAAAAACTATAGTTGCTAGAAATGTGAAATTATCAGGATATACTCTCTCGGGGAGGACCCTTTTCTTTTGGAATTTTCAGACGAATCCCCACAGGAAAAAGTCCGGTGGTGAGAAATCTGGGGACCTCGGAGGCCATCGTACTGGACAGTTCTTGCCTATCCATCGCCCAGGGAACTCGTTGTTAAGGTACTGCACCGTCATGCTGGAACCTACGGCGTGGGACGTCGACTAATGGCACATCTTTCAACTCGTCTGCTACTTCATTTTGTAGAAAGGTCGGGTAGTTCTGCCCATTGGGTCGACGCGGAAGAAAAGATGGCCCAATAACGCGATCTCCCAGAAGACCAGCCCAGACGTTTAAACGGAATTGTACCTTGATTGTGGTGAAAAAATCCCCCAGTGTGGATTTTCATCACTCAACCAACATGTGGTTATTTTGGCTGTTAAACGGGCCGTCTCTCCCAAAGGAGCACTCGTCGGACACAAAAATCAAACGGAGGAAATCTTCGTTTCCGTCGGCCATAGTACAAAACCAGTTACAGAAATCCAGCTGAAGTCGCTAATCACCATCGTTAAGTGCTTGGTGTAGCGTGGCACGAAATGGGTGATAGTTATGACGGTCAAGGACACTCGAAACATAGTACTTTGACAAGTCCAAATCAGAGCAGGCCATTCTTATGCTTGCTCGAGGGTAGGCGACAAAGTAGGCGATGATTGTGTCTTCCATGTTGATGTTGTCATGGCCATTTCCGCGGAATTGGCAATTAATGTTGCCTTCGTTTTCAAAGTCTCGGACAGCACGGATAATAGTGTGGTGATTTGGACGACTGTCAGGATACAACGGCCCTAAATGGGTCGGAGTGTGCAATAACTGGTGGCTTTACCGGGGAGTCGGGATCCGGCTCTTGTAACCCATAAGGGCGGTGACGCACTGGGAGATGTTAGCTTCGATCAAATGGTCCTATCTCTACCTCCGACTTCGGTCAGGTTTGGGCTGGATACTGAGCTTCGGCTCAGGCTAACGAAGAGGGTCCGTGCAAACTGGCCGCTTCGGCGGATTGGGTAGCCTGCTGTGGGGCGGCGGGCCTCCGTATGAGGGCACGGCGGTCCTGTTTCCCGGCCTTTTGGAACCACACAAAATAAAAAACACGTGGGAAATTCAGTTGGAATAAATTAGACGGTTTCGTGGACTTCTTGCAACATTCTTGCACCCAAATAAGACGCGTGAATTCTTGAATTCTACTATGTAAATTGTATTTTCTGTAAAAAACTATTTAAAAGGATTTGGCTTAAAAAAGTCCTTTTTTATCTTTACAAACATACGATCATTTCAAATTAGATAGGTTTTTCTTTCTTTTTCATGAGACGTTAACCTTTTTGGTTAGTACCAGCTTGTTTTTTTTCATGACGAATTATTTCAATGAAAAATTGTCCGTTTTTGACCAAACCAATTTCATTAAAGGTTTTCGAGTACGTTCTACAACATTTTGCTAGAAAATTTTACGATTTTTCTGAAAATTCCAAGAGAAAAGGGTCCTCCCCGAGAGAGTATATCTTGATAATTTCACATTTCTAGCAACTATAGTTTTTGAGAAAAATGCCTGGGCCGATCCAATTAAATTAAGACACCCTGTATAAAACCCCGGCAGACCGTAAGATCATATGAATAAGTCATCGACGCTATCACCTTGAACGAAAACATCCAGAAATCCTTTGCGCGATTAAGGAGCCGCTGGCGGTAACTTTTATATTTTATTTAAAGTATTTTTATTAATAGTAAGGGGCGTTGGAGCCGGGTGAGCTGTAAATATCGAAGACATCATCTTAACTATCTATTTCAGGCTAACAGAGGCGGATAACGCTATGGAATGTCTTAAAAAATGGGTGGGTGCGACGGATCAACCCTTTACTTCAATTGAACACGCTTCGTTTAAGCAAATGCTAGTAGCAATGAGTCCGAAAAAACTCCCCCCCCCCCCCCCTGCAACTATGTCGAAAATAGTTTTATTTTGGAGTTGGCGTGATAGTAAGGAATTACTAGTCTGGTAGTTGTCCCAACGCCACTATTGTTGCGTTTTAAATCATTACAATCGAAAAAGGTGTTTTAAACAAAAAACGAAATGACGGTGACATTAAACAATGATACACGAACAAACGAAATTAATAATTTAATAAGAGATTGAGTGTCTATCACCATTTTGTGTCTGTGTATAAATAATTTACACACTCCGGTCCTCAGTGTAAACGTCAGCATAGTTGGAAAGTTTAGACACCAAAATATTAATAAAATCTGACGCCGAGTTAAGGAAGTTCACTTTATTAGACATTGGATGGGCCAACCTAGATAAACTTATTATACTTCTCAAGGTAAATCCCATTTTCTTACGTTAACTTATAATCAAATATCATAGTTCTATAGCCTTTTACAAAATGTTTGCGCGTGTTCGAATGTGGCACTGGGTGACAATTCGGAACCACTCCTTCTGCGTAGAGTTTGCAAGTTATCTCCCCACTGGTTAAAGGGGTTTACCCCGAGATTTTCGGTTTCCCTTTCACATAAAAAGGTTAACGGTAATATAGTTAGTGTAGGGAGCTGACGGTTAGCTCGCGTGGCATGAAGTACTTTCCACCACCCTCCTACGCGTTATAACCCAGTCACTGGTTAAAAGGACTTATTAGTTGTAAGCTGTAGTGGTGTATGGGGTATTATAGCCTATACCTGATAATTATTATTGTTAAGTTCCACGAGATACCGAGCTGAAACTTTCGAAATAAACTGACAAAATACCGAAGAATGTTTCTGTGCAATTCGTAGCTGCGCATTTGCGCCATTTTGAGATATTTTGGGTTAAAGTGAACAGAAATGACCAAATTTCAGTTATTTTCAATGTAAAACTCAATTTTGGCCAGGGTCGATGACGTCCAAATACAACTTATTTTTGTGTAAGAAATAACTTACGATAGGTTTATGATATATCAATAAAACGAACATGTAGCGTCATCTGTAGACGAAGTAGCCCCCAGGTGGCGCTATCGTCTTCAAAGCTATATTTTCCAAATCACCTCACCGAAACAAAGCCCTGAAGCACATGAAGTCGTTTTAGGGCCGGGGTACGGTCGAAAAGTCGGCATTATAGTCGACGACCAAATGCCGACCTAAAAACATCCGAACGTTTTTCGACCCTAAAACCGTAAATCCTTTTTTGGGACTATTTATGGTCGGTATGCCGACCATTATCCGACTTAAAATAGAGCTTACATTTAATTATTACCCCTGTAGCACAAAGAGTCGATTTAAGGTCGTGATTTGCCAATTAATCGATCAAAACTGTTAAACTTTGGCGATTTAATAAAACAAATGGAAATATTTTTAAAATAACTTCCATTCTGTATTATATTTTTTCGAAAAATATTATATATTCCATCTGATTATGTTTCCTTATTAAAAATCTCTCAGCTCAAGTAGGTTACATTCGTATAGCTAAGATATTATTAATGAAGATTTATCCGTTACTTTTACTAAGCCCCAAGTAACTCTAGAACTATACTCTAGATTCAAGAACTTTCCGATTGACGGAAATAAACTCATTGTTTCACTACCGTTCATGGGACTTGACCAAGTACATACATGTGTATAGCTATTTATATAGCTATATTTACGGTTTTATTTGGTCATTTTCAGTCACTTAAAATATCAATAGTAAGTCGTTTCGACGTAATGGTACAGTACATTCTAAGTCGGGATGACGTCGTTTCGGAGTTGGTTCTTAGGTCTATTAAAAGGCGGTAAAGAGTCGACGTTTTGTAGGCGGCCGACGGTCGGCCGACCCTTTTACCCCTAGGACATTTCGACCCTAAATCCAAAGGTCGGCCGACCGTCGACCGACTTTAGTGTTTAGTACCTTTTGCCGACGTCGGCCCGACTCTAATTTGCTACAGGGGCAGTACACTGTGCAACGTCACGGTGCCATGTCCTTAATCTGACACTGTTTATTGATAAGCTGGCTTTCTTTTATTGTAAGTCGAATTTACGGCACATTTTAAAATAGCTTCCTTTTTACCATAGATGAATAGATAGAAGTTTATTGTTAATATATATTTGGTTTCATTCCACTTTATTTACTTTCGGAAAAATAAATATTTGAAATTTACTCTTAACCCTCGAATAAGTTTGATAAAAAAACATCTTCTGTTTTCCGAAAAATATATAATTTAATTTGGTTAAAAAGCTATAAATTCGTCGTTTTTTCTTTGATTAAAAAGGATTTCCTTAGTCTAATTGATAAAAACTTGGAATCATTTTTATGAAAAAATTTATTTTTGAAAAGGTTTGGCGATGTCGTACTTCTAACGATTAAAATCTCGGGTGTATTTTTTCATACTAAAACTTTATCAGATAAAATATTTCAAAATTTTATTGATAAATTTTCTGTAAAATTTTAGATTAATCGTATAATCATGAATTTTCCGAAAAAAACGATCAGAAAACCCCGAGCCCTAGATAAAAGGAAATTAAATTTCAATTGCATAGTATTATTTCAGTAAAACAATACACAATGAAAAATATTTATATTACTGGCGAATATAACACCCATTAACTAGTAGTAGAAATATGTAACGCTATCTTTTTCAGTTCTAGGTGTAGTTATCTTCTGAAGCGAGCACTTTCTTGCAATAAATCACACCGAAAAGTTAAACTTAGGATGCTTTTATTTCAAATAATAATAATAATAATTATTATTATTATTATTATTGCAAACTTCTTAATAATGCAAATTCACAGTTTTTTCAGCAAATTATAATTAAGAGACGTTGAAGTGTCATCGAAAAAACGGGAATTTTCAGCGGCTTTCATCAAAATGCTAAATTGCGCGAAAAGGTAGAAAGGTTCATAATCCAAAGGGGGAAAAAGCTAACCCTTAAAAATGTTTAATAAAATTACTTAACTTATGAGTTACTCGTACTAATAGTTCTTCGAGCATCAATTAAACTCGGACCAAATAGATCTTCGAGTCCAACACCAAATAAATTGAAAATAAAAAAAAACAGAATCTCCAACAGATAATTGACTGGTTTCGCTCTATTTGAGACTCTTCAGTACAGTGCAGGGTATCTGGCGTATCAAAAAGAAACTAAGCCTAATCATTAACCATTTCAAAAAGCGGGGTGTAGCAACGGAAATCCGAATAAAAGAATAGTGGTGGTTATCAAAATAAACCAAAATTTAGTTTAAAGGGGGTTCTTTTTAACTTAACTATGCATCAAAATGAGCCAAGTTTAAAGGGATTATTTTTAACTTCACTTGGCATCAAAAGGAGCCAAGTTTAAAGGGGGTTCTTTTTAACTTCACTTTGCAGCCAAATGAGCCAATTTGGAAGAGTGTAAAATGAAAGTAGAAATAATTGAAAGCCCTAACAAAGAGTCACATTATCCAAAAAGCGTACGAGAAATAAGGGCTGTAAATTTCACTTTGTAAAGTGCTTTTGGCCGTCTTTACAAATAATAAGCCTCTGGCATGGTTACATTTACAATTCGGTAAAATACTGCTTTGCGCGAAAACAAATTTGTCAATACATTTCTCAGAAAGAGAGCCCAGAGGGTAAAATGTTATTGGCTCGATTCTTCTTCGTCACTAACGATTTTTTAGGAAATATATTTCACTTTGAAATCATATTATTGAAAGAAAATGGGTTTCTTTAAGACGCAATTAAATGTTCATTTAAAATTAAAAAGAGAATATGGGATCACAATTTTCAATAAAAATTTTGATAAAGAAACTCTAAAATAAATGTTTACAATTTTTAAATTATTAAACCTAACCTCAGGCTAACGTACTTTTTTACATTAAGGAGAAATACTATATCCGCGAGTATAATGGCGTAGGTATTTTATGGTACGAGGAGGGGGCTTGTTCTTCAATCGTAACGAAAGATGTAAGTTTTAGTGAGCCAAGGACATACCGAGATGATTTTTTAGGGAAGAGGATCTTAATATTAAGAGCATGAGCTCATTTGTGAGCTATAGTCTCAACATGGTCTTTTCCCGAAGAATAAAATAATAAATTATTTTAAAGGCATTTGAAAAATCAACCAGGGCATTTGTCTCAGTGCATACGTAAGTTCGAGACCACCTACCTAACGAACTAGATACTTTAAGCATTTTATAAAATATATACTACAAAATTATTTAAATTAAATGTTTTATAAAAGAATACCAAACAGAGTCATTTTTCATCTACAAATCCGTTGTTTGTTGGTTAGTTATTTTTCAAATATCATTTCAAAGATTGGTAACAATTAAGCCATTGGTATATTAAATCCTTGACGTTATTGTCTAAACCTTTTCTCATAAGGTATGCACCAGGCGTTGACATATATATAACAGCTTGACCAAATGCTTTCCCGAAATTCATCTCGAAATATCCACCGACCATGTTGTAAATCGCCAAAGCGTAACCGTCTTTCGCAAACACAACGGCTCCTTTATTCGATAATATCTCTACAACTGCGGAAGCATCTTTAAATCTACGCAATTGACTTAAGACTTGAGGATATTCAACCTTAATTACATTCTAGAATATAAATAATCATATTAGCTATTAGTCAGGTCATAAGTGGTATTACTCTAAGTACCCAACTTCGAACGGGTTCTATGGGGGCCATGCCTGTCTCTCTCTAAAATAGTACTATCTAACCATTTCCGTGGTAGGCTTACGCTTTAGTGCTTGGTTACTAGAAAACCGAAGGGGAAGAAAAAAACGAATGTCTCTCGAGTTTCCTTTCGATTCCCGAGGCTCGGCTCGATTCGCGGAGAGGGGGTTAGTTAAGAATATTCTTTCCCCCAAAATCTTCTATACAAGAGAAACAGCCTAACCCTCCGCCCCGTTAATTCCCGTTTGGCACACTAGTGGGCGCCACTAGCAGAAATAAAATTCAAATCTTTCTCTCTTTGATTCTCTCGAGGATTTTTCGCGCTCGCAACAGCCCCACCTCACGTGCTGACGTCACGAAAAGGGGGAGAACATATCCTAGAGAACAGCGCGTCTTGGGTACTTAGAGTAATACCACTTATGGTCAGGTTTAAAACAGAATAATATTAAGCCAAGAATGCGAGCGATTGTCAAGGATAAGAAATAGTTTAAAAACCTTTAAAAACTATCGAGGTAATCGCTACTCATACGAGCAAAATTAAAAACAACGCAAAATTTGTGATTTTGGCGCCACCTACCATATTTTGATAAAATACTTACATGCCTTTGCTCTTAATTTTTTTTAAATTTAACTAATTGTTCTTTTAAAAAGAAAATAAAGAAATAAAATGGTAAAGATAATTTGTAATTAAGTATAAATACAAATGTCAATAGCGTTTATGTATCTGAATATGCGATATCTCCACAATACCTCTTATTTTCTTACAATCGATTCGCAAAACGGAATGTTGTGAGGAACAGCTCACTAAAAATGTTTTTATTTGTTTCAAATTATTAACTTTATTTTTAATTGTCCCTAAAATATAAGAATATTAAATTGTAAAATGCGGTGTGAATATTATTAAAATGCAAATTGATAAGAACTTTAAGATTTCTATGTATTGATAATCCTGGACTTGCATGACACTTCTTGGTAATTTAGGTAAAAATTGCCTGAACAAATTTTTGCGAGGTGATGTTAAAGATATTTCTTACTATTACGAATGATCCGATATTAGAATCATAAAACAAGTAGAGACTCATCAGTGGGTAGTCCAAAAAATCCTGAATTTCTGATATGACGAATGCGGGTGCTGGAAACGTCAGACGATTCAGAAGGAATGACGCGTAGGCCATGGTGACAAACGAGGAAAATACGAGCCACGTCCCCCAAATAAATCGCTCTTCCTATTTTTCGATATAATTTGATTCTGAAATGTTTTTCTCTTAGCCTTTAAGATGTTTTGTTATTTGTAAATACTCAATTCAGTTTACCTTTTCCCAGAAAAATTTTAAAAGATGTGAACAAGTTTTCCATGAAATTATAAAATATTTTTTTAAATTTAAAATGTTTTATCGCTGTTCCTGCAATTGATGATATTCCAAAGGAAACCAAAATACCCAGCCACATCTTGATATAAAAAATAATGTTAGGAAATTTTGATAAATCTAAGGAAGCCTCATAGTATTCCATCGTGCATTTGAAAATTATTTCAGTTGAAAGTCAAGTCGAGAGTTAAAGTTAACCACATTTTTTCTAAACGTTTTACCGTAGGTACCACACATAGAGAAAAGCAAAGATAATACCTTTGTTTGTGGTTCGGTTGAAATTACTACAAATAAGTAGATCAAGAGCATAAGTAGATGGAAAATTTAAAAATACACAAAATTTAATCAAATTGAATGAAGTTAAAGCAGGTTTAGAGACTACTCAGCCGACGCAAATTTATTTCAGAAAATTTAACAAACGCAAATTCACCCAGGGGCGTAGGAACCGGGAGAGGCAGGGGGGCAATGCCCCTCCCTAGAACTTTGCTGGGAGGGGCAACTAATGTTATTGCCCCCTCCAACCTTTGGTCAGTTGAAATCTTCAAAAGGCTCAAATTTTCATTTTAAAAGCATATACAGTTTATAGAACCTCAACTGTGTTTAAATTTCAGTATTTTCCCGCCAATTTACGTAGTAGTAACAAGTACACATGCATTCGGAGAAGCTACACTCCATTAAAAATTAAAAAGCAGACCCTTTTCGTTTATCTTTGCTCCCTCCAACTTCTAGAACATTCTTACGCCCCTGAATTCACCGAAAACCACATTAAGGGAACGCATTTCTTTAGTCAAAAAATAAACTGCTCGACATTGTGATAAATCCATTCACATTGAAACTCATTATCAGCAAACGAGAAATAAAGATAAACACACACCTTTTGGTTATTTATACTTTTATCTAAATACATATCTTGGTTTAAACAACAACCAAACGATAAAGATATACATTTCTTTAGACAGACAACTAGAAACACGATTATCAATTGGCTTAGAAATCCGTAGTTCTACCGATTGCAAAATAAATGTAATTTCCGTGCATCACGAAAAACGAAAATAACTAAATGTGTGAAGAACTCCTAGAATCAGTCTTTAAAATTGTTGTCATAACCGGAAGAGAGATCCTTTAACGTTATATTTATTAATATTTGGTAGATATTACTTTATATGATTACTTTTTTCCGCTGCTTGGTTAAAAAATACACTGTACAATTTACAGCACCGAAGTGGCTCTTGTTTGACAAGTACACATTAATGGTTCTTTAACTTATCTGAGCAGTTTTCTTCTTCCTTTCAACTTTCGGAGCCCAATTATGAAGATTCGTTTCCTTCTCTTTGGGGTTGTCGAAGGAGTCACTTTTAGTTTTATTATCCATATTGAATTTTCAAAGAGATATTGAGGTTTGTAGACTTTACCAAGATATAATATCTATACATGCGTACGCGTTACGAGCATCAGACCCGCCTTTATCGGTGGTTTGGAATTTATATTCACCCGTTATTAGCGCAATTTTATTTTTATCGCTTCAAGGAACAGAGATGTAAAAATAAAATGAAAGACTGCGGTTTCAGACTGTCTAGGGCTGTAGTCTTTACGTTGCGGAGTAACACCACAGCCACCGTTGTAAAGTTCATCCAACCACGCCATTTATCTCAAATTATCTTAAATTAAATTTAATTTAAAACAAATTAAATTCTAAGACCATTTACACCTGGACTACAATGCCAACGTTATAACTCCGATTTCAGAGTGTCCGCTACAAAACACCACCAAGCAGGGGCGGCGATATAGGGTACGCAAGGTACGCAACTGCGTGGGGGCGCAAGAGGTTTGGGGCGCATTTTTTCGAGGACTATAAAGTGAGTAAGTTTTATAGTTAGCGCCAAAAGTAGGTAAAGACTGGTTAAAAAATTTGACGTAGTTCAGTAGTTAAACACGAGTAGTATATTTAAATGCGTTACGAGTTTTACGCTACTTCATTTTAACTTACTCTTCGAAGAATTAGTTCATAACGCAGGGTACACGCCGGACTTTTTAGATTATCTAGTCGCGTTACGAGATTTACTGTACTTTACTAAAAGTTTTACTGCTTAGAATTAGCTCATAAAGCAGGATACACGATGGACAAGTTTTTACTCTATGTTACATTTCTATGTTGGAGAGCTTAATAAGGAGACGGGTTGTTTAAATTTAAAAGTAACATATAATGTGATGTTGCGGCGCCAGGATATTACTATGGGCAAGAATGTATTGAAGTTACTAAGAATATTTCAGCATAGCATTAACCCTTGGTACCATCCTCACAGCTTTTGTGAAGAAAGTTCGTCTGCATTTAAGGCGCATTCAAGGTCATACCATATAGCAAACTTGAATGGGAAAGCAGACGAATTTAAGCTACAAAGGCTGCGAGGATGGGAATCAAAATGCTGTAGTCCAATATTCTTAGTCACTTCAATACATTCTTGCTATGGGTAGGCTACTTAATTCTTTAATTTGGGTCCCCCCCCCCTTTACATACACTAACTAAACAAAACTGTGACAAAACCAGTTTACTTTTAAATAATTTACAAAAGAAATGTACATGACTAATTAAATGTACTCGGAAGTTATTTTTTTTTTCGTCGATGAGCATAACGAAAATCCGTACGGAAAGAGCGAGCATTGTAAATACGAACGTAAGCTGATCTGGTTCAGAGAGAGCACCAAACTGAGCATGCTCTAGCTGAACGCGGAATAGTATTCTCAGTCGTTGATTGCTCAGCGCGCAGTGAGAACGATCCCCAGTGAGTTTTTTAGCTTTAATAAAATTAAAGGTTAAATACTATTTAACCTTTAATTTTATTAAACCTAAAAACTCAATCACGCAAAGCAATAGAAGACGAAAATATATATATTTGCGTTTTTTTCTCGGCGCGCAGAAAGCGTTACATTGAAGAGAGAACTAAGCCGTCGCTCACCGTAATCAAGCTCAGTGCGCAGACAGAGTTCAAAAGTGAAAAAATATTCCCTCTCTAGGCGCTATCTCGCTCAGCGGGTCGTGATCGCTTTCTGTCGAACGAAACTATCCCGGCGCTCGATGCTATTCTTTCTCGGCGAAACGAAGCGCTCAACGGTGAAAAGCCTCGCTACTCGATCGGGAGGATCGTTCTCACTGAGCGCTGAGCAATCAACGACTGAGAAAACTATTCCACGTTCAACTAGATCATGCTCAGTTTAAGAGAGAGAGAGAAAAAGATCGCCTACTGTCAGCGCTCGCTCACTTGAACAAGCAGAGAAAAAAAGGCTGGCTGTTCACGTTGGAAATTTTCTCAACATTTTTGCCCACCTCTGATGCACATATAGGCAACATTCTCTATTTTCACTTACAATTGTTGCAAAAACACTTGCCAGTTGCCACGCTTTATTTTATCTTTTTTTTGGAAATTGGAACTCGGAGAGTCGGTCGGAAAACCGCGCCATTTATCTTCTGTCTAACGATGCAACACTTTTTGAAGTAGCTAGTTTAGCAACTACAACGAATCAAGGCTGCGTGTGAAAAAATATTAGAAATCACTGTTCAGTGTTCGCAACTTAAAAACAGCAGGCTTTTAATTCGGATTTTGATATTTCTAGTTTCGCAAATCATTTTGTTGGGGCGAAATAAAAGTAGGCTGTAGCCTACCCCTGGCGCCGCCACTGGATATATATTTGAGTAAATTTAAGTTTCGGATTTTTTTAAACATTTTATTTTAAGGAGCCATTCTAAATATTACATTTAGTTTCCTTTTTTATTTAAAACAAGAAAAATAAAAACACGTCCATAATGCGCGGTAAAAATATATTATGGACGTGTTTTTATTTTTCTTGTGTTAAACAATGAGCGTGAGGTGTTTCAAAATATATTGCCTTTAGTTTCTTTTAAGAGAGGAAAGCGGCGATGCAGAGAACAAATGAAACAGGGAGGTAAAACACGGTCTTTTCAAGGTCAAGGTTATGTGTTTCTACAGCAGCCTTTTTATCGATAGCTATCAAATGTAAGAAGTAAATTCGTAAAGCAGAATCTACGTATAACATAACTGTGTTGTGCATTGTCGAAGTAACATCTTTTCTACAGAATGAAGACCGTAATATCCCTGACAAAGACTTTTTGGTATTTTTCTGAGGTGCAAGCTAGACTGGTCGGTGTTAATTGCTTCTCGTTAGAAGATTTCTTCAGGGTTATTACATTGACCGTTTTCGAATGTGTAGGAAAATTGACTGAGAAAAGGATAAGTTGTAGATAATCAGAAAAGGGCGAAAAGGTGTGGTTGCACCTTCTTAAAGTAACGTAGGATGTTCTTTCTAACAATAGAGTCCTAAGTCAAAATTGTCGAGATCTTCATCTACAGTCCGATATGCAAAGAAGTTTAAAACGAGGACTCCATTAGGATGAGATTCTGTAGTAAAAACTAAATAAAATGTTCCTTTTTTCGATGAAACGCCTAATGGCTCGTTGAAACCTCTCCCATCGAGAGATACAATCATGTTAAAACCAGTTTTATACTTCAAATTATTTTTTTTTAATTAGGCGCTTATCAAAGGGAGCTACACTATCTCTTAGAGGCACACCAGTATATTCGTGGTGTGCCCGTCGTCGCCCCTTCTGGTACCTTTTCTAAGGGACTTATACCTCCCAAACTTGTACCTATGAAGTTTGGGTGTCTGCTGAAGTTGCTATAGCATCCACTCTTTTTCCCACCGCTGTGCGCGAAGTGGAAAGTGGGCGTCCTAGTGGGGTGTCCTTTGGTGAGTTGGGTAGCTTGCGTTTGAGGTGTGACTGTCGACAGTAGGGGTCTCTTGCAGCCCATGGATGATTCGTCAGCGGTCCTGGCTGTGAGCGTGAGCGTAGACTATAATTAGACTACCGGTGATACAGGATAAACTGATATCCCAAGCGCACGGGCATATTAAATATACTGGCACAATGTTGATAGTAGGTTGACTAGTGGAAATATTAGGCAAAGCTTCTTTTTGTAGAATTAATTGAATGCTAAGAGAAGAAGCGGTACCCGAATTTTTTCTCGGTGAATCCCAGATTCAATGATTTGTCGTAAATTGAAGAGTTTCGAGATCAACAGAGATTAGCGTGAATTGTGAGACAACGGAGAGAAGAGGGCACAGAATCACTTATGGTTTTCGTTAGGTAAAAAATTAACATTTGAGTGTCTTTCCGGACACCATTTCGTAGTAGAGATCTGAGTCCTTCTGTTTGACGCATTAACTTTCATAGACGCAAAACACTCTTAGGAGCGAAATGTGCCATTTTCAACTGATGACTATCTGGAAATGAGTGGCTTTGGATCATTTTGGCCGCCTCTCACACTTCGACCATATTTCATGACTGACACGGTGATGCTGATTTTTCAAGGTCTGCCAGCACCAAATCAACGTAATTACACGAAAAAAATGTTATTCCAGGGAGGTTCTATTGGACATTGAAAATTTGGGTTTAGATTTTGCATCAGTACCGATTGATCCAGGGATATTATAAATTAGTTTGCAAGTGCGTTGCTGGCGATTGCATTGTACATATTATATCTTTCCTTCAATTCCTTTAACTGTGATTCCAAATCAATAAGTCCATATATATTTTTCGGCTACAAAAGATGAGCTCGGGGGAATAAATAAATTAACCACCTCGAACTGTATTCCGAAGCTTCTTCGGTAGATTTCTTGAAATCAGCAGAACCGTTTTAACTGTTTATTTTCATCTATAAATTTAAATGCCTGGTCTGAAATCTGAAAACACTTGGTCAGCCACCAAGCGAAACATTCTTAGCATTTCACAGCCTTTGAAGAAAATAAGATGGGCCCATCACAATCACCGCACCTGCCCACTGACTCACCAGATACCTCCTCAGTGGCCGTTAAGCTTGATTTAGGGTAAAATCGGGGTTTTTGGGTGGCTAGTGAGAGCGACTTTATGTTCTTTATAGTTTAGGCGTTAAATATAAAGTTTGAATACGACGGACGGGTATCGCATAACTAGTACCTAATAAGGAAATTTCAAATAGCCTAGATCAACGACATAATTGCACCGTCAGGTGTCGGTCTAAGAAATAGGACGTTGAGGCGTCGCATAACTAGTATCTTACAAGAAACGTCCTACTATAAATACCAACAAAAACACCGATATACCAAATGAAAAAGTTAAGACATAAAACAGGGTTTTTTTTTACTTGATCTAAATAACCCCAATATAAACTCAAATATTTCATGCAAAACGGCACCCGATAGCGCTATAGTAAGCCCGAAACTAGCTAAAAAAGTGGGAGCTAGATAATTATTAAATAAAAAATGCTTTTACCTCAAGCAGCTGAAAGGTTGATTTAAGGCGGAGTAGTTAAGATGTATAAAGGTGCAGATATTGAAAATGTTTTAGGTTTAAAGAGTTTTGGTATTTTCAAAAGCGAAATATATTTTTAAAATTACTTCCATTGATTATAATCAGCTAGGCTAATACCCAAGGCACCACCTTAGGTCTAAGTCATCAAGCGACTTTTAAAAGCCATTAATTCAGGCGGCCGGGTTACAATGCGTAGGATTTTCCTCACCTTTTATATATTTTAAAACCCTTCCCTTAAATTTGAGCCTTGAAACTGTAACAGTAAACTGAGAAAATTTTAAATTTTAAAGGAGTACGCATGTTTAGTTCTGAATTTTTTCTATTATAATCGAAATGTTTAAACCCATTTTAAAAATCACGCGCATTTAGCCATTGATAAGTTAATAAGGCTGTTCGATCAAAATCTAGAAAGAAAAATACAAAAATACGAGGTAGGGTACATTACAGGTTAGTAAATTTTTGGCTATAAAAGGTTGCCTCGATACGCGGTGATTGCTAAAGCCTAAGGTTGGTAACGTCGTTGGTAACTAACATCGTGACGTCACTGAGATAAGATCATATAGAAAACTAATGGGATCTCATCTGGGTGACGTCAGCAACAGACGAATTTTGAAGGCAATCCAAAAATTATTGCAATCCGTTTCTCGATCGAGACCCCATTGGGCTACATTGCCTGATACGGCACCATATTTTTCAAATGAAAAGCATATTTCTGGGCTTCTGGCGTTGTTTTTCAATCCGATAGACGTCTCCTATGTTGTTGTAACTAAACTCGTAATAAAGTTTTAAAATAATTAATTTGCTTTTATATATGTTAAATTTAATATGTTGTATGAGTATAAAATAAATTAAACGGTTAAAGGAGTTGGTAACGTTCTATGTAAGCTAATTATCTCGATGAATTTAATTGATGTTATATAAGTCATATACGAAATTCTATCTATCATAGTCTACATTTTTTAAACTATTCGTTTAAAGTAGAATCATGAATTAATTAACCTCATTAATCCATAGTAGAGCATGCCTAATGAAACTCTGAAGCTCCACACTAGTCGAGTAAGCGCTGGTCGTAAAAAGTGACTTAAGAGTTACATCTTGGATTAATGACTACTTGATATAGCGCTACAAAATATTTGTTTCGGCCAAACTTCGCAGGGCGCTCCAGCGCCATCTCTTAGCAAAATATTGCTTTCTCTCGTTTAGTGGAACAAACATTGTTCACCCGGTACTCGCACTTTTTATGCTTACCGTGGTTTTCCTAGAATCGATTTCTATAGTAGGCAAACATAACTGTTTGGTAAGTCGGTTATATCTAGGTCATTCCATGTGAAATCGACCAACGTCCCCACGGCACCATCTCCGTTTTTATTGAAACTCCTTTTACAATTAAAATGAACATATTTAGGAAGAAATCCAAAGTTTTAGGTCCAACCTTTGGAGAAATGGTCTTTTGAAATTTTCACCGAAACTATAAAATCAGATAAGCTAAATGTTCAAGATTTTCAAATTGTTTCTTGGTGCCTTTCACCGGAAAATACATTAATATTAAGGATCTGAGTAAAATTTAACTGCCTTCAATATAGACGTTTTACCAAAAACGTGAAAACATGGTAATATATTTAGTGTTGGGAAACTAAAAATCACATAAAATCTTATACGAATAAAAATGCAAGATTTATATCTACAACATGTAAAATAAAAATGTTGTCTATTAAGGTTTTTCTTGTCCAAATTGAAACGTCAACTTTGACCGTTTCTCATATATTTATTGTCATTTTATAAAGGACATTAAATTGCATTATAAAAACGATACTTTGTTATTTAAAAATTCACTTCGATAGACTGCGCAAGTAACCTGTTTTTCTAGAATGTTATGAATTCAACTTATTTAACTATAAAATGAAGTGAGTAGACAGTAGAAAAAGAGAATGTGGGTCTTACGTCACAAGGCAGAGTTTTATTAGATTGTCACGCGTGATTAAAAACGTAGATTCACGTGATTCGAACACATGCTAAAGTTGAATTAAAAGACACGTCGCTTTATTAAAAGGCCATTGAAAATAACATGGTAATCGGAAGGATTTTAAGGATCAACCAATTGACCAAATTGCATTTAAAGTTGATTAAATTTAATTTTTAAAATCAATTTAAATGTATTTTTAACGATTTTGAAATTTTCAAAATTTTTCATTTAGTTTCCCATGTTATTTTCAACGGAAAAATCCCAAATCATGTTGTCAAAACGTTTTCGGTGCCATGGAAAAACGAAAGCCCGTCACAACTTTTCCCTTGCAGGTTTTTTAACGTACATGGAGGTGTACACTATAGCCGAGTTTGAACAAAATCGGTGTATATCACCACAGGTCGTCTCCTTGTAAGTTAGGGCAGCGTTTATCTGACGAAATTAAAATTGAATTTTTCGAAAGTGGAGAATACTCTAGAATTTGTTCAGGGAAAAAAGAATGGGTATCTGTAGGGGGAAAGAGACAATTGGTTCAGAAACGGCTTTTATTAGGAAATTTGAAAGAGTTTGGTAACCTACTACCTTAGTGTATGCGAATACCATCAAAACGCTAAATTGACCCTTTCTTCACTACCAAACTATAGCAATGACTACAAACATTTGCTCTCGATAATGGTATGCGATGTTAATTATCGCTTATGTATGCTACATCAATGTGAACAATGTTAAGGAAAGGAAGCCGTTGACGAGCTCTTACGATATCATTTTGCTAAAGAAAACTTTGACAAGGACGATATTGTTGAATTTAAACAAAGGGTACACCAGCCTCACGCGAATCTTGAAACGTTCCTAATGACAACATTTGATTTTATCGAAAGGTCACAGCTCTACTGGAGGTACTTACCCCCATCATTTTATAGCCAAAGTGAAATCAAGCTTTCTTAGGCAAAAAACAAACCTTAAATAACAGCGAGGCCCTTATTCTCTTGGATTTCGCCGAGAATTAGTTTTATTGTTCAAGACTCCATTCAAGGTCACCATTGGACAAACACTCAAACCACGCTACACCCATTTGTGATATACTTTCGAAACTGATACGGGGCTCTTGAATCATTTAAATTTGTGTATAATATCTGACTGCTTGACACACGATGCTAATACCGTTCACGCATTTTTGGGGAAAATTATTGGAAAGGTTCAAATTAAGTTTCCGAATATCACGGAAATATTTTACTTCGGTTATGGTGCCGCGAGCCAGTATAAGAATTACAAGAACTTAACTACTTTAAGCGCTCACGGTATCGGTGGTACAGTAAAACGATAAGTAGCTAAAGCCACTTTACAAGCGGTGCTAAACAAGTCTCAAATTCAAAGAAATGAAGAAGTGTTCCTTTGGTGTTGTTTGATTTTAAAAACATTGATTTTGGGTACCTTTCCAAAGTAGACGTTGCCAACCATGTGACAGAGTTCTGCCTCAACGAAAGGTACATTGGTATTAAGTCTATTCCGGGAACGCGATCACATCACGCTTTTATACCAGAGTCTAAGAACGAGATTAATAACAAAAGAGTATCTGCCGATAATTTTGATACAATATTTTTATTATTTCGTCCAGTCGTCTTTCAACAAACATCATGGGAAGAATGCATACCAGGGGCTTTCATTGCTTATACCTATGATGAAGAGTGGTACGTAGGAAACGTTATCGTACTATAAGAAGAGCAGAAATATGTCTCAGTAAACTTCATGAAACTGAAAGGGCTTTCCTTGTCATGGCCGCGTAGGATGGATGTATGTTGCATACCGTCACAGGACATATTAGCAATTGTTGCGCCGCAAACCACTTCCGACTGTAAAAAATACGTTCTAAAAAATTAGACTATGACAAAATAGTATCTTTGTACAAAAGCAACCGATAAATATCTGAGAAACGGTCAAAGTTGACGTTTAAATTTGGACAAGAAAAACCTTAATAGTCAACATTTTTATTTTTACATGTTGTAGATAGAAATTTTGCCTTTTTATTGGTACAATATTTTATGTGATTTTTAGTTTCCCAACTGTCTATATAACACTAAACGTATTACCATGTTTTCACGTTTTTCGTAAAAACGTCTATATTGAAGGCAGTTAAATTGGAAAAGTTTTAATCAGATCCTTACTATTAATGTATTTTCCGGTGAAAGGCATCCTTTAGCAAAATTATTCGAAGTTTTATCGTAACCGTAAAGAAACAATTTGAAAATCTTGACCATGTAGCTTATCTAATTTTACAGTTTCAGTGAAAATTACGCCGACTTCAACATGTTTTTAAAATATATATATCTCACAGTACAAAACTAATATTTTAAAGCGAATTTAAATTTATTACATTATTTTCATAAATGTACTCCTTTATAATAATTAATTAAAAAGGCTCAAACATCGCACTTTGAAACGGCGCAAAAAAATGTTACGTGCACTAACAAATTTCAAAAGATCATTTCTCCAAAAGTTGGACCTAAAACTTTGGATTTCTTCCTAAATATGTTCATTTTCATTGTGTATGGAGTTTCAATAAAATCGGAGATGGTGCCGTGGGGACGTTGGTCGATTTAACATGGAATGACCCATATGAATCATGAATGAAAAGGAATTTTAAAGATTCTTTCTGCTGTCTTCCTTTCTTTTATCTCTTTCAATGAGTTTTTATTGGAATACTTATCAGGAGTTGGGAATTCCAAAACCTGAAGTTATTTATTCTAGTTCTGAATCTTCTGGTAAGATTATCTTTTTAACTACATAATTTTTCTTAACTTCTAATATATATTAAAGTTAAAATAAAGTTATATATAATAAATTAAGATGGGTGTGATGAAACTACTAAAGACAATCCAGCATTATCATCGGGTTAGTTAAGTATATTGTATGTTAATAATTTAACCATAAATTAACTTCTGATTAATTTGATGACAGTGATTATAAAAATAAGAAGAAAGAGTATGACAAACCACCTAAAGAGATTTGCTACGATGGAATTTTATCAGGTAGTTTCAGCATTTGTAAATGCAAGTAAAGAGATATACTTCGATGTTATTTTTGTCTAGATGCTCATAGAGAAACCGAAGAAATTGTAGAGGAAATTTTTAGTAATGAAGAAATAGAATTGATTTTTAGAAAAATTGAGGGAGGTACTTGCTCGTCTAAAGGGAATAATAAGTCATTAGGAACAATAACAATACTCTACGGGCCAAATTTTGGTACTTAAAATTTAACGATTTCTTATATTCTACTATAGCCCTCCTAAAAAGCCTATGAAACCACCACCTTCTAAAAAGGCTTAAAATACCAAAAAATTAATTCGAAGTTGTATGATTGAACGTATGTATTCAGTATTTCAACCCTTGTGATAATTCTTTAAATTGAACCAAAAAGTTTACAATTAGCAAATGAATATGATGCTGTATGAAGTGCAAGGTTGCGAAAAGCAAATTGTGACTGCTACTCCAGAGTTAAAGACGTTCTTAAAATGAATTGCAACATCAGAAATTCAAAGACAGCCGAAAAAATTGTTAAATCTATGCAACATACTACTGTAGGTAATATTTTTTAATTTTCACTGGAACCATTACCTAAATAATTTCCTTTGGCAGGGTTTTCAAGATATTTCAACACAAGAAAAAAATTTGGGCAATTAATTCCTTAATTAGAAGAATTGTAGAAATGGGTTCAACCAGAAAGAAAAAAATTTCCAATCAACATATTGATTCCAGTTGAAGAAGAGAATGATACCCTAATGTATGTTATAGGAGCGTTTTAAGAGCCATCGCGCGAAAATCTGACTTTGGTTTAAAGCTGGTCAGAAAGCCTACAACCACAAAGGAAAACATTCCTGTAGTGTTAAAATAATGGATTGATGCTCAGGATAGGGGTGGATTGTTTTATCCAACCAATGAGGCCTTCAATTGTTTTGTAGAAATGTACAAACACGAAATCGCAATTGATAATAGCGTAGCTAAAACTTAAGAAGAAATTTTAGGAAATAATGAAATTGTGGCCAAGTGGATCTAGCTTTTTTGATGATAATATCCCAGAAAACGAGTGAAGAAAAATATTTAGCCATTGCGTCCAAAATTTCACTAACACTATTGCTAACGGATATTTAAAGAAATTAAAAGACGAGTTCAAAGCAAAAGCTAGAATGAAAACTAACAAATCCAAGGCAAATGACAACAGGATTAAATAAATAAAGGTCTATCGGTACTTTTTAAATGTAAATTAAATTATTTTAATTCTCAAATCGTACCACTATATCAAATGGTTATTGATGAGAGCAGCAACAAAACTACTCAAATAATTCTTCCACAGAGTGTATAGATGTGTTTCCTGAGGTGTTATGGCAGGATATTTTGTAATTCTTTAACATCAAGATAGTTTTCCGATTGTTGCCAACAGTTTCAACTCTTGGGTTGTCATTAGATCCATTGGCCGCACGTTGCCTAGAAAATTCCAGTTCAAGTGAGTCTTGATTGAAATTCGCGGTGAGCACGATTTTGGCACCTTTCTTCAAAAGAAATTTTACAATGCCAACGATGGCTTTAGCTGTTACGGAAAAATTAATTTTTAATTTGATTAACAAATATACTTTTACATTTATATTGTACGTACTTGTTTGTCTCCACCGTGAAAGTGTTTCGGAATATAACAGCATCTTTTCCCTTTCTTCCACTCCGTAAATACCAGGTCGCTGCTTCACAACTTGTTCCCAATCATCAAAATATTGTAGAAAATAATTTTCTAGCCACTAAAAAGTAAAAAAAAAACAATTGAGTATAGTGGGAAATTTCACCTTGAAATATTTTGAACTGAATACCTTTAAACGCGAATCATTTATCGTGGAGAATGGCCTCTTATTTACCTTCCGTTTGTAGTATGCCTCGTTAAAGTTTCTAGTAATTAGAATATCGAACCAACAATATGATAAAATTAACAGTTTTTCTGTTTTTTTCTACATCTTCTGGAAATACCAAATCAATGGCATTGGCAACAGAGGCACTCAAAACTTTAGAGGCATACCGTACTTTCATTTTACTGTAGGAATTTTAAAAAATGTGGTCAGCCTTCCTTAAATTTCCTGGACTCAGCATTTCTTGTTTTTAGAGCTGACTCACAGGGCAAAAAGTTATATTTTGCCCAATTTTATACATCAGCCGTACAATTGAGCCTACGAAGCTAAAGTTCAAGCAATTTCTTGTTGTTTTCAGTAAATGGGGTGTATCGAATAAGAATAAAATTGGGCGCTTTTCATCCAAACTGTAGGGATTAGTGCAGTAATGGGGAAATTCATCTTTTAAATTCAGATTCATATTGCAAAACTTTGGGGGTTGTAGCCTAGTGCTTCTAGTTTTTCAATAGCTTCCCATATGATAGAATTCAAGTCATCGCCGGTTAGGGTGTTTGTGGCAAAATGGGCAAAAGGGTACTTTGTGTGACTAGCAAATCGAATGGGTAGTGCAACGTCTCCTTTTGGGAAATTTCATATCTCATATAGGTCTACATTACGCCCGACTTTGAACTAAATCGGCAATAAACACCTCGGGTACTCTCCTTGTAAGTTACTAGCTATTCTTCCACAATTCCGCTGCACACTTTTGATGGATTGAAGTTGTATAAGAAGCCACGTAGCTCATCTCCACTATAAATTGTCTGTGGTACAGTACACATATAGTGCCTATGCAAACTTTGACCTAAAATGTGGCTTTCAACTGAAAATCAGCATTTATAGTCAGAGCAATTTCTATTCTTTTAGTTTCCCTGTTGAGCCTGAACAGTTCCAATTCATCGGTAATGGAAGGTGAATAAGTTGAAAGCCATTTTGAGTATGTTTGCATTTTGAACCATTCTTCGCTGTTAAAAAAATGTCTGAACCATGTCATAATAGATGCTGCTTCCTGTTTATTACTTCCTATTTCACACACTTCATCTCTGATAAATCTGTTATTCCTCTCCAATGATTGCACTTCATGGGATGTGTTCAAAACAGTTATATATAAATATTAAAATAAATATAAATAAATATATTTTCTATTTCATCTGGAAATCTTTTCTCTCAGAAGGTGATTTCTCGAAGAACAGGCGTAGGTTGCCAACTTGAATCTACATTCCTCACATTCTATGATAATGAACAGTCATCAGTTACTATATATTAATTAAAATCCTTCATTTAATACTTATTTTTAATTCAGATTCCATTTCATCTGGAATTCTTTGCTAGGGATCCTCAGATTCCATTTCACTTTGAGTTCTTTGATCCGAAATAATGTTTTCCTCAAGAACAAAAGATGCAGATGAAGTTTCCAAACTTGAATCCACATTCGTGACATTCTGCATTAAGCATTAAACAAACATCAGTTAGTATACATCAATTAAAAACGATTCATTCAATACTTGACAATGTACTGGATCTGGATATTGTGGAGTTGGTCCATTTTGACCCACGAAATGTTAAGTAGTTTAGTTCACAAGTAAGTTTCTCTTGATATGTTCTCAAGTTTAAAATCTATCCTTACTTCTGTTAACCATTTCCTACTAGATTCTCTTTGTTTTTGGAAATGGTATAAATATTATTCCCAACATATGTGGTTTATGTGTGTATCTCGAGTCACTTTTACATTTTGGGTATGTACAGAGTTTAACTGTTCCCATTGCACTTCAATTAACATACCATGTAAGTAACGATTATTATTCATAAAGGCTTGGATCCGAAAGTTGAGTCGACTACCCAAAGAGCTAAATTTCAAAACTTAAACCGTTATCATTTAAATTCCGCGCGAGCGCTGAAGAGCTTGTCCCACAATTTCCCCTCGTATAATGTCACCCCCCCCCCCGCAATATGTCAACCCACCCGCAAGTTACCGACCGACATTTAGGAATTTGGAGCGACACAAGGAATGCCAATAGTCATATTATTAATCCAAGGTTACATTAAAACGGCCATTTCAGTGTCACGTGATACTAGGTCACCCATGCCTTTTTCCCATAAAGAAAAAATCCCTCACAAAATGCCGGCCATTGGGGAAGCTACGGAGTGAAACTACTCTATATGTATACAGGGTGTTACGGGTAAGAGTACCGAAACTTTCTATTTGCATGCAATGGGCCTCTATGAGTAAAAATGACAAATAAACATGGGTCCTAAAGTGCTTCGTTTCAGAGATATGGGCTCTCAAAAAACAACCTCAAACGCCGAACGCAGCCTTAAATCTGGCAAAAAATATTCTGCCTTGAACCAAATTGTTTTCATTAAACTATCAATTGTTTTTTATCCGTGAGGCCAGAAACTTTAATAACAAGTGGCAAAAGTTCCTTAATGTCCTTTTAGAAGTAAACTGAGTTTGAAGACAAGTACAAGCCATTTTAATTTATTGATACGATTTTAATTATTTAAACTAAATATACAAACGTCTTAAAAATTCTAAAGGAATGGTTTTAAAATTGTCTAATATTGTAGCTTATACGGCACATTGGTCCAGGAACGCTTATTGCACGGACAGGCTAAAGAAAACGGGTTAGATTCAACCAGCAGTAGATTCCTAAAAGACTGGTGTCAGATCGACTGGCGTTTGAGTCTGTAGATAGACGGCGAAGAGAAATACAAGAAATTTGTATCTTTAAATTTAATAATTAAAATCGTATCAACATGAATTTATTCATTTTACCCATGAATATAGAACTGTACCTTATATGTATTGTGCTATCCCGATCCGGTAGAAGGCAGGGCTTACGAAGCTATGCCGCTACTACGTCAAATTGTTTAGCCAATTAAAAGCTAGAGGAAGTGACGGACATCTCCATAGAAGAGTAGGGGTTCAAAAATCAAGTGGCTTTGCCGAACGGCGGAGACACGAACTGAGTCTCCCCCGAGGGGCTGATCACTTCGCGTAATCGGTGTACAGAGCCGTACCTTTGACTGTACTAATGGGACTACGCGTAATCTTTGAAGTCCCTGCCTTTGGCAGTGGTAATCTAAGCGTAGTCCGGTGTACAGACTTTCTAAGAGTGGTTAGCCCCTCAAATCAGAGATCCAGGAAAAGGGGAAAAAAGATAAACCCTAAAAGAAATTAAACACACAGACAGGCTTTTTACAATACAAACACAATGTTTTTATCTCTAAAGGACTCAAAACATTATCAAATCACCGACTGCTTTGCCATTTTGTAATTTTATAGCCTTTTTTGTACTAAAATTTGTTCAAATTCACTTTTTGCGAGAAACTCTCCCCCCGAGGGGGGAGGGGGCATACACTCGGAACAGTTGATGAGAAGGTTCACACGACAATAATGGTGTCATTGCACGAGGACTTCATGAGTCAGAACGATGCACCGTTTACGAGTGATAAGATTTTGGAGATCTTCAACTCTTTTAAAAGGGGGAAGGCTTCAGGTGAGGATAAAATTACCATCGAGGTACTTAATATTGATTTCTTAGCTTGCCCAGTGGTGTTTTTCAGGCTTTCAAACGCTTGCTTTAGCATGGGATATTTCCCTAAGCTTTGGAAGGTTGCTAAGCTAGCCGTTCTGTACAAAGAAGGCAGAGACAGGCAGGACAAGAAGTCTTACAGGTCAATTTCGCTGATTCCTGTGGTAGGAAAGGTGCTGGATAAGCTGTTGTCAAAAAGGGCATAATACTTGTTACACAGCAATGAGAAGAAGTATAGGTTAATAGAAAGTCGGTCAACGAATCACTGTCTTACGAATATGGTGAACAGAATCAGGGATAAAAAAACCAATAATTGTCACACCAGTGTTATATATTAAGTTATAGAGCGTGCTTTTGACAATGTGTGGATTAAAGGAAGGCAGATGATTAATTTTTATCCACGAATAAAATAAGCTCGGCGATATTTAAATAATATTTATTTAAATAACCAATAGTTGAATAAAAATTGTAAAATGTTTAAATAATCGATAGAGAATAAGCCTATTATTTAAATAAAACAAACAACTATTTAAATAAATACCACTTTTATTCAAATAAATGCTTGGTGGCGTAAAAATCAATTAAATGAGTTAAAATGATATTCTTTTTACCAACGTTTTTTAATATATCGGAAAATTTGTGGATAATGAATAAAGAGTTCCGAGCACTAGCAAAAGCCCTAGTGCTAGCCCATTGAATTTAATATGTGAGATTCTAGCAAAGCAGACTTTTGCAACAGGCCCTAAGTTCGATTGCCTTGGATTTTTTGGTATCACTCTTTCACGTAGACGCGAGCGTAGAAGATTCCATTCTTTTACTTTTATTGTTCTATCGAATACGACCAACTTTGTGCTTCGATCACTCTCCCATTAAGGGGGCTGGTTGGAGGGGGCAGAAATAAACTGAACTGCAGGCGCGTCAAAGAGTTCTATCGAATGAGAACAACTTGTTTTTTTTGGTCACTCTCCCTTTAAGGGGGTTGGTCGGAGGGGGCAGAAACTAACGGCACGCGTGAGGGGGCGGAAAATCTCCAGACCAGCTATACAAACTATAAAAGTTCAAGCATGAAATTTGATGAGGACGGCATTGCTTGCTTGGTATAGGCGTCGGGTTTGGAGATTACGCGGCCAGATATCTGGGTTCGAATCCCGGTGTCGTCATTAATATAAATTATTTTTCACCGCTCCATCTACCGTGTATATGCTTTCCACGACGCCGACGCCAAACAAACAAAAACACACCACTTAACGACATTCCGTCCATAGCAATAGTGTCACTTCGAATGTATATTCGATGTGAAACTAACAAGTTGGCAAGCCAAAATATACCTCGCCTCGGAAGAATTGTCCCAAGTGCTAATTTCTCGAGACGACCCTTAAAGATATCTCCGCAATTCAGAGTTATTTACTAAAAACGTAATCCCGGTTCAATCCCGCCCGGTATAAAATTTTAATTTGAAAACATTTTCTTATGGAAGCCTATGGCTCGGCGGTGAACTATCCGCATTGTAACAATGCGACCCGAGTTTAATTCCTGATCACGATCACATTTTACATAAAAATACTAAAATATTTAATTAAATATAAAATTAATATTATTTATAAATATTTAATTAAATATAAAATTAATATTATTTATAAATATTTAATTAAATATAAAATAAATATTATTTATAAATATTTAATTAAATATAAAATTAATATTATTTATAAATATTTAATTAAATATAAAATTAATATTATTTATAAATATTTAATTAAATATAAAATTAATATTATTTATAAATATTTAATTAAATATAAAATTAATATTATTTATAAATATTTAATTAAATATAAAATTAATATTATTTATAAATATTTAATTAAATATAAAATTAATATTATTTATAAATATTTAATTAAATATAAAATTAATATTATTTATAAATATTTAATTAAATATAAAATTAATATTATTTATAAATATTTAATTAAATATAAAATTAATATTATTTATAAATATTTAATTAAATATAAAATTAATATTATTTATAAATATTTAATCAAGAATGTATTTATTTATACTCAGGGAGAATGAATATGTCGATATTATTTTTAGCGTTTCTCCAATTCCACCCGTTGGGCCCCCCGGTATGCTCTTCCTATTTAATAAAATCAAATAATACTGCAATCTCATTGGTTCTTAAAAATTACGTTTTTCGACGCGATTAACGCGGCAGCTAGGACGCAAAAAATAAGACCGCCTCCTTTTTTCCTCCCCCCCCCCTTAGCGTAACGGGGTTAGGGGCTCAACGTGTCCGTCGATAGTCTCGACATATTCATTCTCCCTGAGTAGAAATAAATACATTCTTGATTTAATTAAATATAAAATTAATATTATTTATAAATATTTAATTAAATATAAAATTAATATTATTGATAAATATTTAATTAAATATAAGATTAATATAATTAATAAATATTTAATTAAATATAAGATTAATATAATTTATAAATATTTAATTAAATATAAGATTAATATAATTTATAAATATTTAATTAAATATAAGATTAATATAATTAATAAATATTTAATTAAATATAAGATTAACATAATTTATAAATATTTAATTAAATATAAGATAAAAAAACCCGTCTTATCATAATGGTTCCTTTACTTTAAAACATTTTCTTATGGAAGCCTATGGCTCGGCGGTGAACTATCCGCATTGAAACAATGCGACCCGAGTTTAATTCCTGATCACGATCACATTTTACATAAAAATTCTAAAATATTTAATTAAATATAAAATTAATATTATTTATAAATATTTAATTAAATATAAAATTAATATTATTTATAAATATTTAATTAAATATAAAATTAATATTATTTATAAATATTTAATTAAATATAAAATTAATATTATTTATAAATATTTAATTAAATATAAAATTAATATTATTTATAAATATTTAATTAAATATAAAATTAATATTATTTATAAATATTTAATTAAATACAAAATTAATATTATTTATAAATATTTAATTAAATATAAAATTAATATTATTTATAAATATTTAATTAAATATAAAATTAATATTATTTATAAATATTTAATTAAATATAAAATTAATATTATTTATAAATATTTAATTAAATATAAAATTAATATTATTTATAAATATTTAATTAAATATAAAATTAATATTATTTATAAATATTTAATTAAATATAAGATTAATATAATTTATAAATATTTAATTAAATGTAAGATTAATATAATTTATAAATATTTAATAAAATCAGCGATAATCTCACGGACGTGTCGGTTTTCGTGCTCCGCGTTTTTCTCCTTTGTTTTATATTTTTCTCCACCTGCATTATTTCGTCCTTTATACCATTTGAAAGAGGAAGGTTCCGGCTTTCGACAGCATTCATTTGTGTTCTATTTAATTGTGTATTTGGCAAGTATTGACTTTTTAAAAAATTTAACCACTTTTTCGCAACTTTAATTCTATGGCTACTTTCTCCGACGCCACGAAGTCAAAGGGTGCATACCCTAAGACGAAATAGTGATATTTTTTACGAGGGCCCTGCGGGCCCCTGACCCCCCTTAAGTTTATTTTTATTGAGAGCCACTGGCCCAAGCGGGGGGGGGGGGGAATTGGGGGAAAAATAAAATTAGGTAGGGAAAATAGGAAAATAAAAATTGGTTACGTTACTTACATAACATTTATGAACTTTAAAACAAGCAAGTATATTATAATATCAATATCACACATAATCATTTGTAACATAGAGATAGAAAAGAAATAGAGGGAAGATTAACGCGTTAAGGCACCCCTGTTTTTGACCGGGAAAATTCATCCCCCCCTCGCGCATGTATGAAAGTGGAGATGGTGAGAATTTGCAACGCCATCTATCCTTCCTTTGTTTCATCAAATGACAGTTGATTTTCAAAAAGGCATAAGGTATTTCATTTCACCGCGAATCGAAGGCGCCACGTAATCTGCCCATCTGATGGCTTCCTACATTGGCGAAAAGGGGGTCGGCACTCGCCGTCAACTTCGCCAGATACAATAGTGCCTCTATTTCTTTTCTATCTCTATGATTTTTAACGCTAGATCCCGCTCTCGTATAGGGTAGGAAAACAGTTTCAAAAACGGCGTACAAATCATGTTCCAGAAATTTCCGTAAAATGTTTAATAAATATTTTTTAATTAAATTGAGAGCCCCGGTGGCCCGCAACCCCCGTTCGAATGATTTATTTTAAGAGCCATTGGCCCCAAGACTCCCGCTAATTCCAAGTCTGCTAGCAACAGGCGAGCCCAAACTTTATAAATACAACATAAATAACCGTCGCATAAATATCCCAACAACGTACATAGTGAAAGTAACATAGAGTTGGGAGTCCTATATTACTGAATTTTGAAAAGAATCGAGACACGTGTTTTATAGCGGATCGTTATTCGTTAAACGCGGTAAATTAATAACAAAGTTGTCTTTGCTGTTAAAAGTTTCAATTTCAAGTTTGTAAGGTAAGGTTAATTTGTTTACATACTTTAATCGCTGGCCTGGGAAGTTTTGGTTTAGAAAATCTAAAATTGCAACTTTTACATTAACGAACCCTTATTTAACGAAATAATGTAGAATCCATTTCGAACGATATACTCAACTAAAATTCCGCATTTATCTTTTCTTCAATGAAATGAGGACCGGGAGGGAAGATATTATCTTTCCAAAACTTTAAATTCAATAACTTCTACACCCGCCTCATCTTGAAACGGTGAAACCCTGGAATTTTCAAACAGTAGATTTCATTTCTACCCTACTTTACTGAACATTCGAAATAGCTAAATGCGCTAACGTGAGTTCGTTACGAGAGAATAGTAAAAATCATTTTTTTTTTACAATGAGTCATCGAGATCTTGATTCTGAACGAGCTTGGGAGTGTGAATTCCAGTCTTCCAAATTCTACCAGAACTAGCCTTGGAAATAACGGTTGTCAGGTGGTCAAAGACCAGTTTATTAATTGCTCAGACCAGTTTATTTATTAAAAATTTGTGGGATCACTGGTCACCGTGTCCAGTTAATTAATTTGAAAGAATAACAAAAAATAGATGACCAGTTTATTAATTCAAGGTTTCTAAAAGTGTTGATTTTCCCATTTCGTTAAAAAAAAATGTTACCAACATAATCTAACTTCTGAACATAGTTTATTTTTTTAGGCCATAAAATGACATTAGAACATTTTATATCAGAGCAGTTTCATAATTCATAAGCCAGGGGGTCACTGGTCACAAGGACCAGTTTAATAATCCTCTAGGGGTCACTGGTCATAAGGACCAGTTAAGAAAGAAACCTTATTTCCAAGGCTGACCAGAACAAGCCGCGGAGTATATTTCCCTCCGCCTTAAAACCCGCTGAATTGTATAGGATACTTTTCAACGCTGCCCGAAATTATAAATTATTTTATTTATTTATTTATTTATTGCAGTAATCTGCAACAAAAAAATAAAATAATAATAATGAATTTTAAAATTTTAATGTTAAATGTGTAGGGAAGAAAATAAATATAAATATGGATACCTTTGTGGGCAAAATTTGATCAAAGATTTGATGTTAAAAATTGGAGGAGTAGTGGACTGTGATTTGAAAGGCTGAATGACGTCATTCTGTTGTTCACAGGATTATTTGTTAATACTATTTCCATGAAATTGACATATTAATCCACAATAAAAACGAAAAAAATATTAAAAGTTTAATGGTACAACAATTACAAAAATTTTCAAACCAAAATAAATAGTCCCTTTAGGGCTGCAGCTATAACGAGCTCTAACCTTTTTTTTCAGTTCGAAGAACTTTTTTTTTATAATAATTGTACCTGGCGATAGTCGCGACTCGCAAGAGTAGCTACGCGGCATGCGTCACCCGATACCAATGAAGGGAAGTCCTCCCCCCTCCTTGAAAAACCTCAATGATAATAAGGGGCCCCGAAAACAGTTTCGCGGGAGGGCCCCGAACCCTTAACTACGCCACTGAAAAAAGCTATTATTTCTAAAATAATTTACCTGAAACAAATTTTATATTCTAAATAAATAAATGTGGTGGATTTGATTTCTCTAAATTGCATTTGAATTGCTTATGTATTGAACTTTATTTAATTAATACTAAACACACTGGAACCGTATAAGAACCGTTTAGGAACCGGAACCGATCGATTCTAAATTTTGATAACCGGAACCGAAACCGGAACCGATAAAGTAAAAATCTAAGAACCGTAACCGTAACCGTAACCGATAAAGCGAAAATTTAAGAACCGGAACCGGACCCGGAACCGAGATAGTCCAAAACAGTGGAAACGTTGCATCCCTACAAAACACTGGATCCCGATTTTCTATTCGGTAATAATATCTATTGGCTTTTGTACCCCATAAAGGAACCTTATAGCTTTACCAAATGTTTAATCTTAACTGTAGCAAAATTAACATTATATTCCCTATCGTTAAGTAAAAATTCAATACAAAACCCGCTTTACTCTCTAGAAAACCGTTTTAATGAAAAAATGTATAGTTACATAAACGTTGAAAAACAAAAGAAAAACATTAACTTTAAAAATCACTTTAATGAAATTAACTCAATTGACTTTTCGGAAATAGATCCTGGTTAATTTATAAGAGCCAATGAATTAATCTTCCAAAATGTTAATGTAAAAATGTGACAAATAGCCTAACTGAAAAGAAAATGTAAAATTGTTAATATGCACTCCTGAAACTTCAAATATCTGTAACACCCCACCTGTAAATAAAAGACATCATAACCTGGGAAAAAAATTAAATATAAGATTAATATAATTTATAAATATTTAATTAAATATAAGATACATATAATTTATAAATATTTAATTAAATATAAGATTAATATAATTTATAAACATTAAATTAAATATAACATTAATATAATTTATAAATATTTAATTAAATATAAGATTAATAATAATTTATAAATATTTAATTAAATATAAGATTAATATAATTTATAAATATTTAAAATGATGTAGAATAAATTATAGTACCTAACGTTATAAGTTTGTAAAGGACATTCGCCCAAGCGGTTATTTAGAAAAACACAATAGCCTAACAAGCGTTGGTGGCTGAGTGGTTAGAGTAAATCTTTTGCACGCTGCAGACCCGGGTTCGATTCCCGGCCGGCGCCAATAAATCGCAAATTGATACTAAGACGAATACCGTGAACAATTGGTGGAAACCCTGCCATTGGACTTTGAGAGGTTGCATAACTCAGCACTCGATCCGTCCCAAAAATTAATAAGGGGAAATTGAAGAGAAAACGCCCGTCGAAAAACACAACAGACCTAACACCTACAACCGTCAAAACACGAACACAACCAACTAAACTCCCACAACCGTCTTAACACAAACTCAACAATCACACCTTACACATAAACATTACAATAACGAAATATCCAATCAAACTGAGTTAAAACTCTCGCGACGGTGAGCGCTAACGAAAAAACACCATACAAACCCAACCCAACTGCAAATTAATCCGTTAACGCTCACCGTCAGATGGTGATTTTGCCAACCCTTCGACAGTCCTAGCAACTGCGTACGCAATGATTGACCTTTGCACGGAAAATGCGAACGCAGGACATAAAGATACGGTAATTGTATAACTTCTCCTAGGGGATTTTGTCCCCTCGGAGGTAAAAACCAGCTCAAATATGGGTTCTTTTGTGGCTTGTCGACAGGCACGTTTTGTAGTTTTCGCAACTTATGTTTGAAACGGGAAACCTCATCAATCAAAGATTTAAATAATTATATTAATAAAAAATTAAAATGATTTAAATGAATTATTAAAATGATGCAACACAGGTTTTTTTAAATATTGGCCAACATCAAAAATTTCAAAATTATAATTCATTCTTAAAGAATCTTCCTAATTATTCGACGTACAGATGGACATAAAGATTTTATTTCGGTTTTGCGCGTATACCCAAATGTTCTTAACAATGAGAGTTTTCTCAAATTCCTTTCAATGTAATTAACAATACCGTGAAATAAAAAATTGAATTAAAAACAGAGCACGTATATCTAATTTCGACCTTTACTTATCTTAACAAACTAGCGGGGGTATTCTGCAGACTTTCCTAGGAAAGTTGTGACACGCCTTCTTTCTTTCAACTTTCTTCTGGAGATTTCATTGGGCGCGAAATCACATGTCGCATTACGTCCAAAGGGACCGTACAAATTCGACCCCTTCGCTCCGATTGGTTGTCGTTACGTCAGAGAATGACACCACGTGAGTGTGAGGCAATAATCGCCATCTATGCGACTCCGAAGGACAAAGTACAGTTCAGTTCAACAGCCAGATTCAGCGGGCCGTGGTTAAGAGTTCTCATAGGCTGAAGTGGTCGTGACGTATGCCTATTCTAATTGGCTTCAGAAAATTGAAGCGGGAAAGATTTCCCCCGGGAATTGGCTGTTATCTCTGACGCAATTCCGGGGAAGAGAACTTTTAGCGTGGAGGCGCCTTCTGTCCTTGAGCGCGAAAACTAACATCATGAAAATTCGAACGGAAGTGAGTTTATCAAAAGGTCACGGTCAACTGGAAAGAGTGCTGAAGGTCACTTTAAATTTCAAAATGGCGTGTGAAGCTGTGGAAAATGTCCCCCGAACGTGTGTGCTAGTGTCCTGTATTAATTTGTAAAAATGTCGATAAAAAATATATCTAACCGTAATTTACACGATCTGGATGTTGAAATATTAGGTATGGAGTGCAAATTTTTAAGAAGAAGGTATATTTGAAGGTTTCAGGTTACTGGAAGTCGTGCATTAGTGTAGGCCTGTAACCCTTGCCTTATTTTAAACAAATTAAGATCCTTTTTTTTGCAAGCCGAAGAGGTTTCATGTGCAAAAGTAAGAGAAGTACACTTGCTATAAGGTTTATTTCTTAGATTAATTAAGTACATTTAGATCTCGTTCGTGACAATGTACTGCGATTAGATTCCGAAAATGTGTGCTTTTGTTTGTACATAATCTTAAAACGCAAACAAAACAACGGTATGGATAAGAATGGAAATTAATTAATACACGAAGAACTGGTATGAACATTTTCATGTTGAAAAGTATTTTTATTTTAACATTTGTAATAATGGTACCAAAATCTAAAAGGTAGCTTGATGGTTTGGGTTTCATACAATGGCCTGGTCTCATTCTCCATGGAAGAGGAAGATTTTAAGAAGTGATGGTAAGAAACCTCATTTTCTTATATTAATTATGACATATTTTCAGACTTTTTTCTTGCAGAGTCACAAACTGCCAGTCCATAATTGACACTATTTACTTTTTGCGTGTCAATATCAAATCCTCCGCCGTAAATTATAACAAATATGGATAAGAGAGGCGACTTATTCAGCATTTTCTTTGGTGCACAATTCTTTTGAAAATAACCAATTTTTATATGTTAGGAGTTGATAGGCTACTGATATCGTGATTATTATCAATAACTGGGTTTACATCTTTGATACTGATATTTTCAACCTTATTTTATCAAAAACAAGTCAGATGGCGCCACTAAACTTGATATCCGAAAACATCACTTAAATATTGTTTATAATAGTATTGTAAATTTTTAAAATCAGTATAGGTTAAATTAGGATATCGGCTAACATTTATTCCTGTAATATTGCGGATAATTAAATTAATGGAACCCTTATTACTATGTTGAGGTGAAATATTCTATGGTATTTTGGTTCATTTTGTAACTATATGTCGGTAGAAAATTCTTAAATCTTCTAACTTTTTCAAAAACCTCCTATGTTTTGGCTATTAGGCTTAAAAAATTCACAATATTGGTAACGCAGCCCGTCTCTTGTAAAACGTTCGCATATGAATAGGGAGTGTCATACTTAAATAAATCTTATAGACGTAGGATACTATCAATTAATGCTTACAAAATTATTTTACACAATGTCACCGAAGAGAAAAGCATATTCATGAAAATGTGATTAAGTTGGTGTTAAATATTTCCCAATTTATCTGGCCCCGATAATAAATTTTTTCCCCTGTTAAATCGGTAGCAATACATCTTTTCAGTTTTTTACTGATATTTTACGATGAATAACGTTAAGAAACTAAAAGCTGAACATTGCTTGAAAAAACGTAACTGTTGGATCATACAAACTTTCAAGGAAACTACGCCATCTATCCCGTATTTGAAAAATAAAATAAAAGTATGCAAAATCATATCAGTTTGAGTTCAAAAATACACTTCATATATTTTTAAAATACTTATTGACTTTTTAGATCTTTGTTGAATAAAAGCAATATATATTATTTTTAAAGGATATTCTAATAAAAACAATTCCATATAATAATTATGTAAATAAACAGAGTTCAGCTGGTCATTTCTTATATCTTAATGCTTTAAAATCACATTCTGGACGAATTGCGAAAATTCAAACAATACTTAATACTATTTTACCAATTGAACAAGCCATAAGAATCTCCAGTTAATTGAGCCTCTCCATCCATAAAATATGACTGGGAGCTATTGACACTCCTTACTCTAAAGAGCTTTTCGGATAATTAAATTGAAGTGTCAATGGAGATTGAAACATTTATATCAAGTATACCCAAAGTAGCCTCAAGGAATTCCATTCCAATAACCTTGACATGGTTGCAACAGTCACGTCAGTTGAACGAATCGTAGATACTTTTAGAGCTCTGAACTGGCAAGTTTGCACCTCTACTTGCTTTATTGCTGTAAACAAGAAAAACTGTTTTTGAAGAGCAGCTCTTAACAAGTTTGTCGATTACCGTCATTGTTGAAATACGTATCTTCAAAGGAGAATGAGAAGTAGGTAGTCAATTTTTTAAAATTGTGAGACCAACCTGTAAGGGGAAAATTGGTTACTTTTTCACATAGAGTTACGAAAAAGATGGACATCATACTTAAGCTCGATGTATAACGTGACATTTTATGTCTCGAAGCGTATCAAGTTTTGTTAGAATCAACAATGAAGTTGTTGGGTAAACAGAAACAATCAAGCCACCTTCTAAATTTTGGGACCATTATTACAAAAGTTAGAATAAAAATTATTCTCAACATGAAAATATTCGTACCAGCTCTTCGTGTATTGAGTAAATTCCATTGTTATCCATATAAAAGTACATTGTCATGAACGATATCTAAAAGTACTTAATTAGTCTAAGAATTCAACCTTATAACAAGTGTACTTCTCTTACTTTTGCAGATGAAACCTCTTCGGCTTGCAAAAAAGGAGCTTAATTTGTTTAAAATAAGGCAAGGGTTACAGGCCTACACTAATGCACGACCTCCAGTAACCTGAAACATTCAAATATACCTTCTTCTTAAACATTTGCACTCCATACCTAATATTTCAACATCCAGATCGTGTAAATTACGGTTAGATATAATTTTTATCGACATTTTTACAAATTAATACACGACACTAGCACACACGTTCGGGGGACATTTTCCACAGCTTCACACGCCATTTTGAAATTTAAAGTGACCTTCAGCACTCTTTCCGGTTGACCGTGACCTTTTGATAAACTCACTTCCGTTCGAATTTTCATGATGTTAGTTTTCGCGCTCAAGGACAGAAGGCGCCTCCACGCTAAAAGTTCTCTTCCCCGGAATTGCGTCAGAGATAACAGCCAATTCCCGGGGGAAATCTCTCCCGCTTCAATTTTCTGAAGCCAATTAGAATAGGCATACGTCACGACCACATCAGCCTATGAGAACTCTTAACCACGGCCCGCTGAATCTGGCTGCTGAACTGAACTGAACTTTGTCCTTCGGAGTCGCATAGATGGCGATTATTGCCTCACACTCACGTGGTGTCATTCTCTGAAGTAACGACAACCAATCGGAGCGAAGGGGTGGAATTTGTACGGTCTCTGTGGACGTAATGCGACATGTGATTTCGCGCCCAATGAAATCTCAAGAAGAAAGTTGAAAGAAAGAAGGCGTGTCACAACTTTCCTAGGAAAGTCTGCAGAATAACCCCGAATATGAAACCGTGGTTGACGTTTTACTTCAAAAATGCGTAAAATTTACCACATGTTGCTGTTTTTTCTGTTAAAAACGGCAAGCGCTAGTATATAAAACAACTAATTATTATTTAGTTGTCAAAACATTTTTTTAAATCGCACAAGTTTCATTTTAGTTTTAAATATAATAATATCCGACCAAAAATATTTTTATATACTCTTTTGTATAAGTAGCACCCCACGCAAAATGCTATATTAATTACAACCCTTGTTCATCGTGTGCTTAATAATTTGAAACCAAGTTAATAGTTTACTTTCCTTTGGTTTTCCCTATAACTCAAGTACAAAGGCTCGAGCTAAGCATGATATACTAGAGTTGAGGTCATTTTTGATATTATCGATTAAATTTTTCTATTGAATTATGAAAATATTTTGTCAAAGTTTTTGCTATAATAAATTTAATAATTGATAACAATTTTATATATTTCTATCATGAATTGATTAATAAAATATTTGAAATTTTTAATTAAACCAATGTGATAATGGTTTGATCCGTAAAATTTTTGATGAAATTTTAAGGTTGTGAATAGGTTCTGTACTAACTACGTTTGATAACTAAAACTACGGCAAACACTGGAATTTTACAAACATTGGATATTACTGTAAAAACTGCATGCATTTACCGTAGTAATTACGTCTGGAATGAAGGTTAAATAAATAGCAATACTTTGTATTTTTAAACAGCAGAGTTTCCAGTAAATTTAACAGGAAGCATGACAATAAAAAAAAACAGTCAGAGTTGGTTGTGAAATTAACAGCATTCTGCTGGCATCTATGCTGACCGCAGATTATTGTAAAATTTACACTAATATTTTTCTGTGTGTAAGAGTTTTTTAAATATCTGAATAATTTTCCTCTTATGTCTGACTCGTTCAACTATCTGCTAAAATGTTTTTACTTCTTATCAAATTACGGCTGTCTCTAAGTACAATTCATATCATTTTTAGTTGCTTGAGATAAACATCTTTTCTTAAAGAAGAATGCACTCACATCTAGGCTTGGAAACGATTGACTCGGTTTAGAACGTTTTGCTGGAGTCGAGTGAACTCTCCTTCACAATCCGCTTCTGGAACCATTTCGATTACGTAGCAGAGGTGGGCAAAATATCTGAAGGTTCATAAATAATCACACTTAAAGGTTAAGATAACAAATCTTAGCCTTATCACGTTAACTCAAAAAGTAAGCAGGGAAAAAATTTTTTTTTGCTTACTAACAGTGAAAACCACTGTATTCCTAAATGCTCACGTGAACATGAGTAGTGTGTCAGAAATTATAGCTCGGTGTACCTAGCAACAGGGGCCATACCACCGGAGGCCGATCATCATAGTGCCCTACGCCAGCGTTCCCAAGCCCGGACAGGTAGTAGTACCCTACTATTGATGGTCGCACCTTAGACGCAAGCCACTCAACCTAGCAGAAGGTGCAGCAATAGGTGGACCAATCTCCACTTCGCACACAGCAGTCGGATTAAGAGTGGATGCTATAGCAACTCCAGCTGACACCCTACCTACGTAGATAAAGAGTCATACCCCTTGGAAAGAGCTCCCAAAGGGGAACGACGGGCACACAGCGGTCCACATAACCCGGCACAGCTGGCACCGGATATAACGGTGTGCCCCAAAAGGCCGGGAAACAGGACCTTCATGTCCTCATAGGGAGGCCGCCACCCGACAGCAGGCTACCCAATCCGCCGAGGCAGTCAGTTTGCACTGACCCTCTCCGTTAGCCTGAGCAGAAGCTCAGTTTCCAGCCCAAACCTGACGGAGGTCGGAGGTGGAGATAGGACCATTTGATCAGAGCTAACATCTCCCAGTGCGCCACCGCCTTTATGGGTTACAAGAACCGGACCCCGACTCCCCGTTAAAGCAACCAGCTATTGCACACTCTGACCAATTTAGTTCCCGTGAACATGAGTAGCCAATTTTAAGAGAGCGTTTTCAATGCGATCGAGACAGGACGAATTTAATCGCAGACATAATATTGTGGCGAGTAGAACAAGTTCACCCAGAAAGAGATAGTATTATTTCGTCGCGCAGTGTTTTTTAGGGCTAGTGCAACATCTGAAATTTATTATGAAGTAATATCACAAGGAGCATCTATGTTATCGATAGGAATTTAGGAACTTACCTGCTAAGAGAGGTTTGCAGCAACTCAAACTAAATGGATGCCTTTTTCATTATTTTGCGCTTGCTTAATAGGTCTTTACATTAAATCAAATAAAAAAAATTTAAACATTAAATCCATTTATTACCATGGTATAACCAGGAACGTATATATGTATAAGAACGTTGAACAATCAAATTGGCGCCTAGTGCCATGAATTTATCGATTACAGAATAACTCTGCCCAAAAAACCTTGCTAAAGGTTAAAACCGTTTCAAGCTCAAGCGCGCGCTGCACGCGGATTTTAGGGCGGAGTTATTCCGAGACCGATTAAAACATGGCCCAAGCGAGGACTTTGGTTCAACGTTCTTATACATATATACGTTCTTGGTATAGCTATATTAATTTAACGAATTGAAGTGGGAAATTAAACTCATGGTATAAACTGAAAACTATTTTTCAATTCGTTATTACAATTACTTAAAGGGATACTGAAATGGTAAAATAACCTACTTTCAGTCTATTCCGCTTCCAAAATGAAGTATAATTCCGATTTTCTTTCGTTGGTATTATTAAATTTCAATTTTAAAAATAACAAAAACCGGAGAAATGATCCAGAAAAACTCGGGCTTAACGCATCTCGGAAATTCGCTGTATATTGAGTTTCCCGCAGATAGGTCTAACTTCCAATCAGATACTTATTTTCTATTTTAGTCAAAAACGTTTTAACAGACCAATCAGATTTCGATTTCAGCGTTAAAAGTTTCGTTTTCTCAGAAATATACTTAACGTAAGTTATAAAATAATTGTTATCGATTGTTCAATATAACGGCCAAAATCTAATTTAACACTAATTTTTTAAGCGTACGATAATAGTTTTCTGGAATCGATAATTTGTTAGTTTAATATTTCAAAAGCACATCCAACTTCGGTAGTGAAAATAATTATATCTCGTCAATATTTTTGGTTTTCAATCGAATAACACTTAACACATTTCCTATAATATGTTGGCAAAATAATAATATATCATTCGTTAACGATTCCGCAACACTTTGCGGTAGATGATAGGCTTCACGATACTTTTGAATTATTTTTAATGTACTTTATTCCTTAGACCACTCCTCTCCGGGGGTATTAATTCCATTCCTGCCTATTTTTCTTAATAAAGAAATTAACTAATTTCATAAGAAAGTCCTTAAGTCGTTTGGCTATTATAACAGAAATTTAAAATTTTTTAGGGTTGTGTTTAGGTTGTAATTTGTTTAATTTCGTTACTCTTAATATAGGAAAGTCCATAAGACGTTAGGCTATTATAACAGGAATTTTAAAAATATAAAGGTGGTGTTTAAGTTGTTATTTGTTCAATTTAGTTATTCTTAAAACATAAACTAAAAATTTTTTCAAAGTGGTGTTTAAGTTGAAATTTGTTTAATTTCATTGTTTTTAAAACAAAAATTAAAAAAAGTAAGGTTTTTAATTTTTTTTTAAATTTCTGTCATTGAATCAAGGCGAAATAAATATAAATGGTGTCTATATAAATAAAATTTGATGTTTGTAAATATATATATATATATATATATATATATATATATATATATATATATATATATATATATATATATATATATATAGGGGCGTCTTGAGACTGCTAACATTCGTAGTTTTTGACCACGGGACCAATAACCGGTGACCGCAAGACCGAAACCCCTGACCTCGCGATGTCCGCTGTCAAGACACGCTGGCATTCAGGCGCTGTCAAGAAAGAGACACGGGAGTCTCTCTCTTTTTCTCTTTGCCTCACTTAGCTGCTGCGTGGTACGACCTTCGACCCTTTTCACTTGCGTTCGTTCTATTTTCGCAGCCCCCCCCCCCTCCTTCCCTCTATCCGTGTCACTTACAACTGCGGGAATTAATGGCCGTATAGTGCATGTTGTTTCCGTTTTCTAAACCCCAATTTAAAGCTGAAAGCCCGGCCGTATAGTGCATGTTGTTTCCGTTTTCTAAACCCTAATTTACTCAACTAGCTGAAAGCCCATTATTACCATCATTATTAATAATAATAATAATAATAAGAAACGGTCCTTATTTTTGTTTTTATGTTGTTGAATTGGTTACTAATTACTAGCAGTGCTTCCCGAGGGGGTAAACACTTCGTGTACAGGGACGTACCTTGGGGGGGGGCAGGGGGGAGGCTCCCCCCAAGCTTAGTAGATTTGGCAAATCGAGGTGGACTTGGAAAAATGTAAATTATGAAACATGTTAGTTAATTAAAAAAAACCTCCTAAATTGGTGGTAAACGATATTGCAACAAATCATTTAGAATTTCCCAGCAATTTACTTCCCTAAAATCAATAATTATGTTTGAGATTTCTATGTAGTTGCTTCTCCTTATGTATAACTTACAAGACCGGATTTCTATGCTAGGTGGCTAGTGTGTCGGAACTTTAGTTCAGCCTTGTGGTAAATGCTTTTTAAATAGTCATTTTGGTAAAATGGAACAATAGCCCCGCCACCCCCTTTACCCCCCTTTCTCGTCCCCCCTTAAAGTACTTTTTAAGGAGATTCCAATGGTGCGAAAATTATTCCCCGCAAAGCATTATATAAAATGTTAATTAAAAAATGCCCAAAGACTATACCTTGGCGGCTGACGGCGCCGCGCACTCGTGTTGGATGAGGTAGGACTGATGACGTGGACGATTCTTTAAATTCCTAGATTTTAATACTTTTTGGATAACGTAGGACTGATGACGAAAAAGAAGGCTGAAATGCAAAACAAAACTAACTTTTAAGGGTTGGTATTTTTCCCCGTATTTCAACGCATTTAAGGCTTTTTTAATCATACTATGTCATAGTATGTCTTCTGTGTGATGTTTACTTAAACAACGTCGAATGTATTCTAAGTAATGGCGCCTGACGGCGCCGCGCACTCACTTCGCTCGAGCGCTGGGGGCGCGCGGCGCCTCCCCAACCCCATACTGAAAAAAGCTATGGGCCATCTATAACGCAACCTAGAGGACAGCACCAAGCCTGACGCATCAAGTATCGTCAACCCGATATTAATACAAATAACCTAATAGTATAAATAACTTAACCTATTTTCCCCACCAAAATCCCTAAAATTCGTTGAAATACCGCGAAAATACCGACAATAGTAAGTTAGTAATGTTTTGCATTTTTATTTTTCGTCATCAGCCCCACGTTATTCAAAACACATTAAAATTTAGGAATTTAAAGAATCGTCCTAGGGAAAATTCACTGCGAAAGGCCAATGTTTAAAAATTCATATCTTTGTAAATATTCATTTCCGGCAAAAAGTTATTTAACATTAAAATAACCCCCTACTTGCCCTCCATAATATATATATATATATATATATATATATATATATATATAGATATATATATATTAACAGAATTAGAATATTCCGAACTTGCGGAACTACGCGAAGACCCGGTATCGGACATGGTTAGTGAAAAATGAATACGGTTTGGGAAATGTTTATTTCCTACCTAAATAGTAGCCCGCCGTCATTTTAATCATTTAACTAAAGCTTTGTTTGGGGCACCGTCATTTTAATCCTTACCCCACGTCTACTACAGCAGCATATTTCGAAAATATTGCAGTCCTACTGGCTCCATGACCACTCCGAATAAATAAAGAAAGGCTGATTTTCGACCGGGAAAAAACAGCGCGACGGCGAGCTCTCTTCGCCGCGGAGTGAATTCTACGCCCCGAACCGTTCGGTTCGTACACCTTTAAATTATAATATCTTTAAAATTAATTATTTGCGGCTTCTAATTTTTGCACCATTAGATTCCCCTTAATAAGTACGTTGGTATGGTGTAACTAAAAAGTGGAAACTAGGTGGCGGGGCTATTGTTCATTTTTCCTACAGCACCTTATATAATTGAAAGGCAGATAGATGCGTGATAGAGAATATCGGTTGTTAGTTATTATTTAGGTGTTCATTTTCTACGTAAAATTTGGCAAGTATAAAATTTATAAAAATAGTGCTATTTTCTATAGGAGATGTTACAGTTTTTTTTACTTAGGGTAAATTAGGTAAGTCGTGAATATTATAGTCATATGTTTTAGGAAAATGAAAAGTTGTGTTGGGTAAAGATAACGTGTTATACAGTGTCGTTTGTTCTTACGTTAATATTTCAGTAATAAGTGTTTGAATTGCTTATGTTATATTTGGGTATGAATAATTCCAGTTATTCAAAGCAGTTCAGTTAAACAACAACTAGTATTCGTCAGGATGAAATGTATCTATTTTTTACTACAGCGGGATACACGACGAGAAAATAGTAAAAGGGTTTGATGGGATTTTTAGCATCGTTCAATCTCTGTTTTCTTCTTCGTGTATCTCAATTTATATATAAAGAGAGTACGCAAATGCTTCACTCAATATAACTAGACGCCGAGCCGTTTTCGCCATTGAATTGGGAAAAGTACCGCTAGAATGACATAGGCGCGTTCGATAGTTGTGGTTTCGCGAAACAAATTCTGAAATTTCCAGTCGGCGCAATCAGCCGTCAACTCTATCATTATACGGGTGGCGCCATCTATAACTTTCAAAGTACATTAATACTATTAATTCAATTGTATAGTATATAGTTCCCGCCGCTAATAGCGGATGGCGCCACCAATTATAATTTTAATGAAACATTTAAATCGAAATCTACCGTAACAATCCAAACTTTGTTTTTTACTTGCCAAATTTCCCTTACCTCCCCCCAAACGTACTCTTTTCGGTACGCCCCTGCAGCCACGTGCATGGCGCTATGACTGAGAGGCAGGTCAGGCTTTGGCTTGAGACAGAGAGTCAGAGGCAGGCCAATGAGTTTATTCGGATGGACTTCAAAATCTCGATAACGAAGCGATCAACGAGCTGGAACGCGTAATGCGTTACGTCGTTGTAAAGTTTGACGAACTTACGAGTGAGTCGTGAGTAGAAGTGGTGATACATATACGGGTGTTTAGGTTTAGAAAGTGATTACTTATTTCGTATACAGGTCGAAAAATGATGCTAAACCCCTGTAATGCTTATGCGGTATATAAATACTATCGTCTTAGGTAAAAAGAGTTAGTCAGTATAGGAAACTCGAGTTTGACCTAGAGCGGCGAAAAAGGACAATGGTTGGTTTTTGTATAAATATATCCACCCAAAAACCATTCGGTTAAAAATTGCAAGGTCCTTTTAAACAAAAACGTCACGTCCTATATTACTTTAGGCCATAAAAGTAGTGAAATCAAATAACGGGCAAGATCTGTAATTATATTCCCATAAACGTCATAAACTGGACTTATTTATCGACAAGTGATGTGCTCTGAAGTAATATGCTAGACCTTGCGCGTCCTAAGTGTTTTACTGAGTTAAAATCCTTTGTACAACCATAAAACATTTCAAAGAGAATGGCTAATATTAGAAGAGACAAGTTTTCTAATCTTAGCTGTAACGATTCTAATGATACAATATCAGTTAAGTAATTTACCAAGTTAATTAAAGAAAAAGGTCAATATAAGATAAAGCGTTTTCTTAAGAATGTATAAAGAGTAAACAAATCATAAAATATACAACGTAGCGGACGAAAGGTAAGCATAAATATCAAGAATTAGTTTCTAAAAACGATGTAGATGGCAGCATTACCTAATCACGGGACCATTTCAACCGCCCGACTTTAAAGTTTTCTTTCGTTCTCGAAAAGCTTGGCCCGGCTTGTTTATTTTATTAATAGGTGCATATATTGTTTAGATCGAAATATATTATCTACTCTGTTTCGATTTACTCTTTTACCTTAAACGCATAGTAAACGAGTTTCAATAATCAGAGTCAACATAACTTGGCAGTGAAATAAACGTTCATACGGGTTTAATTCTTGTCTCGCTCAAAGTAGCACCTTGGCCAACCGAGTCAAAATAAAAACACTCGATAAAATTACTGAAACTGTCCGTACTAGTGGTACTCGAACATTTCTGAACATTATCGATAGGTGGCGGTGCGACTATTGAAACTGGCCAATTACTGAAAGCAGACAAGTTGTTGACTGCAGTGACGTAATTACTGCAGTCAACAACTCGTCTGCTTTATTTAATTATGGTTTTAAGGTAAAAGAGTAAATTTAAAGTAGATAATGTATTTCGATCTAAACAATATATTTGATACACAGCGATTCTAATATTAGCCATTCTCTTTGAAATGTTTTATGGTTGTACAAAGGATTTTAACTCAGTAAAACACTTAGGACGCGCAAGGCCTTTTTGTTTATAACAATAGCAGTGAAGTTATTATAATACCCTCAAACGTAACAAAGCGGAAATAATATTTATAAACAAAATTGGGAAGTGAACTTTCACCAATTTGGAATATTGAGAACTGCCTAGCTCTTTCGCCAACATTGTGTACGTTTAAATATTGTTAACGTTAATTTTTTGAAAACGTGACGTCATTTTGCTCTTTAATTCATTTTTTAATGTTAATAAATAAGCTTGTACGATTGTTATTAAACTTTACACGTTTTGAACTGTGTTTATTACTCATTGGCATCGTTTACCGCCCTCTGGTGGCACACTGCCCACCCTGACACTGGCGAGACACTTCGAACTCACTGCACCTCTTTCGCTTAGAAACAACCTATTAATCAGTAGCATTCGAATGTTTAATCTATTTCCGTAGGACAAGATCTGTAATTATATTCCCATAAACGTCATAAACTGGACTTATTTATCGACAAGCCCTATGGCGGACAAACCCCACCCTGATACTCTCAAGACTATTGTTATCGAACTCAGCGCCCCTTTTTACCTACAATCCACCTATAAATATGTTGCATACATAGTTTCCAAGTATATCCGTCATAGTGGGCATTTTAACCTTTAAGACTATTTTTTCGAACACAGCGCCACTTTTTCACCTAGAATCAACCATCAAACCTTTTGCATTATTTTTTTAAATTTCCTTTCGCTCCGGTTTAGTACTTCTTATGTGTTTATTACTCCTTGGTTTCGTTACCGACTCGCTGAACTGTACATTTGTCACCATAGCCCAAGAACTATACTAGATATGAACTTTTCCTTTCGCAGGACACTATGGGAGCGTAATTTGAAACTGTGTACCAAATTTCATTTAAATCGGTTCAGTAGTTTTTGCTGTAGAGCGGTCTGCGAGGAGAAGATGGAAGAATAAGAAGAAAAATTAAGCCTTACTTTGCCCCATTACAACGAAACGTCGCCTCAACCCTGTTCGATGGAATTCGTATATGTTTGTCGCGTGCCTGTAACCTTTCAAACGATAAATCACTTGTTTTGATACGACCTATAGTTTTTGAGATACGAGGGGGTAAAATCGGCTTCATTCTGACTCGAGATAATATAGCAAGTGCTCGGGTAGGTGCTCTACTCTACCGGATCTTGCATAGGGACTACCGTCCCTTTTGATTACTAACATTTATTGAACCAAATAACATTTATGGACCCTGTAAAGAATGAGAAAGCAGTGGGATGCTGAAAAGATACATTTCGATGTCGATTTCCCTTTGACCACCTTCAATATGTCAAAAGATGTTACATCCATTCGTATGCTCTACTAAAAGCTACATGGCTCATAAAAATAATAATCTTTCGCCGTAATGATTTCCAATATAATTGTTATTAGAATTTATTAACTCTCATCACAACAGAATCCATTTAAATCACGGAGCAACCATTTTTTTAAAACATCTTTCTTAGGACGAATCTTCTTCAACTTTATACAGAATTTCCGATCTTTGACTTTCAATAAGACTGAATCACACAAAGAGTGAAAAAACAAATCAAACAAATTAACATTCTGCACGGTAATTAATTAAGTCCTTAATTACATGGTATTCATATTCCTGGAGATCAACGAGCATGGGCTACTCGGTCACGATTTTTCAAAAATTTACACAGATGCTTTAAGCATCTCACTTTCTAGTAATTTGAATAGACAGGTAACGAAGCTAATAATGCAAACTCCAATATGAATAAAGATTATCAAATAGAAGCATTTAATATTTAAAGCTTCAACGGGTTGTTCGAGATTTGGTTCAAATAACTTTATACACTGCAAAGGAATATACGAATGTATATCAACAAGATGATTTTGCATTCCAGATTCAAAGTGCATTACGGACCTGTAAAACAAATGGCCTTATTTGTGGTGATAAAAGGAATATAAATTTCATTTGCATAGTGTTATTTCATTGAAACAATACGCAATTAAAAAATATTTATATTACTGGCGAATATAAAAAACATTAACTATGAGTAGAAATATGTAACGCTATCTTTTTCAGTTCCAGGTGCAGTTATCTTCTAATAAATTAATAGCCCAGGACAGATAGACTAAAAAAGGGCTTGACCCAGAACATTTTCCCATAAAGATGAAAATTGGTACATAGGTAGTTTTTGACCCAAAAAAATAAACTAAAAGTCCCCACCTCTAGAACGCGAGCTTCCGACGCCATCTTGGAAAATGGCCGCCAAGCACGCCTGACGTCATAAATTAAATGAAAGTGTCCAAAAAGGTTAAAAATTGGTACATTATACATTTAAGGCTTTCTGAATAGTATTGTAATTTTTTTTGTGGTACAACCGTTATTTTGGCCGCCATCTTGGAAAATGGCAGCCAAAAAGGTTTTCCACGTAACTTTCCACTATATGTTTCAATATATTTGAAAATTGGTATATAGTTTTATTACGGCCTTTTGAACAAAGTAACAAAATATTATGGATCTGCGGGCGTTATTTCGTCCGCCATCTTAGAAAATGGCGGACTGCAATGCCGAATTTCGCATTCAAAATTGAATGATATAGTCCGATTGTTTTCAAATTTGGTATAATTTTTCATTATGACGCTGAGAACAATATTACTAAATTTTAAAGGTATCTGGCGGTTACTTCGTTCGCTATCTTGGAAAATGGCCGTCTGGTAAATACTTACCTTGTTGAAAGCATTTTTATAACTATTTCGAACCGCTTTAGGGTTAGATTGTTAGCTTTTAAAATCTGGAAAATGAAAACCGATGATACAAATGTATATATACATATAAATAATATAACACATTTAATAATAATAATAATATAACACATTTAATTAGGAAATGCCCAAAACTATTTAAATATTCTTAAAATATTCAATAAAATATTTATCAGTTACTGCAGCTCGTACCAAGAAACATACATTTTTCTTTGTCCAAATAATAATAAATGTCGTTGCCCATCTCTCTAGCAAGACATTTCGAAATTAAAACACACCGGTTTATATATGTAGACATTAAAATTTAAAATCTCTTAGTCGTTACATGATTAATACTTTGCTAACTAACCATTCTGGTGAAAGTAACCGTTTTCTGATTTCAGTAGTTCATAGAGAGTAAGAAAATAGTTGCAATTTACTTCTTTACGGTTACAGAATGGAAACAAAAGATATGGTTTCGAATATACCTCTAACGATTAATATCAATTTTTGTGAGCTTAAATTACTTTGAAATTACCCCTTTACGAATGAACGTTTGCGTTTAAAACACGTACACACATTTTCACGCTCATTTCGTGTAACTGTGGAACGACTTGCCTTAAAAACTGCGATTGCAAAAGATCTGGTCTCGTTTGCCCTGCAATGTTTGGTATGATCTGAAGTAACCCATAGAAATATTTGATTGAAGAAGACGAGGAGATTTATAATTTGCGATTTGTAAATATTAGGAAGTAGCTCATATAGTTGCATTGATCGTATAATTCGTAAAGCCATAAATTCAATCACTGATATATTAAAGATTTTGTATACACCGAGGGAAAGGATTGCACCAAAATTGCTACACAATATCGCGCAGTTTCCTAACAACGATCCAGTGGCGCACCCAGGATGGTTTTCTGGAGGAGGCCCGTGAAGATCAAAACTCTTTCGACTGCCTTTGTTAAAATAATTAGCAAAAAACGAGTTTTAATTTTGTTCTTGGAGGGAGCCCGGGCCTTCTGCCCCCCCCCCCCCGCGTGCGCCACTGCAACGATTTGAAGGATCAAAATGGCAGGATTGAATAAATATGATTTTTTCCGGTTTAAATTTAATCACTGATATATTAAAGATTTTATACCTCCCAAAATAACCGTGTACCACTTTAAGAAACACAGTTGATCGTTTAGAACCGGTTTATTAGATTGTATAACGCCTTTACTCTAAAATTTCGAAGTACTCCTATAGACTCCTCTAAGAAACCTTTTAGAATGCTTTAGAACTCGTACTCATATCAGTAACCTAGCTGCCCCTTTAACGTCGTGTACCATGTACCTCTATAAATATCAGTGTTGTCCTATAAGGAGCCCCATGAACCTATTTAAACTACCGCCAGAGCCGTGCTATTTTTTGGGCCCGGGGCAAATGTTTTAGACCCCGGGCTCCACTAACGTTTTCAAAATGTTATTGACTTTCTCCCCCTCCTTGACCTAGGGGCCCAAATCTGTACCTCATGGGCCCTTTACTGCCAGGACCCGGGGATATAGGCCATTCTCTTTTAAATTAAAACACGTGGCCTGTAGAGAGAAAGGAAAACCCATCGACAGTTCGAATCCAAATGATGAAAAACGATACATCGCCAAAGAAAACATCATGTGCTTATTATATAGTTAATTAAACAGTTTTGAGCATTTCCCAATAAAATGTTTTCTACAAATAAATGTGTTATATGTGTATCACCGGTTTTAATTTTCCAGATTTTAAAAGCTAACAATCTAACCCTAAAGTGATTCGAAATAGTTACAAGAATGCTATCGAGAAGGTGAATATTTTCCAGACGGCCATTTTCCAAGATAGGAATGAAGTAACCGTCAGATACCTTTAAGATTTTGTAATAGTGTTATCATCGTCATAAACAAAAAATTACCAAATTTGAAAACAATCGTACAATATAATTAAATTTTGAATGCGAAATTCGGCATTGCAGTCCGCCATTTTCTAAGATGGCGGACGAAATAACGCCCGCAGATCCATAATATTTGGTTACGTTGTTCAAAAGGCCGTAATAAAACTATATCCCAATTTTCAAACATATTGAAACATATAGTGGAAAGTTACGTGGAAAACCTTTTTGGCTGCCATTTTCCAAAATGGCGGCAAAAATAACGGTTGTACACCAAAAACAATTTACAATACTATTCAGAAAGCCTTAAATGTGTAATATACCAATTTTTAACTTTTTTTGACACTTTCATTTAATTTATGACGTCAGGCGTACTTGGCGGCCATTTTACAAGATGGCGTCGGAAGCTCACGTTCTAGAGGTAGGGACTTTTAGTTTTGTTTTGGTCAAAAACTACCTATATACCAATTTTCATCTTTATGGGAAAATGTTCCGGGTCAAACCGTATCTGTCCTGGGCTATAAACCGAAAAGTTAAACTTCGGACGCTCAAGTAACCTTATTAATAAATATGATAAAACTTCAAAAATATTCTTAACTATGCTTAACTCGGGACTGCATGCTTTATAGAAACATATAAAAAGTCTCATTTTAAGCAGAAACCCTCAAGTGCTGCAGAATAATGGTTCGTTTGTTCTCATCCATAAGGGGCTTATTGCAAACTTCTTAATGATGCAAGTTCACAATTTATCATCTAATAATAATTAAGAGACGTTGAAGTGTCATCACTTTCACTACGTCAAGTTAATTCAAACCCATTTTCGAAACAGCGGCTTTCATCACAATGATAAATTGCAAGAAATGGTAAAAAAATTCATTTTCCAAAGGGGAAAAGCTAAACCTTAAAAATGATTCATGAAATTACTTAACTTACGAGTTACTCGTACTAATAGTTCTTCGAGCGACAATTGAAAACGAAATATATTGTTAATAAAATAGACAGAATCTCCAACAGTTGACTGGTTTCGCTCTATTTGAGACTCTTCAGTACAGTGCAGGGAATCTGGCATGCCAAAAAGAAACTAAGCCTAACCATTAAATATTTCAAAAAGCGGATAGTGGCGAATATTTAAATAACCAAATTTTTTCAATAATTAACGTTAACCTCCGCCAGTCCATGAGTATGTTTAGATCATCATGGTCTAGGGTTTTGCTGGTATGAGGAGTGGGCTTGATCTTCAATCGTAACGGAAAATGTGAGTTTTAGTGAGCCAAGGACAAACCGATATGATTTTTATGGAAAAGGAAATTAATATTAAGAGCTTGAGCTCATTTGTGAGCCTTCTTCTCAACATAGCCTTTTCCCAAAGAATAATATAATAAATTCTTACAAAAGTCATGTGAAAAATCAACCAGGGCATTTGTTTAAGAGCATACGCTTTCGAGAAGCATTAGAAGGACGTAGGTTCGACACCACCAGGCTAAAGAAGTTTATACTACAAAATAATTCAAATAAGTTGTGTTATAAAAGAACACCGAAAAGAGTCATTTTCAATCTACAAATCGGTTGTTTGTTGGATAGTTATTTTTCAAATATAATTTCAAAGATTTGTAACAATTAATCAATTTACATTTGGTATATGAAATCCTTGACGATATTGTCTAAACCTTTTCTCATAAGGTATGCACCAGGTGTTGACACATATATAATAGTTTGACCAAATGCTTTCCCGAAATTCATCTCGAAACATCCACCGGCAAATTCGTAAAGCGTCAAAGCGAAACCATCTTTCGCAAACACAACGGCTCCTTTATTCGTTAATATCTCTACAACTGCAGAAGCATCTTTATATCTACGCAATTGACTTAAGACTTGAGGATATTCAATCTTAATTACATTCTAGAAGATAAAAAATTATATTAACTATTAGTCAGGTTTAAAACAGAAAAATAGTAAGCAAAGCATGCGAGCCATTATTATTCCTACTCGAAAGAGAATAATTTAAAAGAACGCCATCTTTGGCGCCACCTACAATTCTATAGCTAAAACCATTACATAGAAGTTTGGTAAAAGATTTTGCAATTTTCCACACGCTCTTGCTATTAATTTAGGTTTTTTTAAATTTAAATAATTGTTCTTTTAAAAATAAAATAAGGAAATAAAATGGTAAAGATAATTAGATATTAAATTTAAATATAAATGTCAATAGCGTTTATGTATTTGAACATGGGATATCTTTACAATACCTCTTATTGTCTTAGGATCTATTCGCGAAACTTTCTGAGGAACAGCTCACTTAAAACACTAAAAATGAGTAATTTGTTTCAAAATATTTACTTCACTTTTAATTAAATTTTAAAATGCGGTGTGAATATTATTTAAATGCAAATTGATAAGAACTTGATGATTTCTATATATTGATAATCCTGGACTTGCATGACACTTTTTGGTAATTGTGGTAAAAATTACCTGAAAAATTTTTTGGGAGGTGATCTTAAAGATATTTCTTACTATTAGATGCGATCCGATATTAGAATCATAAATCAAGTAGAGTCTCATCTGTGGGGAGTCCAAAAAATCCTTAATTTCTGATATGACGAATGCGGGTGCTGGAAACGTCAAACGATTTAGAAGAAACGACGAGTAGGCCATGATGACAAACGAGGAAAATACGAGCCACGTTCCCCAAATAAATCGCTCTTCCAATTTTTCGATATACTTTGATTCTGAAATATTTTTCTCTTAGCCTATAAGATGTTTTGTTATTTGTAAATACTCAATGTAGACTACCTTTTCCCAGAAAAATCTTAAAAGATGTGAACAAGTTTTCCATGAAATTATAAAATATATTTAATTGAAAATGTTTTATCGCTGTTCCTGCAATTGATGATATTCCAAAGGACACCAAAATACCCAGCCACATCTTGATATAAAAAAAATATTGTTAGGAAATTTTGATAAATCTAAGGAAGACTCATAGTATTTCATCGTGCATTTGAAAATTATTTCAGTTGAAAATCAAGTCGAGAGTTAAAGTTAAATACATTTGTTTTAACGTTTTACCGTAGGTACCACACAGAGAAAAGCGAAGATAATACCTTTGTTTGAGGTTTCGGTTGAAATTACCACAAATAAGTAGATCAAGAGCATACGTAGATGGAAAATTTAAAATAAACCAAATTTAATAAAATTTAAAGAAGTTAAAGCAGTTTTAGAGAATATTTAGCCGACGCAAATTTATTTCAGAAAATTTAACAAAAGCAAATTAACCGAAAACCATATTAAGGGAACGCATTTCTTTAGTCAAAAAATAAACTGCTTGACATTGTGATAAATCCATTCACATTGAAACTCAATATCAGCTAACGAGAAATAAAGATAAACACACACCTTTTGGTTATTTATACTTTTATCTAATTACATATCTTGGTTTAAATAATATTGAGAAAAAGACTGACTGGTGATGCCTGAGTTGTAAGGACGCAACCAACGACGATTTCACTCGAAGAAGAAAGACAAAACGATAAAGATATCATTTCTTTAGACAGACAACTTGAAACACGATTATCAATTGGATTGCAAAATAAATGTAATTTCCGTGCATCACGAAAAACGAGGATAACTAAATTTGTGAAGAACTCCTAGAATCAGTCTTTAAAATTGTTGTCATAACCGGAAGAGAGATCCTTTAACGTTATATTTATTAATATTAGGTAGAGATTAAATTATATGATTACTTTTTCCCCTGCTTGGTTAAAAAATACAATTTACAATTTACAGCGCCGAAGTGGCTCTTTTTTGACAAGTACACAGTGATGGTTCTTTAACTTATCTGAGCAGTTATCTTCTTCCTTTCAACTTTCGGACCCAAATTTTGGAGATGATTTTCCGAAGGAGTCCCTTTTAGTTTTATTATCCATGTTGAATTTTCAAAGAGATATTAAGGTTTGTAGACTTTACCCAGATATAATATCTATACATGCGTACGCGTTACGTGCATCAGACCTGTCTTTATCGGTGGTTTAGAATCTAGGTTCACAGCTCACCCGTTATGGGTGTAATTATACTTTTATCGCTGAAGATGCGCTGCTGTAATTCGTCAATATTTTACAATTTAATGATTTATTGGATGATTATGTCTCCTAGGATACGAGTCTTGATTGGTTTTAACTGTCTTAAGAGAAAGGTGTTACCGTCTGCAGATTGAGATAATCAGGCTGATATCTAATCTCAATCCCCAGACGGTAACAAGCAAGTTTCTCTCTGCTTCCCCACATCCCCCATCCCCTTCGCTGCTATCTTATCTCAATCCGCTGACAGTAATCGCTAGATTCTCCCTGCTTCCCCTTTTCCATCCCCCAATCCGCAGAAATTTTCATCGCAAGATTCTCTGCTTCCCCTTTTCCATCCCCAATCCGCAGACTGTAACAGCTCTCAATCCGTAAAAATGGTTATCGCAAGATTATCTGCTTCCCCTTTTCCATCCCCAATCCGCAGACTGTAACAGCTCTCAATCCGTAGAAATGGTTATCGCAAGATTCTCTGCTTCCCCTTTTCCATCCCCAATCCGCAGACTGTAACAGCTCTCAATCCGTAGAAATGGTTATCGCAAGATTCTCTGCTTCCCCTTTTCCATCCCCAATCCGCAGACTATAACAGCTCTCAATCCGTAGAAATGGTTATCGCAAGATTCTCTGCTTCCCCTTTTCCATCCCCAATCCGCAGACTGTAACAGCTCTCAATCCGTAGAAATGGTTATCGCAAGATTCTCTGCTTCCCCTTTTCCATCCCCAATCCGCAGACTGTAACAGCTCTCAATCCGTAGAAATGGTTATCGCAAGATTCTCTGCTTCCCCTTTTCCATCCCCAATCCGCAGACTGTAACATCTCTCAATCCGCAGAATTGGTTATCGCAAGATTCTCTGCTTCCCCTGTTCCATCCCCAATCCGCAGACTGTAACATCTCTCAATCCGAAGAATTGGTTATCGCAAGATTATCTGCTTTCCCCCTTTCCTCCCCAATCCCCAGATTGTAATAGGAAGATTATATCTCTCTCACCCCTCGTTACCCATAATTTTATCTTAATAATAATTTTAAGAATATGATCAATAATAACAAGTTATTTAACTTTAATTTATTTTTATTTTAGAACATTATATATACGTTGCTTATATCGTAATTTATCTATAGAATAGTAATTAAGTCGATCTTCGAAAGGGATATATACAATTTCATTTAAATGGTTATAACCAACCACCTTCTGCAAGCGCAACTTGTATAAATAATTGAAATGAAAGTTCTACCTCACGACGTCTGACCGGAATAGAGATGAAGTCGTCGTCCTCCAGTGCCGCTGACCTTGGTGGTGTAGGGATGTACCACTCTTGCGAGATGTACTTTTCCGAGGGTGAATTATCCCTCGACGGACAGTGTAGAAAGAATCTGGCGTGTTCCCATTCTGGTACGTCTCCTGATTCCATGGCCCTTGTAACATCGTACATCATCTCCACGATGAATGTAGTGGAATCCGGCCTCCGCTAGTTTTCTTAGGTGGCTTGGGGGTTTTTCCAGTGAAAAAACGTTTCAAGTCGATACGCTTCGATTTCCATACTTGCTTTAGACAAAATATTTTCTAAAGTTTCAAATAATACATTCTCTAATCCATCATGATAAACCTGATTTTCTCACTAAGCCTACATGCTAAGCTTAAATTTATTACTAAACCTAGTTTTCGTAATATGGTTGAATTTCTACGCTAAAATTCTCAATTTAAACGCTTATTTCATTATGCAAATTGTTTGGAAAATGTCTAAAATGTATAGTCTACTACAAAACCAAAATAGTTACTTACTTTACGGTTGGCAATCCTTGGTCGAGTTGTAAAAAGACGGAACTAACCGACAGCCGGTTCCTACTCGTCAATGCGCCGACGAGAAATGAAGCGTGGGAGTAATAATCAGTTCCTATCTTGTTGAGATTAATTCATCACGTGATCTAAACTACAACTAACCCTCAAATTCTATTGGCTGTCTCTCTCTCTGAGATAACAGTTCTAGACACTCTAGATTAAACCCGTCTCGTGTTTGAAACTGCATGCATCTAATGATTGACGTCTTATAATTAACCCACTTGAATATTTAAAAAAAAACCATTGCTACTGGAACGAGAATTTTGGAAATACCTCGTTGACGATATCAAAATTGAATGTATCGAACCCTCACTTGAAAATGTTTATGGAAAACAAACCTCTTGGAAAATTGAGTGACGTAGAAGATGGCTAAAAAATGGGTAAGCGTTATGCTTTTTCAATAAAGAGTCTTTTTTACATTTTAAAGTATTTAATAAGAGTGAAAAAAGTTACATAGAAAAACTTTTTTACCAAAGTTTTTTCGCTTATTAAAATAAAATGGCTGAGTCAAATTTCTATCTTTTTATCATTAGAAAGCCCAAAGCTAACTAAATCTCAGTTAAATTAACCCAGGCAATGTTTTTTCACCAATCTTATTTTGCGTGTACTAAAGATATTTTTTTAATGACGGGTAGAAAACATCTTTCAATGGTCCATGACGGTAACAGATTTCAATGACTTGTAGAAAGTACTTTAAATAGAACGTGCGGGTATAAAATATTTCTACCAATCTTTGGTTTTCATGCTAGATTGCGTAAGCCACCCCGTTTTCCTAACTATTTATACCAATACTTCCTGATTCTATTTGAATTTTTTTGTTTTTGGATGGTTTATTTTATTCGAAAGTAAATGGTTTGGCGCTCTTAGAAGCACGCGCATGTGGTTGAGTCTTATCTCTAAAAGATATCAGATGGCGTGGGAATATATTTTTTTTCCTCTGGAACCGGTTTTTTTCCAGTCAGTCACCATACCTCTCTCTAGCTAATGGAATCGCCAAATTGGATATGATGATTTTTCTAACATGATTTGCGGTCGTTTTTTTCCCAATTTTTGGAAAACTTTTGGGAGTAAGTTTTTATACTCTGTCCTCTAGTTCTAGGCAAAATATACATTACGCAATATTCGCCGCAAACGTTACTAGTTAGTCCTTGTAATCTTCTTTTACTAAATGTCCACGTCTTACACATTGAATTTAAATATTTTCTGAATGGGGGTAAAAACGGGGGAAGCCCCATTGAATCAAAGTAGAATCCTCGTTTTCTGCAGTCGTCGTAGATTAAGTGGCAGCGACGGTATTGTTCGAACCGTCCTCGTCGTCAGAATGACCGGCGTCTTCCGAGTCCTGATATTCGTAAGGACCAGTGCTTCTGAAAGAACTGATTAACTCTGGTTCGAAAACAACATCTCTACTGCATACAAGCCTGTTTGTTTCTTGGATCCTAACTCTGAAACCATCAACATCATTGTTATATCCAACGAAAAAACTACGTACGTCTTTTGGATCCCATTTACGACGCCGTGCATCAGGTGTTTTGCCGTAACACACAGTGCCAAATACTTTAAAGTCGTGTACTCTGGGTAGCTTGCCATGAAAAAGTTCATAAGGGGACTTGTTCTCCACGCGAATTGAGCCAACTTGATTGAGAATGAATGTTGCCATATTTATAGCTTCAGCCCATAGACCATTGGGTAATTTCTTGGCTAACAGCATTGTACGAGCCATGTCTAGAAGCGTACGATTGGTCCGTTCGGCGCATCCGTTGTGTTGTGGAGTGTATGGATTGGTTTTTCGAAACTGAGCACCAATCATGGACAAAATCTCTGCAACATCATGGTTATCAAACTCGCCTCCACCGTCGGTCAGCATTGACTTAATTTTGAAGCCATGTTGCTTTTCCAAGAACTTCACAACATCTACCACCGCTTTTGAAACTTTAGATTTCTCCTTTAAAAAATAGATTAAGCGGTACCTCGAGTAATCATCAGTGAAGCAAACAAAATACTCCATCGGTCCACACACGTCTGCGTGAAGGAGCACTCCTACATGCAGTGGCGTAACTAGAAACTCCGGGCCCCCCCCCCGCGGAAAACGACTCAGGGCCCTTTTAAATAGCACCGATTTTAATCATAAAGGTTTTGGGGCCCCTTATTTCTCGGGGGCCCCCCGCGCCGCGATGTCTGCGGGGGCGCTATTTACGCCACTGCAGGCTACATGAGCCAATCTTTGTGTCCTTTCTACAAACGGACGACGACTTTGTTTACCCTCAACACAGGCTCCACAGAAATCGTTTTTGTCTCCAACAGTGATATTCATTCTTCCGAGTACTGATTGGACTTGCCGTTTATTCATATGACCAAAACGTTCGTGCCAGAGTTGCAAAGAATCAACGCCAGTCAAGTTTGCTTCTGATGTGCGGATACGAATGTTTAAAGTATAGAATACACCAGTGTAATCCGCCACAAATTTGACAACTCCATTTCGAACGAATAGCATTTGTTGACCAAGGTCTCTGAAACGTAGCCTCTTCTCTTTCGCCGACTTAATCGAGTATAGATTGCGCTTCAACTGTGGGACATAAAGAACACCAGAGATTGTTGAGATAAAGAACTTGCCTTCCATGATGGTATCAACATCTATAGATGGCGTTGATTCTCGCTCCATTCCCTAATGTAATGGGAATCGGTTCGGTGAATTTTTCGAACTTGGTAAACCAGGAAAACTCTAACGACATATGGCAGGTCGCTCCCGTGTCGACAATGAACCTTTCAGCTGGGTCAATGATCAAAGTAGTTTCGCCTATGAGCAATTCTGCGGATCCAAGTTGTTCCCCAGATTTGGGTGGAATTCTTTTATCTTCCCTTTTCAATTTGCAGTCACGTTTGTAGTGACCCCATTTACCAAAATGGAAACACCTGACACTTCTCCTTTTCTGTTTGGCAGGAACAGATTTGGTCTCATCGTTGAGATTCTTTCCTTAGGCCGACGTCTTAGTATTTGCTATTTTCTGAGACCTTACATAAAAGGCTTCTCCACCAGCAGCCGACGGATCAGATCGTTGGGCTTGCCTCAGACTTTCGATAGTACGATCCGATGCAGCCTTCGTAAACCATGTAACCGCCTCGGTTACATTCTCTTGTTTTGTTTCAATAATTTGTCATTTTTATTCCATTTTATATTTTATGTAAAGTCCCCGAGTGTTTCTAGGTTTTGCGTACTCCTCGTCTTGTTTTGAAATCCGGTAAGCGAAGTAAGTCTTTATGAATGTCTCCTCGAATGTTCGTCAGTATGTGTTTAAGGTTAAGCTGACGTAACTAAAGTAATATCGCTATAATAAATTAGTTTCCTACGCAATAATTCTATTTTTATAAATAAACTAGGTAAAGTACCCCCCTTTTATAATATGGAAATATCTAAAGCTAAGAACTGTTAACTATTTTAAGTACAACTTTAAGTTTAAGTCATGTATATAATAAAGGTTGGCCCCCTAGTCATTTCTAAAGTAGAAAGTCCCTAAAGAACTATGTGGCCTGATGGCCCAAGTTTATAAATATAATTTAAGTGTGATCCCCATTAAGTTTTAGTCAAATATTAAAGTTAAATGTAAAGTAATGTAGATTTCTGTGTTAAGCTAGGCCCCAAAGAATTCAATAGAAGGAGGCAGGTAGGAGAGTTTTTATTGTCAGTTTGAGAGAGCCCACGTAAAAAAACCATGAAACTATCATACACTTCTAAAAATAGCCATAGTATAAATCGTGCATTGGATCCCTCAGAAACAAGGCCAAGGTTACCAAAGACGCGATAGGACGAAAGGACCCCCAACTCCCCACCGACCTCAAATTCGTCAAGTCACGTAGACCCCAAAAAAGCATAGTCAAAGGCTTAAGCCACCCCCATACGTCCTAGGGACCCAATACCCAAAGAGAGCACCATCATTAAGGAATGAGTGACAAGACCGAGGTTATAAAAGGACCCCGCACCCTCAAAAAAAAAGGAAAAACCAAAGGAAACCAGAAGATAATCCCCAGAGACTCGCAGGCGGAAGCTCTGCTCCGCCATGGCCCGACCCTTCACTTGAAAACTTTAAACTTTAACCCAAACTTAGTGAAGTGGAAATGAAATTAAGAGGTCCCCGAGAATTTTAAACGTCAATCCCTGATGACATCCAGCGAGTCCCCAGACGTATCCAGCTACGAAAATCAATGAATCCAGAAAGAAGGCTAATCCACATCCCAAGAGAGCGAGAGTCGTAAATCCAATCCGGAGTTAGAGAGTCCCGTAACCCGGAAGCTCCCGTAACCCGGAGCCCCGTGAACCGAAGAGACTACAGCAGAGTCGTCCGTTTGGTTTAGTTAATGCCCCACCAACGTTTGCCTATCTAATGGACATAGTGCTCCCCCCCCCCCCCGCAGAAAGGCCCAAGTTTAACACTAGCGTCTACAGAGACGACATCAACATTGCTTCCCCCAGTTGGAAAAGACATTTAATCGATTTGCGGTACGTGTTCTCCCGATTACAAGCGGCCGGTTTAACCATTCGAGTAGATAAATGTGTCTTCGCCCAATCCGAAGTTAAACTGTTAGGGCATATCGTCGGAAAATCTGGACCCCGAAAAATAGAAAAGGTATTAGAATATCCAGCCCCCAAGAATCCCGATGAGTTAGCCAAATTCCTAGGTATGGCAGGGTGGTTTAGGCGGTTTATCCCCGAGTTTTTTCTTATTGCAGCCCCCCTAAAGCAATTGCGTAAGAAATAAATAAAATGGAGCTGGGAAGAAAAACAAGTAACGGCGATCGAAAAACTAAAATCCCTATTAACGAGTCCCCCTATTTTGGCAGCGCCCTCTAAAAATGGCAAATTTATTGTCTATACGGATGCGAGTTACACGGGTATTTCGGGAGTCCTGGTCCAAGAACAAGACGTAATCCACTATGCTAGCAGAACCCTAAACAAACACGAGCTCAATTATTCCATAACGGAAAAGGAGTGTCTCGCAATAGTCTACGCGATCATGAAGTTCCGACAATACATAGACGGGACCCATTTCAGGGTAATTAGCGACCACGCAGCCCTAAAATACCTGTTTTCGATTAAAGACCCCCACGGAAGATTAGCAAGATGGGCCCTTTACCTTCAAGGATTTGATTTTGACGTTATCTATAAGCCCGGACGTGTAAACAAACTAGCCGATCCCCTTTCTCGCGTCGGAACCCCAACTGATCTTGGCGAACCCGTTATAATAGAAGAGATAGACGCGGAAGAAATAGTCTATACGCCCCCTCGACCCCCGCCGCTAAAGCCGGAATCGGAGTTTGAACCAGAATGCTGGGGGCCCCTTTTTCGCTATACAAGTTGAACCCCTCCCCCTAGAAAATAGAATCGCTATATTAAGTAAAGAGGAATGGAGAGAAGCCCAAATGCATGACGAAGAATCACAAGACTTGTTCGATGACCCCGATATTCAGGCTGATCACCCACTTTATGTAGAACTAAACGACCTGTTATATTTAAAACCTACCGGCGAAGATATGTACCCACGTTAAGTAGTTCCACCAGCCGCTAGAGAAACCGTTTTCGCTACGTATCACGTTTCGCAGGCCATATGGGAAGGGATAAAACCTACCAAAGAATAAGTTCCCGCTATTATTGGGAAAACGTGAGAAAATACATCGAGGCATATGTAAAAACCTGTGTAGTATGCCAAAGAACAAAAACAGAGCGCCGCAAAAAGCAAGGTTACATGATGTCTACGATTACGCAATGCCCCTGGGTATTGGTAGGTCTTGATTTGATAGGTCCTTTCCCCCCGTCCCCTCGAGGTTTTACTACACTTTTAGTTATGGTGTGCTATTATTCCAAGGCAGTCGAAATAGTCCCCCTTGCTAAAGTAACCGCCGTAAATGTCGCCACTGCTTTTGTGGACAATGTGGTTTGTCGATGGGGAGTCCCCGTACGAATACTCTCTGATAATGGACCCCAGTTTATAGCAGACGTTTTCGCAGAAGTTACCGAATTGCTAGGAATTACCCAGAGTTTTACTTCCCTGTATCACCCTGCGTCGAATCTGACCGAACGTTACAACCAGGTGGTTGGGCGCTTATTGGCAACATACATTGGTAACGACCACACGTCTTGGGATAGACACTTGCCCCTGATTAGATAAGCGATGGATAGCTCCGTCAACGACACTACCAAATACACGCCACATTTCCTAAACTACGGAAGAGAAGTTAGGCTCCCAGGTGACCCAGACCCCACAATAATAGACGATGTTCCCCTGCCCGTACGGATTTTACCTAAGAGCTAGCGATAGCCTTCAATAATGTAAAGAACAATATTCGCAAGTCCCAAGAAAAAAATAAAGCCCACTATGACAAGCGTCGTAGAGAAACTAGCTTTGTGGTTGGCCAACTTGTTTGGATCAGGTCCCATATGCAATCTCGCGCGGAGGCGCAAACCTCAAAAAAGTTATTCCCCAAGTACGAAGGCCCCTATAGGATTTTTGAAAGGGTAAACAATGTGTCTTATCAAATTGAAGACCCAGTGAATGGAGGAATAATAGGAACCCATCATGTCGAAAATATTAAGATTTTTCACGAACGATTGTGGCCCCCAGTAGACAATATTGAGAGCCCTGTCGAAACGAATCTCGATGTTACCCCGATATTTGACGAGAGAGATTATCATAATGACCCCCCCCTCGTGTTACCCCGCCCCCGAACGAAACGCGCACGGCCAATTGGAAGTCCCTGCAACAATTCGACCGCGACGCAATCCACGACGTAATAGGCGTCGACGCCCCCCACCCTTAACGTAAGAAGAATGTGCAGCGCCCACTTGTACCATCAATATCAACAATGAACAGTGGCTAAATTGGATCCAATGTGACAATTGCGAAGCATGGTTCCATGTCACCTGTATCAACTTGACCCCAGAAGACGCCCAACGCATGCCAAACTATAATTGCCCCACATGTCAACCAGAATTAACTTGTTATCTCATTCAACTTCCAGTGTCCCCAGTTTATACCGACCAATTTGCTGATGCGGAAAAAGACCAACAGTATCGGGCTCAAGGTGCTCGACCAAAAAACAGTAGACCCCCCGTTCGAATATCCACTCAGAAGGCCAGAAGTCTCACTTCACCAGCAGTAGCCCCCAGGAGAAACGTCGTGGATACCCAACCACGAAGCCACGACGTGCTTGTCAGAAAGGCCCCACGTCAGCCCCGACTGTTAGCCCAAGTTCAACCCACGCCACGAGAGCAATGGGCAAAGGATTACACCCGACCCGCCGATGAACACGAAGACCCCCTCGATCCCTATGGAACATTCCGCGCCTTGCCTCTCGTCGATGACGGCATCGTGCAACTCGATGGGTATGGACGAACGCGAAATAAAGACAATCCCCTCTCCAACGAGTCATACCTTGAAAACAAAGCTAGACTCGAACAAGAGTGGATGGAACGGTATGAAGCGTTTGCCAGAATCAATAACCCTCGCCCCCCCGTACGACTCGACCTGATGCTGGAAGCCCCGATCCCAGGGGGCGCCGAGTCCAATTCCGATACGGAAGAATTTGGTGAAGAAAACGGTCCAAGGGTGAGAATTCCCTCACCAAGAAGAAGTCATTCCCCTTCTCCAGAATGGTGGGACCCAACACTCCCAATCCCACACCCCTAATCGGCCATTTGTATGTCCGAAAGACGTTGGCGGGCGTATGAAGACCGAACTGAGGGGCGGATGCTTCCTATTTACCCAGGGCCCCTGCAACCCACCGCGAAAGAACTTGGGTACCTGCAACTATTAGAAGACGAACAGCTTGCAGAGCCCCCAGAAGCCACCAGGTTCCGTGTAAATGTACCGGATGTCCCGAGGGAAGAGCCTACCCCGAGATGGTCCAGAAAAAATCAGGTGCAAAGGTTTTACACGACCCACTACCGGCAAGCCCACATGTTGCAGTCCCCCTCCCGTGCCCGGTCATATAGAGTTCCCCCCGCCCATCGAAACCAACCGTCGCGAAGTCAACTATCCTTACATAGTCGAGGTAGAGCGGCAAGTGTTTGGCGGTTATTTCACTCACCACCCCCGGCAAAGAGAACGATCTTCCGCTGTCCCCATCACCGGACGCTTCTGAACAGAAACCCCTCGTGAACTGGCTCGAATTAAACCCTTGTTAATAAGGTGCAGCAGATGCCAAAAACTCGGGCACCCCAGTAGCCAATGTACCTCCTCCGATAGCCGCGATTCAGGCGAAATGGCCACGGACGTCGAAAACCTCGAAGAGGAAACCCGGGCCCAATTACCCGCCACAGCATGGTACAAGGGCGATAACGGAAAAAAGTTCGCACGGTAAAGGTACCCTCGTAAAATAAAAACTCGTATATAGACTGTTTTACCATTTAATAGTATATTTCATGTATTATCATCTCTCTCGCCCTTAAGGGTATATCTGGGTGATGGTGTAATAATAAAAAAATAAGAAATGTTCTCTCGATTAACAAAGAATTATAGATAAGTATGTTAGTTTGTTTTCCGCGTTTTTTGTGTTATGTTTTCCATAGAGTGTATTATTATTAGTATGTTTGTGAGTTCGAGACGAACTCAAAAGAAAGGGGGGAGGTATGTAACCGCCTCGGTTGCATTCTCTTGTTTTGTTTCAATAATTTGTCATTTTTATTCCATTTTATATTTTATGTAAAGTCCCCGAAGGGAATGAGTGACAAAACCGAGGATATAAAAGGACCCCGCACCCTAAAAAAAAAGGAAAAACCAAAGGAAACCAGAAGATAATCCCCAGAGACTCGCAGGCGGAAGCTCTGCTCCGCCATGGCCCGACCCTTCACTTGAAAACTTTAAATTTAACCCAAACTTAGAAACTTTAGCGAAGTCTAAATGAAATTAAGAAGTCCCCGAGAATTTTAAACGTCAATCCCTGATGACATCCAGCGAGTCCCCAGACGTATTCAGCTACGAAAATCAATGAATCCAGAAAGAAGGCTAAACCACATCGCAAGAGAGCAAGAGTCGTAAATCCAATCCGGAGTTAGATAGTCTCGTTCAGGTCCGAAAGAGTTATCCCGACGAAGACTGCTGGAAGTCTACTTGCGTAATCCGGAAATCCCGTAACCCGGAAGCTCCCGTAACCCGGAACCCCGTGAACCGAAGAGACTACAGCAGAGTCTTCAAATTCCAGAGAAAGAGTCCCCAGCCTTCCATTGCAACTTCGAGTCAAGCGACGCATCGTGAATCAGAAGAGAAAGAGGGCTCTGGGAGCCGCTGCGATCTGCTGCCTGGATTCATCCCTTGCCGTTCGGGGAACGTGCAGCCCTTCCGCGTGCGTTTGAACGAAGTGTTGTGACTGTTTGTGCCCCCCCCCCCCATCGGACTGTGAGATCGAGACCCCTGCGCGAAAGAAGAAAAGAAATCCCTCCTCTCTAAAGAAAAACGAAGACGCCGGACAAAAAGACAATTGATAAGTAGTAGATTCTCCTAAGTTTCCTTCTAAAAATTCACTGGGTGAAATAGCGAGTCAAGTAAAGTCCCCCACCCTCAAACTGACAAAATCAACCCAAATCTAGAGTTTCCCTTCTAAGACCCAACTAAACAAAGGAGTCAAGTCCCCTAACCCTACGTAAATTTTCATTTTACCTGTGAGTTCCCGAGCAATCAGTCACTAAGGCCGAGAACCGAAAGAAAGAGTAAGTTCTCTTTAAGTTTTTGCCAGGTCCTCTCGTATTATTTCATTATTTTGGTTTATGTCCCCATTACATTGTTGACAAAGGGTATTTTTGTTAAAAAGGATTAATAAAGAGAATTTTGATTGAGATCACACTGTTTTTCCGTCTGAGATTCCACAACCTCCCCTTTCCCTTTCCCCTTTTATAATCATTTTCGGTGGGAGCGTATAACACCGGACAATTAATATCACATTTGATTAATTACCATCTAATCACCAAAACGCTCCGACCGGAGAGAGGTTATAACCAAAGCTCCGTAATTGTCTTGAACTGCTCCGGTAACCCGTGAAGAATCTTAACTTGGACGCTTGAATCATCCGGTTTTATCTTGAACTCCTCCATTTTGGCCACCAGTTCCCTGACGCGAGTGATATATTTCACCATGGGTTCATCAGATCCTTTCAACATGGTTTCGACCATTCGAATTGAAGATTTAGGGCTTCTTGCTCTGTCTTCGGTTCGTAAATATTTTGCAGTGCCAACCACATGTCGCGGGCACTAGCATGGCGTCGAATTATGGGGAAGTCGCTCGAGTCCACCATTTTGGTAATGACTACTTTAGCCGCTCTAATGCCTTTTTCCCAAGCTGCTGCTCTCTTGGTAAAGTCGGCCTGGTCCGTCGTGCTTGCACTAGGCAACAGTGGAGTCGGAATAAGAATCTCCCCTGATACCACCTCATATGCTGCTGGTCGGTCCATCAATAAGATCTCAACGCCAAACTTCCAATTAGCCCAATTGGAAGACCCGTGCAGCTTCTGGAAACCGGAAATGTCTTGCTCCGCCATCTCGACCACGAAGAAACGTAGAGACTGACAACTTGACAGACTTTTCAAAGGAATACTGCAACGGTAGATTGACTTGAAGAGAACAGTGAGCTAAACTTGCATGGAACCTGAACAACGGACAGCTACAATGTTAAGAATAAAACTAATCAAACAACTGCCTCGATTAAAGCAATGCAAAGGAATGTTTATTGACAAAAACCTGAATGAGTATTTATACAACGAAGTTTAAAAAAAGTATAATATAAAAAACAATGTAAACAATACGACCTATACGAAAATAGATGTTCAGGGAAATATGTAAATATATTTCTTTCTTTTTATTTCCTTCAACAAAAACGGGGGAAGTCCATTGAATCAAAGTAGAATCCTCCTTTTCTGCAGTCGTCGTAGACGCAAATCCAATGAGAACCTGTTTCGCCACTTTTGTCAAAAGAGCATACCGGGATAAGCATGTACAAAGTGCCCTCTCCTGAAATCTGTTGTTGTTGGTGTCATTCAGTTCAATATCGAGCATGGCCAAATTTTGGAAATTTTTGTTTTCCTATCTCAACACCAGGGGGCGCAATCTCAAAAAATGGATTTTTTAGTTTTTCGCGATTTTCTCAACATCTACGCCGCAGATTTAAAAAGTTAGGGTATCATTCGAAAGAGTTTTTCCCCACGCACAAAATGTACAAATTTAAAAAAATAAGTAATAAATTGTAATTTTTCGATAACTTTTAAAAGTTTAATATTTTTTTTTAATATTTTTAATTGAGACACCACTGAATAAAAAATTGTTTTTAGTAACCTTTTTACCATTCTTTAGAAATCCGAAATAATTGTTTTTTTGAAAAATATGGGGTCAACCTTAAAATAAATATTGACATTTTTAAAAAATAATAAAAACATTCTTTCGTGCAAAATTGATACCAGACATGTTTCATATACTTTTACCACTCATTATTAATATTTTTCTTCTAAAATATTAACCCTTTAAAATAACTAAAGCGATTTTTCACTCGATAAAATTAAAAAAATATATATATTTTTTTTTATTATCCTACCATAATGTAGCTAAATTCTTTTGCATTGCATTGTCACAACCTCGAACTTGTAGAGAAATAAATATTTACTAAACTAATCACGCCTTCGTTAAAAAGCCTAGATTTTAAATGTCCAATTTTGCTTTCGTCGTGTATCCAACTTTAGGTAGAGAAACGGTCATTTGACGAGTTCGCTTATTTTACGATAGTTAATGCTGCTTCATTGCTACTTAACCAGTGAAAAGTAAACAATTAGGAACTAAAATCTTCTTAAGTCGTTACTACTTTGACTAATATCGGTTAATAGTTAATTAGTAAGCGAGTTATTTTAAAGTATTTCTATTAGCTCAAACGTTTCTTAAAATCAAAATAATCTAGGCAGTCTATTGAGAAAAGGAATTCATAACAATGGCATCATTAAATATTTTGCTATAAGGCAAGATACACGACGGTGAAATTGTAAGCATATTTTAAAGGGTTAATATTTTAGAAGATAAACATTAATGGTTTTCATAAGAGTGATAAAAATGTGACAAAAATTAATTGTTTGGTGTTATCTCAAAATTGAAAAATTAACGTTCTTCATAATTGGAAATTATGAAACATTTTTTAGCTGTATTCGGCTCCCGCTGAACGTATTATGTAATATAAAGTCATAGATGTAGAAAAACTAGTGAAAAAGATAATAAAATGTATTGATCATTATTTTAGGCAGAAAATAAATGAAAAATAAATTATTTTATTTATATATATTTTTTTCACTTTCATCGGTCCCTGCTGAAGTTAGAGTGGTAAACGTATATGAAACATATTTGGTATCAATTTCGCCCGAAATTTATTTTTTTATTTTTTTTAAGGTTGACCCCATATTTTTTTTTATAAAATTTATAGTGGATATCTATAGAGTGGTAAAAAAGATGCTAAAAATATTTTTAATGCAGTGGTGTCTCATTTATAAATATTTTAATTTTTTTGAAAAATTAAAAATTTAAATAAAATTTACATTGTATCACTAAACTTTTATACATTCATATAATGAGTGGTAAAAGTATATGAACATGTTTGGTATTAATTTTGCACGAAACAATTTTTAAATTTTTTTTAAATTTCAATAATTATTTAAGGTTGACCCCATATTTTAAAAAAATTTATTGCGGATTTCTAAAGAGTGGTAAAAAGGTTAATAAAAACAATTTTTTATTCAGTGGTGTCTCAATTAAAAATATTTTTAAAAAAATATTAAAATTTTAAAAGTTATCCAAAAATTACAATTTATCACTAATTTTTTCAATTTGTACAGTTTGTGCGTGTGACAAAACTCTTTCGAATGATACCCTTAATATTTAAATCGGCAGCGTAGATATTGAGAAATTCGCGACAAACTAAAAAACCAATTTTTTTTTAGATTGCGCCCCCTGGTGTTGAGATAGGAAAACAAAAATTTCCAAAATTTGGCCATGCTCGATAGGGAACTGAATGACACCAACAACAGATTTCAGGAGAGGGCACTTTTTAAATGCTTATCCCGCTATGCTCTTGAGAATAAGCGATTGTGGATATTTCGCGACGGGTTTTAAATTATCGGAAGAAAAAACGCCTTAAATGTTCGGTGTATTATACAGTGCCTGAGATAAGTCAACGTTTGTCGTAATCAATTTTATAATCTTGAATAATGTTCCTTTTTTTACCTCTCCGGGGTTATAAAAACACCGTGTCTGTCTGTCAGGACTGCGAACGCGTTCGCATATTCGGGGCAAAGGGTACACTGTATTCGTCTTAGTATCAATTTGCGATTTTTTGGCGCCGGGTCTGCCTCGTGCAAGAGATGTACTCTAACCACTCAGCCACCAACGTTTGTTAATTTGCGGTGTTTTTCTAAAAAACAGCTTTGGCGAATGTCCTTTACAAAGTTATAACGTTAGGTACTATAATTTATTCTACATCATTTTAAATATTTTAAATTATATTAATCTTATATTTTATTAAATATTTATAAATTATATTAATCTTATATTTAATTAAATATTTATAAATTATATTAATCTTATATTTAATTAAATATTTATAAATTATATTAATCTTATATTTAATTAAATATTTATAAATTATATTAGTCTTATATTTAATTAAATATTTATAAATTATATTAATCTTATATTTAATTAAATATTAATAAATTATATTAATCTTATATTTAATTAAATATTTATAAATTATATTAATCTTACATTTAATTAAATATTTATATATTACATTAATCTTATTTTTAATTAAATATTTATAAATTATATTAATCTTATATTTAATTAAATATTTATAAATTATATTAATCTTATATTTAATTTAATATTTATAAATTATATTAATCTTATATTTAATTAAATATTTATAAATTATATTAATCTTATATTTAATTAAATATTTATAAATTATATTAATCTTATATTTAATTAAATATTTATAAATTATATTAATCTTATATTTAATTAAATATTTATAAATTATATTAATCTTATAATTAATTAAATGTTTATAAATTATATTAATCTTATATTTAATTAAATATTTATAAATTATATTAATCTTATATTTAATTAAATATTTATAAATTATATTAATCTTATATTTAATTAAATATTTATAAATTATATTAGTTTTATATTTAATTAAATATTTATAAATTATATTAATCTTATATTTAATTAAATATTAATAAATTATATTAATCTTATATTTAATTAAATATTTATAAATTATATTAATCTTACATTTAATTAAATATTTATATATTACATTAATCTTATTTTTAATTAAATATTTATAAATTATATTAATCTTATATTTAATTTAATATTTATAAATTATATTAATCTTATATTTAATTAAATATTTATAAATTTTATTAATCTTATATTTAATTAAATATTTATAAATTATATTAATCTTATATTTAATTAAATATTTATAAATTATATTAATCTTATATTTAATTAAATATTTATAAATTATATTAATCTTATAATTAATTAAATATTTATAAATTATATTAATCTTATATAAAATTATATTAATCTTAAAATTATAAACCAAAAGGCGAACGGTCGTTATAATACCCTCTGTAGATATTTCTTTCATTAAAATTTACTTCCTATTATATTCAACTGATAAACTTGTACTGTAAAAAGGGTTTAATTCAATTGTGCATTGTTATAGTACGTCGAACTCACTGTTGTTACTACTTAACTTATGATATTCTGAATAAATTAAAATTGGTCGTCTCAATTATTTTAATTATAATTAAAACTTTATACCGGGCGGGATAGAACTGGGATAACAGTTTCAACAAATATATCTCCGCAATTTAGAGTTATCTTTAAGGGTTATCTCAAGAAATTAATACCACTAGGGACAATTCTTCCGAGGAGAGGTATATTTTGGCTTGCCAACTTGTTATCTATCTATCTGTAAACAAGATTGAAATTCGTCGTACACGATAACGACCGTAGATTCTTTTAAAGGGGTACCAAATCTTAAATCTAAGCGTAGTGGCCTTCTCTTTACGGGGTTGTAAAACGTGACGTTACTGGCCGAATTATCGGGAGTCAAATCAAAAGCGTATAAGACAAAGCCTAGAGGAAAGTCAGCCAACGCGACGTGGTTTCCTTCGTTTTTGTAGTGTATCCCAGTTTCCGAGAACAGAGAATGATAGGCTAGCGTTAATTGTTTACTATAAAAAATAGGGGTGAACGCTTTCGAAGGAATTTGTTCGTTATCGAAGGATAGAGCCAAATCTTTTAAATCGAAATGTTCAAAATTATAAGGATTAGACTTAACGGAGCCCTTTGTTGGTGGCTAAACCAATTATGACTCTGTTTGGCATTGGACCTAAGAATATATTGTTAAAACTATCGTTCTGAATCGAACTAGCCAATGTTTTAGCTTTAATTTCGGTACGAGTAAAGGGATATTTGGCATTACTACATAATAATCCTTGCTGGTGGGCTAATAAAATTTTAGGCATACTTTAAAGTCTACGATGGTTCCATGAGTAGCCCAGAGGTTCTAAGAAGAACCATTTCTGTCAAGAAGAAATACCCTAACGGTTCTACAAAGAACCATATATCTCACGAAATACCCCCTAATGGTTCTACAAAGAACCCTTAGTATTTAAAAGACACCCTTTAAGAACCCTTTATCCCAAGAGTGTACATATAAAATATAACGTAACATAACATGTAACGGTAACTGTATGGGTAACGGTAACGCTAACGGTATTGGTAACGCTAACGGTATGGGTAGCGCTAACGGTATGGGTAACGCTAACGGTATGGGTAACGCTAACGGTATGGGTAACGCTAACGGTATGGCTAACATTAACGGTATGGGTAACGAAACGCAATGTAATGTAATGTAATACACAATAAAACAATATAATATAAAATATATAAACATAATTACCAAAGGTGTGACAATCCCTGTACTCTCGTATGCTAAAGGTTTAATTAATGCTCGACTCAAGGTAGACCACATAAAAGACCATTTACTGTTGCCCTTTCTGGCTCGTTTTTCCGTCTATGGTATTATATCGTAGGTAGATAGAGATAGCATCTCCACATAACGACGATAAATCGTAAAATGACCGCACCCTGGCGAGAAGATCTGCGCACGCCTATGAGATATAGACTCCGGGAGGGCAAAGAGTGGTTAAAATGTCTTGAAGGTTACCGTTGTTTCCCTCTCGTTTCAAAACGAAATCCTTTTTTTGTAAATTTTTCTCTAGTAGAAATTCCCGTCTATGGTCTACCATTTTTGTTTTGCGGTTTTTGTGTACATTTAGATCGGCTTAGTGGCGTTTAAAGTTGGTGAAAGAATTGAGGGGACGAAGAAGCATTTTCTTCAACGAAGTAATTTATTTCCGAGTTATTTCCTACAAATCAAGTTTTTTAAAATCAACGGCACTAGACCTAAACAAGCAGAAACTACTAAATGATTTTAATACTGCGTGGAATAAAGTACCGTCGATTTTCAAATTTTCAATAGGGACTTGGCAAGTTGGCACACCTTTTGCTATGGCCGACATGCTGGTATCCTTTTTTTCTTCAAATGAAAATAGCATAGGTGACCTACGTCATGCTGCCTAATAGCACAAATAGCCGCAATCAATTTTATTGAGTAATTTCTTAATTATCGTGTTAGTATTAGATTATACAGAATTAGGGCGTTAAACGTACAATTTTTAAGTAGCATATTTAAAATTTTCAAAAATAATTGTGTAATAAAAGACTCTCTTTATTTCGGAGGGAATTTCTTATCAATGATGGAAGACTCAACATCATTGATAAAATACTCTTAGTTATCATATCAAACATCTGATCTTTTTCTTCTAGGCTGAACTGAAGCACGTCACGCAACGCTATTGTTTCGGATGAAGATATCTCAAATTTAAAAAAGGAATTGTTTGTCTTTTTGCTTCGTACTTTGTTTTCGAGCTACAGTACCCCAAAATATTTTGTAAAATGTTGGAATACTTCCAAAAGGTAATTTTTGGAATATACCCCAAAAAATGGCAATTGCTGTCTGCAACGTTGTTGGCAAATTAGGTATATGAAAGAAAAATAAATAATATTATTTTGACTTATAAGAATACTTTTTTCATGATTTATCCTGCTAAAGGGAATAATTCTCATTAAGAACACTAGGCTTATAAAGCTAAGGTATATATTTGAAAGCAAACCCAAAACAATCTTATAGGATTTGAAGTAGCATTCTTTGTGGTGAAGGGCGGAACCGTACTTCGGAAGGTGCTAAATAGAACCATAAAGAGTGGAAATAGAATCCCTGGAGTTGCTGGGCTTTCAAAATTAACACGTTGAGGTGGTACTTAGAACTGTTAATTGCTTGAAAATGAGCCTCACCTCTTAAGCGGAAAAGTAGAACCGTTACGGGTTTAAACATTAACCCCTATAGGCACTTTCTAGAACTATATACGGTTAATAAAGGACGTATGGGGTGCTGGGTTAAACCGTGGTGTGTTTGAAGAGGAGCCCTTGGACGTAATAGGTAAAACCGTAAGCGGTTTAACCTGGAACCCCTTCGGCGCTAGATGGAACCGTGATGGCGGTCAAATCGAACCTGAGGCGGTGTCAGGTAGAACCCCTGACAGTGCTAAATAAAACCATAAGGGGGTTCGATAAAAACCCTTGGTGATGCTAAATGGAACCTTTCAAAAATGTTTTAACTAAGCCAAAAAAGGGTTCGAAATAAGGGACATTTTTGAAAACCCTTTTTCCGACCTACATGGAGCCTTTTTTCTTAGTGTACAATTGGAGCAGTGTCTATAAATTCGACTTTATACGCGTCGACAGTGTCGCTAAAAAGGGTAAAATATTAAAGTTGTACGCCATTAATTAAATATTAGTTGAAATTAAAAATTTCACAAAAATGTTTCCGTAAACTTCAATTTCCCTCGAAACCGAGGCGAGGGCTTGACGCTTCGTGAATCCGGTGATCGTCAGGAGGTCCATACTTCCGGCCCTGTCATTGTACCATTCAGATGTCGCTTGGTGAGTGTTTTTCGCATCGTTCCCAAGGTTGAGCAAGGTTTTGATGTACGCCCGATAGGGGTAATTCGCGGTCGATGGTGGAACCGTCGTATCACTTGGTTTGTTTGAATAGCGAATGCAGAGAATTGTTCACGAGCGAAACGTTAGACCCGGCATCGAAGTTTTAACCGTTGGTCTTGACGATTTTGACTTTACAATATATCATTGTCATGGCCAAATCAGTGTAAGAGTCTCCCGTACCCGGTACCGCAAATTCGATGATAGAACTGCTGTCGATAGACGAGATTGGTGTGTACCACACCCATTGTCCTTTTTCTACGCTGAGTTGAGTCGGTAGTTCGTTGAAAATATTTAATTCGCTTTTAAGTACTTCCATTTTAGAGATAAAAAATATCGCGAACCGTACGCGTGAACTTGCGGCGTTTAACTGAACCCTTTTTCTTAGCGCGGGGTTTCTTCTATGCTTTCTTAGTAGTTTTTCTTCTCTTGCGACGACCCGAACCTTCTTGCGCAGCCATTTCGTCCACAGTTTCTGTCATTCGTTTATTGGCTGACGTTTTTAAGTCCGGACCTTGCAAGACGTCTCCGAGTACTTTATTTCCTGTAAAAAGAGCCATTTCCCCCACGTATTGGCAGACTGTTTTAGGAATTGAAATACAAACCTAGCTAGCCCTGAAAAAAGCTACCAATTCCGTGTCTTTTTTGTACCGCAAACCCAGATAAATAAGGTAAATCTACAACCCCCCCCCCCCCCGCCTTTTTTAAATAATATTGGATGTAGGGACAATTTCTATCAAGGTACTGATAAGCCATTTTTACCGAGCTCGTCGTAAATGTACTTTACACGTGACTGTACCAAACTGAAATGGCACGAATTCACCTAAACTATTTCTTATATTAATGTCGATACTGTCAAAATAATTTCTACTCAGTTTAAGGTAATGCGGAGAATCGAAAGTTTTTGAAACGGTAGTTCCATGAGAAGCATTTTGGTCTACAACAATTGTCCGTAAAGGTGGTGCTAACGTATCCCCCACCATTTCATTTCCTACCAAATCGGAATACACGAACATAAGATCGGGGACGAATAAGTTTAATTGCATGGGTTTATGTGATCTGAACGCTTGCTTAGGTGGAATATTAGTGACATTATCTCTAAATCCTAAAACTTTCCTTAACCTTCAGATAATATGAGCGTACACAAATGTTTACTAAATGAGGTGTATAGAACGTGACCGCTTTCTAAACTGTAATCAAATTTCCCCAATATTTTCCATACGCTATCCTCTGAGTTTACGTTTTCTTCTTCCAGTAACACCAAACTATCTTCTATCTTTTCTCTTACATTCAAAATTTTTATACTTTCATTAAGTACAGTTAAAAGTTCACAGGGTTTTTTGTAGTATCCGGGGGGTATGTATTTGAAGTCGTATTTATATTGATAATTAGCTACGTATTTAAATTTTTCTGGTACTTATTTCTCAACCTCCAATCCGTATCCCAGATTTTCGCTTACGTTATAAAAAGATAAAGGATAAATAATTTCTACCCGGGCAATTTCCCAATCTCCGCGTAAACTAATGGGTTTGGCCAACGTTGTAGAATACGAGGCTAGAGTATTTTCAGGGTTGTTTTTTTTCTTATCTCTAGTATTACTAAAAAGAGTTATGTAAATCCGTGACGTCATCTTAATTAACCCCAATATTAAACGAGGGAGGATATCCTAGCCAACTAACGTACAATTGTTTGACTCCGTTTTTCGTTCTTTTCCGTAAAACCTTGTTTAACTTGTACGAACGAGGTGCGTTGACCTTTTGAAGCTCTCTCGAATAGAATGTTCCTTTTATATCGATTTCTGATAGGTCTTTTATTTTATACACGGGAGGTTGTCTTTTAACTATATATACGACTTTTAATATTTCTTAGGTATAATATAATATAATATCATATAATTATAATTTTAGTTGTATTTATTCTAACCAAATCCCCTACTTGGAATTGAGGTTTCATTTTCAGTTTATCGGCATAATATTTGACGTAAATATTATTGTACCACGTAAAATGTTAGTTTCCGAAACGTCATTAGGGGCCAATTTAATTGCGCTATGGTAAGAGGAATTGTACGCTTCGATCAAGTCCGGTAAGACTTCCAAATATCTATTTGTGGAGTGATGGGTAAAATATCTATACATTTTTGTTTTTAAGGTTCTATTAAACCTTTCTACGATAGAAGCTTTAATCTCGTCATTTTCGGTACTAAAAAATTTAACTTTATTCTTTTTGAAATATCCTTGTACTTCTTTATTCCTAAATTCCGTGCCTTTGTCCGATTGAAAATCTTGAATTCCGTCTTTAAAAACAAGTTTTATATTTTCCAAAACCTCTTTGTCCGATTTAGTTTTAAGAGGTAATCACCACGCTTTTCTACTAAAACAGTCTATAATTGTTAAAATATATTTGTATCCGTCATTATCCGCCTCTAACGAACGTATATCGCTAATATTCGCCTGGTATTGTTCCCTTATATTACTAATTACTATTTTATTTCGTTTAAACTTTTTTATATTTATGCCTATGCATCGTAAAAGCGTCGCTTCCTCTTAACCATTTGTCTACATGTTCCCTACTTAGGCCGTGAGACTTTACGAACTGTAATAACCTTTCAACGCCTCCGAAAGACGCCGGATGCTTTGGGTCAAAATACATTTTTTTCTAAAATAGCTTCTCCCATACTTTGAACTTTCGCGAGCGACTCCTTGTTTGTTTATACGAGTGAGGAGAAGAGTCCCCGTCTGACGCGGAGTGATTTCGGTCAAGGCTACGGGTGGAGTGGGTCTTCTCTGTCCTAGGCGCGCTCTCTTTGTGGTACTGGATACTCGCGCTTTACCTTACGCTTAACGGAAAAAGGTTTAGTTTGTAGTCGGGTGCTCGGAGCTAGCGAGACGGGAAAGCCGGGGATTGCCGTTGAAGAGTTCAATTGGGTTAAATTGCAAATAAACATGAAATATCCGATAGGTGTTGGGCAGTTTTTAGGATTTAAATACGCTTTCGCAATTTCGCTAATATTGGAACCTTTAAAAGGTCTACCGATTATTACGAGCTCCCCGTTTTCATCCCACCGTATTCTATCGGGTACAGTTTCCAACAGATCCACCATGCTTTGCATTTTATGATAATATATCAAAGGCAAATCGTCTATCCAGTTCTTACTTAGCGAGTCGAGCGAGGGGGTAATTTCAATTTCTTTAGGAGCCATGGCCTGTTTACGTAGATTTCCGTGTCTCATTAAAGCTTGTTCGTGTAAAATCAATTTTGAGGCGTCGTCTAAATCTTTCATATTTAATATATTTGTTCCATCTTAGCTTCTAATTCAGAGACGGTCAGAGCGAGGGGGTGCGGGAACGGGTCGGGCTTTAAAACGTCGCTAGGGTCGAGAACCATTTTCCTGGTGTTTGATTGTATACTTCTGAATATAGAACCTAGTAGGGTTGAAACGACGAGTAGAAGAAACGTGAAAAAACCTCCTCCAGTCGGTTTTAACAATTTCTTTTTACTTTTCCAAGCTACGCGTTTACTGGCTAATTTTCTAAGGGTATTTTTATGACGAGATAACCTGGTTTTTTCGGTATATTTGATAGTTTAACGTTACCAATTAAAGTATTATGAATATACTCAGATATTGCAACTATCAGGGATTTGTCGGCTTTAGCTAAAATGGCTTTTCGTTGAACGGGTTTGGAACGACCGAGATATCGGAGAGCGTCTCTCTCAATACGCACTCTACGAGACATGATTCATAACTGATTGAGATAACGAAATGTTTGTTATATTTATTTGGGTAGATAGGCGTAGCACGTTTCTCCCGGTAAAATATTAGTTAAGACTCTTTGATCTTAACCGTGTGGTCTGGAAGTTGCGTCTTCGTAGGCGTCTACTACAAAACGCCATTTATCAGGGAACTTTTGCCTAGCGAGATAAGCCACTTGTTAACCGTCTCGGGGACTTTTCAATAAAATAATGTAATACGAATTCAAGGAAACTGTTCTGCTATCTTTAGATTGATGGAGTAATAAAAATAACGCTTAGAGAACTATGATGCGTCCCTTTCACGAATAAATCGCCAATTTGACCTTTACTCTGGCTCATCTGGTCGACGATAACTACTAATATATGATCTTTTCCGTCATATTCCGATAAAACCGGCAATTCTTCTTTAAAAACTACCCTATGCTTCATTTGGTCGTAAAGAGCTTGCCATTCTCCGTAATACCAAAGTATTTCTTTGAAACAAGAAACAAACATTTCCTCTTCGTGCTTAATTATAGATTAAAATAAATAGCTTTTGCCACTCTGACTCGGGCCTGAGGTGACGCAATTAAATGGATGAATAAATTGCATGGTTATCTCCCTTCGAGTACTAACTTACATATGAAAATGTAAATTAAAATTCCTATAAATTTATGGGACTCTTCAGCATGGGATAAAAATAATCGAATAACCTTTTTCGTCCCTTACCCCGTATATGTTTTATATTCACTTTAGAGTCGCGAGACTAAAATCACTTAAGAGTCGCGAGACTGAAACCTATATTCACTTTAGAGTCGCGAGACTAGAAGCTTAATTTTTAGCGAGAATTAACGATTGGCAGCCGTGACGTCCTCTTCCTCAGGAAAACTTGAATCGCTTCATAGCCGTAGGGTACCGTAGTGAAGTCGTCCAGTAATCGTACCTTGTCTACGACGGGTCTATAGATTTTTGTACGGTCGACGAAAACGACCGAAGGGTCGGGTAGACGCAAAATCTGCCGCGGCTGGGGTATGATTACTGGCTCGTTCGTTTCTCCGTCGACATCTATCAATCTTTATAGCCTGTCCGTATTAACTTAATCTTAAATACCTTGATTTATACGAAACCCTTTGACCTTTATCTCGTAGGAGAATTTACCAGTCGTAGGGTTCAGTACTTTAAAGGCGTAATTTTTGCACCCCCGGTAGCCCATTCTTGGATGTACGCGCCTTTTCCGTACTTTTCCAGCTCATCCGTCATTTCCCCGGGATAGTTTCCCCGAGGGGCTAATCACTCCCCGTAATCGGTGTACAAGCCTGTAGCTTTGACTGCACTAAAATGATTACGTAAGTGAGTATAGATTTAGCAATACCAAAGGCGGTACTCATTTTCATATTTATGTAATCGGTGTACAGATTTTCAAAGTGGTTAGCCCCTCGAGTTTCCCGTCTCAATCTCTATTCCATCTCGTTCTTTTAGATAAATGCAACTGTCCGTGTCATAATAATATGAAAGTGGACCTAATCTCCTTAAATAAGAGTATAACTTGATCCCAGCCATTGCCGTAATATAGGCGGAAATTACTACGTTCGTGTTTGGGTAAACAAGATCGATATCTTTCAAAAACGCCCACTTGACCTCGCACTGCGTTTGCCTTAAGGGGATAACCGATTTAACTTCTATATCAGGGTCTAAGAATAAATCGAAAAACTTTTTGGGTTCGCTAATATTAGCTGATTGGTCTTTGCGCGGGTTAAGACCGAACCGTCCCCAAAAAGAGTTAAGGCCAAGCTTCGCGATGGTACGAAGTCCGGGTTTTTTTTAATATTGGTAGGATCAAGTTTTACTCCTTCCTTATCGTAATATTCGTCAACGTATTTATTAATCTCTCCATCGGTCTCTATTCCCGAGGGTAAGCCGCTGGATTCCTGTTTGAGTTTAAGAAAAGTGTTGACGTATTTGGAGAAAAGACCGCCCTCTTTCGATAACGAATCGTATTTTACTATCTCGTATTCCCAAATTTCGTGAATAGAAATGACCTTGTAAACCATTTCGATTGCCAACTGTACCTCGTCAGCGACCCAAGTACCAGTTATTTCTCGTTCAGAGTCTTCAGGGGGCAATCCTGCTGGTTTCGAGACTCGCTTCATTTTTGGCAGTTTCCAGACACTTGTTTCGATCCTATTCTTTGGGGTAAAACGGGATGATAGAGAGATTGAGGCGGAAGCATTGTCGCTTTTATTAAACCGTTTAAGGTAGAAATGTCTGGGAAAGGAGCTTTTACGTGTATTTTAGGGTGTTCAACGGGTAACTTGCAATACTTGTTACACCACGGATAGAGTGAACAAATATCAATGCATTTAATTTACTCGCCCTCTTTACACTTTTGATGTAATTTCAAGGCTGACGTACGTACTCCGAAAAAAGCTTCGCGGGGTCGAATTGGTTCTTTAATTTTTAATTTTGAGTAGAAAAATAGGCGTCGATGGCAGAGTTAGTACGCCTCTCGGCTTTGAAGGGACACTCCCATTTTTCATGGACAGCGTATCCCAATTGATTCAATCGGTTTGTCGTAGCAACGGTTGATGCGTATCGTGTATTATGGGTTCTGTGTGTGGTCGCCGTATAACGCTCAGTTTCCATTGATAGGAAAACACTTTTTTACAGCCGTGATAATAACAGCAATGATATGGAAATACTTCGTTGCCGAGAAGTCCGTCCACGTTAATGTTAAGAATTATCGGTTCAAATCCATTAAAAGCAGAGTTTAATTCCTTCCCTCGTAAGTGAGATAACCATTCCAGCCATTCGACTGTGCCAAAACTCTGGTTGCAGTTCATACGATAGCCGAAAGGGGACACTACACCAATCGTATCGGCTGTAGAAAGTGTTTCCTAAGGATAAAACTGCATACTCCCGCAATCTTTATCGCGGTTAAGAACGGGTCTATTTCGAATTTATCCCTAAAAATAGAATGATAAGATAAACATTCATGGCGGCAGTACCGGATTAAATCTTTGTTATAATCAAAATAATTAAAGTTGGGGTCCGAATTAATGCAAGCTTCGGACAGGAAATCGTTATACCACTGAATAAATTCATCGTAGGCCTTACCGCTTAAACGACTAGGGTAGTACGCTTCGATCGGAGGCAAGTCATTATGTAGTAAGGAATTGGGTTCAAATTGGGATCAAATTCATGGTCTACGGTATTAAACAATAATTGCGGGAAATGTCCCTTATTTAAATTATTATTAAGGCGTAAAATTCAGGGAATCTAAGAATTTTAATTTTTTATACTGTACATTCAAGAATTTGGTCCCGTCAGTCAAGACTTTAGGAGTCCACTTCAAATCGACCATTTTACGTACTATAAATTGTGCATCGTAACCTTTAGCGTTATGGGCGAAACATATTATTTTATCCGCCACACTTTCTGGCGTACGAAGATACTCCAGAAAGTCGCCGACGGGGTCTTTTGAGTGAAATATTTTCTCCCGAGGACCACCGCCGCATTTAGCGCACGCATACCAATTATATTTTTCTTCGAAACAGAATTTACATGCTTTTTGCGGGACGCATAAAATTGGTTCATGAAACAAAGCATTGGCGTCAGTGCGTTTTGTTTGTACACATTCAACGTCATAAAAACAAAACCTTCCGTTTTTGGAGTACTTCTCTTGGTTGGCGGCGATTGTTCATTGTCAGATTCGTGAACCCGTTTATTATTGCTATTTATTCGAAAACGAGTAGTTTTTTCGGCGGAATCTTTACGGTTGGTCTTTTCGTTTAAAGGTTGCATATAACATAAATGGGTTAAACTCACTACACGAAAGACAATATTTATCCCCGCAAACGTGTACTGTATTACGCTTAAACATACTGACAAATTTGCCGAAAAGATTACAAACGTTAATTTTATTACATAAGGGCTCGGGTCCTGATAATTGATAATCGTTACAATTTTGATTAGGGAAAACTCATAAACATGTTTGGCAAGTTATCTTATCTACGTCCGTCCCACAATCTTGGTTTCTACAACAAGCGTGTCAGAAAAGAGAGCATTTATGCTCTGTGACTTGATTTTAACCTACCAAACATTTTTTCGCAAAATCTATTAAACGCGAAAAGGCGCTTTGGATTAGTAATTACGTTGAAATGATTGCGGGCAGGCCCGTAGCCAGGATTTTTCAGTTGAGGGGGCCTGAGAATTCCTAAGGGGGCACGCTCAGTGGCGTACCGAGGTTTTGTAGCGCCCGGTTCAAAATGTGTATATGGCGCCCCCAAATAAAGTAAATTAGTAACAAATATTCTTAACACACTACTTTAAAGCAAGTGTCGGCTCTAAATGAGTTTCATTCTGGCTCGACAGTTGTCGCCACCGTGTAAATTTAAACAAGTTGATTAGGCACATTACCCAACATAATTTACCTATATGGCCTGGTCATTGGGTATTCTTACTCAAGTATCAGAAAAGACTATTTGTAATTACGTGCTCAGTCGATCTCGCTTGGATTGGCTTTTCGGCAAACACGTAATTGTCGAATTGAAAATAAACGAAAAATCGTTTTTTAAAGCCGATACTAGGTGGAAGCACCTTCCCGGCGATCTGAGCAACCATAGCCATCGTCGATAATAATAATAATAATTATAATAATCACCTTAGGTAATGATAGATCCGACACTTCCTTTAATTATATTGAAATATAAATTATTTAAACACGATTAATTTACTGGATTTAGAAGCCCAAGCATCGGCCTCACTTTTCCTTTTCCCATAATAAACGCCATTCGCTTTACGTTAAGACAATTTTTACTAAAACACATTTATTTAAAGTCAGGAACTGTGTCAATAATAGTCCTGTTTTTAAAAATTGTAACTTTTTTTTTATAAATAGGACAATTACTGACACTGTTCCTAACTTTTCCCGTTTGATGTATTTTACCAAAACTAATGTGAGCCATTGCTACAACAAAAGCACGTGCTAAGCAAATTTTATCCGGGTTATTAATTATTATTGTGCATTTTTTATAAAAAGAAAACTCTTTTTCGAGGGAAATCCCTAACCCAGCGGGTCTAGTTCCACTCTGAGGGAGCCTGACTCTGTTAAAAGTAACCGTGACTATTCCTTCAAAAAAATACCGTCGTTCTCGGATCTATAGCTTTTTTCATCGATATACGTCATCAACCATTGCAAATCTAATTGGACCCTACGCCGGAAACTGACGTGAATTTGAAAGCCGGGTTTGTTGACGTTCACGAATGAAACCGAAACCATATCGGAAGGCAAACAGTCTTCCAATAGGGTTTCCATCAACGTATAAATGCCGCTTTCGATATTATTTTCTAGTTTAATAGTCCAAAATTTGGGAAATTTTTTACATTATTATTTACTATTTTTTACAGAACCTGGTAAATTAGGAAAGGACGGTGGGGTTATTGGAACGTGAACTGAACCACCCCCAATTTGATGGGGAAGAGCGGGGGCTGCCAAATTCACGTTCTCAGGGTTCGCGTTTTCCTCCGCGTTATTAATTTCCGTAGCCTCAGACAGTGTAGGTGAATACTGCGGAGCTCGCGAGGTGCCAGCGACCACTATGGGGTCGTTATTATGAAAATTATTATTATGGAAATATTACGAGGGGGTCTACTACTAGCCGTACGGGCAGCTACCAACGCTTTAGCTTCCTCGAACATTTTGGTCACCCTAGTGGCAGCGGCGGTAAGTTCCTCCGCGTCCCGTCGGGCAACTTCAACTTTCTCCGCCAAGCGTTGAAGGCTGTCCGTACTTGGGGACAACAGAAGGCCCCAATCGTCTTCGGAAGAGTAAGGCGATTCTAAAAAGGGAGAGGAAGAATCCATAGGTGTATACGAGGGCGAATTACGTACGTCGTTAGGTGGGATTGAACTAGGTCTTAAAAGAGGAGAAAGTAAATACCCGATAGGGGGCGTACTGATTTGACGGGTTAGTTAATATTCGCTAAGATAATCTCGTACCATTGTCATTTCTTTTCAATTTTCCAATTGCGAATCAGTTACTGCAGCTAAGGGAAGGGTAGGGTCTTCTTAGGTATCAGTTTAATCTATTATTACCATTGCTGGAGAATCGGGTAAAGTTACTATGGGTACTTCCGTGGACTCGTTATAAGTTATATCAATTATTTCAGCGGAGTCGATTGAAATCATTTCCGGGGTGTCAATTAAAATCATTTCAGGGGTGTCAACTAAATTAATTTCTGGGTATTGTAAATCTTTCATTGTTATGTCAATTTACTTTGAAAATGAAACCTAACTCTAAAAATTATGATAAAATAATCAAAATAAACTTACTTAGAGAGAGAGTGCTTCAAAACTCCTGGTACTAGACGCACAAAGAACAACAATAGAGTGACGTTCCCCAGTTCAAGCACCCCCTTATATAGTGTAATGCGAAATATATTAGTTATTTCAATTTAGCTGAACATTAAAATAATTCAATAGCAGACAAAATTAACTTAATTCAAATTCAGACAAAATTAACTTAATTCAAATTTAGACAAAATTAACTTAATTCAAATTTAGATAAAACACCCAATTTAAACTTTAACCAAATTAAAGCCTTTTCTTTGGAAATATTCGCTGGTCGAGTATTAGGCCTACAGTATTGTTAGTTTGCTTCCAGGAATTTCCCTATGAGGCGAAGGGCCCGTCCCTTCATCGCGGGTTTTCTATAGTTTCCGTTTCTTTCGTTTCCTGCGATGGGTTTAGCCAGTAGTCCTGTCGCTTTCAATTATCCCCCCCCTTTTACTCTTAACTCCGAAGTGTCCAAACGGGTGGAGGTTGATAGGCGCAGTTGTATAGGGATTTAAAATGTGTAATTTTCCATTCCGTTATTGTAAATGTTAAAATGTTTGTGGCCCGGGGTTTTCCCCAACACGAGAAACACGGGCGCGAGTTGTAGATACTTGGGAAAGTTTTTAAAACGTTTTGTGCGCGAAGGACGTCACGATGTCCGAGGGAAGGTGATAAAAAGACCTGGTTCCCGCCAAAAAGAAGCAGACTCTATGCGGTATCGAAATAGCGAGATATGGGATAGTTCGTGACCACCAGTTTCCAAGTGAACAAGAAAAGCTTTATTTCTACACGTTAGTTTCGGCACCGAAAAGGGTTAACGCGCTAAAAGGGACGAAGTCATAATGTCGCAGTGAATTAGGTTTCCACGCACCACGGTCTCCGTATCAACTAGTGTATGTTCAACAGCGAGTGTTACGCAGCTGCTATTCACCTTACGCGCCTTGGCATTGGACGCAGCCCCGTAAGTACGAACGCCGAAATCAGATGGACCCATTGATGAAATCATAAGTACCATTTCAAACTTCGCCAATACGGCAACCGTAAATGTGCCCTAAGCGCACCTTGTGGTGCTTAACTTCGTGTCGGCAATTCAGGCTAATTAATTTCTTTATTGCGCAATAGTTTTAGAATGCACTGGCCAGAATGCAAGATTGTATTGTTTTAGTTTTAAGATAGCTTCTCTGTTTTGGTCAGGATTAATTTAAGTTAGCTTAACAATGTTTTGGTTAGGATTAATTTGTTTAATTCATATTAATAAATGCCTTTAGTACTCTCTAATCCGTTTCGTTATTTCTTACACCCATTGATTAAAACCCCTAGACAACTTAATGATAATTTAATTCTAAACAAACCCCTAGACACCTTATTAATATTTTCATGACCCTCGCTAACCCCATCATTGAAGTTACGCGAGTACCCGGGCAAATTAATTTAATTGTAGCAGTAACTAATTACTTCCCTAATATTTTTAACGTTACAATAGGGCCGAGGGGAAGATAGTAAGCTTATCTCTTATTCTCAAAGAACTTGTTCAGTTATCGAAAATATAAGATTATATTAGGTTTAGGTTAAAATACTTATTTACGAAAATATTCCATTTAACTTAATTTCCGATATGAACTCTGAAGTACAAACATCGGCCATAATCGCCGTCCTGAAACAACTATCTAAAATTATAGCCGTAGTGATTATTTTAATTACAATTTTCTTATTTGAGTTTATTTTGTGGTATTTTGAAAACGTTTGAACCGCAAAACATTTTTCCCGGTAGTTCACAAAATGGCATTAATAGTATACTAATTTAATGTTAATTTCTATTAATTGCATTGTTTTCTAAAATATGATTGCATCAAAAGCTCTCGAGTGGAATCTACAATGGGTTTTTTCAAAATATTCAAGTGGGTTAATTATGTGACATCAAACAATGGTTTTTTTTTCAAGTGGATAAAATTATATGACGTCAATGGGAATCATTAGTAGCTGTTTCGATCACGAGACGGTTTAATGCGTAGAACGTTTACCCCAGAGAGAGAGACAGCCAATAGAATTTGAGGGTTATTTGTAGTTTAGATCACGTGATGAATTAATCTCCCACGCGTCATTTCTCTCCGAGACGCTAAACTGAAACGAAGTGCATCCGCTTTGCTCTCTTCGTCTACCGTAAACTTGGAAAAACGTTCTATTGATAAGCCGAGACGCATACCGTATCCAAATGCAGGGCCCAAGAAAGACGTATTCACATAAAATCACGTTAGGAGGATCAGTCTACATTTCTTTTGGTTTCGACGGATCAAAGTTACAAGTTATTTTCTTAAAAAAATCGAACGAAAATATTCTGTTCCTGACATCCAAAGCTTTCAACAATCTACTCTCTCTTTGGGAAGAACTTTTCGCCGTTACGCAAACCGGAGCATCGTCGCTAACCTACAACATCATTGACTATCACGTCGACAACGTATCCATCGTCGCCACGTCGAACACCATCAAATTGAACTCAGCCTATGGCCATGTTCTGGATCTGGGAGCTCGTGAAATCAGTGAGTTCCAAAAAAAATTTGATTTTATTCGGTTTCAAATATAGCTGTTAAACGAGCATAAAATGTTATCGAATGCATGTACTTAGCTATTGTTAAAAGTTCAGGAATTATTATATGGTAAACCTTTCGAGGGTTTATTTTTGTACCCCGATCAATTTAACTCGTACCATAAAGTAAAATCTTATTTTGGCTTTTTTAAATCACCCTCGGAAGTACTACACGATTTTACTAACATACCCGTAGATAATCAATTAACCTGTAAACTTAGCTACTTTAATTGGTTTCTATTGTGTAATGTACAGGATAACCATTTAATGGAATATCTGGTAGTACCTACTAACATGTAAAACAAAGTTCTAAAATAAAAAAATTAAATGTAAATAACTTGTTATTATTGATCATATTCTTAAAATTAGTATAAAAGATTAAATTTTGAGTAGCTGATTGCGGATTGGGGATTGAGATAAGATAATGGCGCGGGGAATACAAATTATAGTGAATGGAAGCAACAACAAATTCTGCGGATTACGAAGGGAAAACTAGGGGGTGAAGGGAGAATCTTGCGATAACAAATTCTGCGGATTGAGAGCTGTTACCGTTTGCGGATTGGGGATGGAAAAGGGAGAAAGCAGAGAATCTTGCGATAACCAATTGTGCGGTTTGAGAGCTGTTACAGTCTGCGGATTGGGGATGGAAAAGGGGGAAGGCAGAGAATCTTGGGATAACCAATTCTGCTGATTGAGAGCTGTTACCGTCTGCCAATTGGGGATGGAAAAGGGGAAAGTAGAGAATCTTGCGATAACAAATTCTGCGGATTCTGGATGGAAAAGGGGAAGCAGGGAAAATCTTGCGATAACTGTCTGCGGATTGAGATAAGATATGAGTCTGAATATCTCAATCCGCAGACCGTAACACCTTTCTCTGTCTTAATTTTGAAAGACCTTGTGTCACACTTGCATTAAATTTCACCTCAACTATTTTTAAAGAGATGTTTAAAAATTTCTAAGGAAGAGAGATGTTAAAATAAAATGAAAGACTGCGGTTTCAGACTGTCTAGGGCTGTAGTCTTTACGTCGCGGAGTAACACCACAGCCACCGTTGTGAATTTCCTCCAACCACGTCATTTATCTCAAATTATCTTTATTTAATTTAATTTAAAACAAACTAAATTTAAATTACCTCTATTTCAAAGACCGAAGTTAATCTGCTCAATGGATCCTGACGAAATTGTGGATCTGAATAAAATGAGAAATATCCGAAGTCTGTGGGATAGGTCATATCGAATAATCGAATATATTCGGATTTCAATCGCAATGGATATAGCCCTACATCCGTCTCCTAAGGGAATAATGACTCATTATTCAGTGTAAGACAATTTCGAAGAAAATGTTAATGATCGCATTTTATAAATTAAATGTATGTTTAAAGTCAATATTTTTTTAGCTTTTCATCTCTTCCCTTTTTCTATTGTTAATTTTTGGAAAATGAAGAAATGATGTTAGCCATAGGCTTTAGACAAAAATAAACGGTTCTTATAAATTATTGACAAACCTGACTTAAGTTTGCGCTAAATAAGGCTATTATAATAACTGAATTAAATTGGTTACCTCTTTTTCCAAACTCTGAGATTTTTTGAAAAACATGTAAATGCTATATAATAGAAGCGCAAAAATATTCGGATTTTTATCGATTTGTCAAAAAGGCTCTAGTAACGATTTTGAAATTTCAGTTGAACCTCTTTCATTTCTATTTTCGATAAACTTACAAAACGTAAACGAAACCTTACTTAAAATTGCTTTGAAATATAACCATATATTTTTAACATTCACTAGTTTTCCGATTGCTCTGTAACTTATTATCTCTGAAAAATGAAAATAGGACTTCTTGAATTGAGGCTTATTTTTTCTTTAAATGCACTGATAAATTATAAATTAGTCTCTACTAATTTGCTGTTTTGCTTAACAACTTTATAATTTGAGAATTATTCTATAAATTCCAATTAAAATATTTATTTATCGATCAGTTCATGCCATCGATAATTAGTAAATTATTTTGAAAATTTGGTTCTTTAGCTGCAAATACTCCTGAAACCTATTCGATAACACAATATTTTATGTAAATTAACATTCATATATTGTTTCGCATAATTGAGAAAACTGAAACTTTTTTCGCGTTATGCGAATTAACTTTTCGGAGATTAGTCCATAGAGTTTCCTCATAGGTTACATATATAAATCATACGACAAGTTTGAATTAAACAAGGCGTGATACATATCGATTTACATTTTTCTAGGAATAGCTATTTTACAATGATAGAGAATACCACAAAATCTCGAAAGGGATTTGCAGATACTATTAACATGGTTATTCCAAGTTAATTGGCTGTCTAGCCATATACCGAAGTATTTATAAGTGTTTACTCTTTTTAGTTCAGTGCCGTCAACCTCAATTTTAGTGTTTAAGTGAACTGTGTCTCTATTTGAGAATACTATATATTCATATTTTCTAACATTCAATGCTAAACCATTAATTTGAACCAGTAGACCATTAATTTTTTTGAGTTAGATGAAGAAGATTTTTCGTCGAGTAGATTAAAATTGCATCGTCGGCATATAAAAAAATTAATTCTTTCGGAATGAAATTAAATATATCGTTAATAAACAAGTTGAATAGAAAAACGATTACCGTGTCCATAGCGTCATCAGAAAACGAAACAGTACCAAAATCCCACTCAGCACTCCCGCTTTACAATTTAAAGAATAGTAGGTGTTAATTGTAATATAGTGTATACACCTCTGGGACCTTGTGTCTCGTGCCAAAATATATTTGGATTCAGTTTCCTTTAAGAGAAGAAAGCCGCGATGCAGCGAACAAATGAAACTAGGAGGTAAAACACTGTCTTTTCAAGATCAAGGTTATTTGTATCTACAGCAGTCCTTTTATCGATAACTTTCAAATGTAAAAGGGACATTTGTAAAGCAGAACCTACGTATAACATAACTGTGTTATGCATTGTTGAAGAATCCTCCTTTCCCCAGAATGAAGACCGTGACATCCCTGACAAAGGCTTTTTGTGATTTTTCTGAGTTGCAAGTTAGGCTGATCGGTGTTTAAAGAACGTTTCCTCGGGTTTATTACATTTCCCGTTTTCGAATGTGAAGGAAAATTGACTGAGAAAAGGAAAAGTTGTAGATAATCAGAAGAGGACCAGCAAGTGTGGTAGCACCTTTTTTAAGAAGTCTTGGATGATCTTTCTAACAATAGGGTAGGATAGTCCTAAGTGGAAATTGTCGAGTTCTTCATCCATGGCAAAGATGTTTAAAAACAAGACTCCTTAAGGATGTGATTCTGTAGTAAAGACTAAATGAAAATATGTTCCTATAGTCGAGGAAACGTCTAACGGCTGAGTTAAACATCTCCCAATGAGAGATCCAGTCATGTTAAAACCAGTTTTATCCATTAAAGATATGTGTCCAACAGAACAAGAGGACCTTTCCGAAGTGTCGAGAATCTGAGGGCGAGCGATAACATCAGGAAATAAGAAAAGGGCGAAGTGGGAGAGCTAATTGGCACACTAAAATGTTCATCGTTGTTAGAGAGGGGTTGCAGAAAGCAGGTTGGACCTTGACGGGTGAGGGTGTGCAATAACTGGTCGCTTTACTAGGGAGTCGTGGTCCAGTTCTTGTAAACCATAAGGGCTGTGGCGCACTGTGAGATGTAATCCGTGATCAATAGGTGTCATATTAACCTCCGACTTCGGTTAGGTTTGGGCTGGAAACTGTGTTTCGGCTTGGGCTAACCGACTCTAGGGCCCTTTGCGTAATTGGTTACCATCATCATTGCGGCGGTGGCTCACCGTATGAGGCGCCTTGCCCTTTGCTTTCCCCCTTTTAGTGGCACACCAGGATATTCGATACCAGCTTAGCTGCGCTGAAGGTGCTAGTTAGCGGGGTGCCCAACGTCGCCCCTTTTGGTAACTTTTCTAAAGGACTTTTGCAATAGCAGCCACTCTTATTCCCACAGTAGTGAGTTAAACAGGAAGTGGTCGTGCCATTGCTACGTCCTTTGGTGGGTGATGTGGCTTGGGGGTGAGGTGTGACTGTCCGCAGTAGGATTATCTTGCTGCCAAGGCTAATTCGTCACTGGTCCTGGCTGTGGACTTAAGCGTAGACCATTTTAAATTAGACTACCGTTGATAGTGGAGGAAATGATATCCCAAGCGCACCGGTAAATTAAAAACTGACACAATGTTCATAACATGATGAGTCGTGGCGATATAAGACAAAACCTTTTTTTCTTGAATTTAATGAATGCGAAGTGAAGAAGTGGTACTCGAAAATACTACGAAGTTCCAAGGCTATATCACGGTGAATCCCAGATTCAATGATTTCCACGAGAATAGCTTTTGTCGTATATTGGAGTGTTCTAAGCTCAACAATCTTGTTCAGCAGAGATTAGCGTGAATTGCGAGACAATGGAGAGAAGAGGGCACAGAAATCAGAAAACAATAACGGTGCTTTTCGATAAAACTTTAAAAAATTAACATTTAAGGGTCTTTTCCGACATCATTGCGTAGTAGAGATCTGAGTTCTTTTGTTTGACACATTAGCTTTTACAGACGAAAGAACACTCTTAGGAGCAAAATTTGTCATTTTCAACTGTTTACAATCTGGAAATGAGTGGTTTTTGTTCGTTTTTACCGCTCTTGGTTTAGGCCAAATTATAATTTTAATAGTTTAAACTTCAATCTAGATTATAAATTCGGTTTTCATTCCTTATTTTTTGAACAAAGTTTGCCCAAGCAGTAAATCTCCATTTAAAGTTGGTTACGACTTCATCAATCGTTAAATTTATAGCATATGTTATTTCTTTAATAATAACGGACATAAGGACATCTATTAAATAAAAACTTCCAAACACATTCATGCTATAAACAATAAGAAGGGCTACAATTGCTTTATCGCGAAAAATGCCTTAAATATTTGTGCTTTAAATAAAGATATCACGTGATATGCTAGTAAATTCTGCAATTTCTTAAAATATCATTAAATATGTAATAGTAAAAACTTTAATTCGTTTCTTATTTTCTCAAAAAGTTGAGAATAACTTACATTTCTCAATATTTTGCCCACAAGCCCAGTTCCTTGGTTGTCACTAGTTACATCTCCATATTGGTAGTAACCATCAGGAAATTGCATCGTAAAATTGTACCTAAAAGAAATTATTTTAAGATTCCGCTACATAAATGGTTGCGAATCTATTGGAATTGAGTAATTAAAATTAATATGAATTTAAATATTGAGCTAATAAGGACACATAAATAATTATGAGGCGATTACAAAGGCCAAATAAAATTGAAAGTACACATTAGAAAATCCATTTAAAAATACAAACAACTTTCAACCATATCAAGTAATTAATTTTTCATTATTTCCAATTTGAATGGCTAAATAGTTATTTGTTTAATTACAACAACGAAATGTAATGTGTACGTACAAATATACTTCACAATTACTAGAAAACTATAAATAATCTGTCTGTCCCTGTAACTGTATAACAAAAATGAAGTTGTAGAATGTATGTCTAACTTTTCGAATGTTTCTTTTTGCCAGCCTTATGGGTGTATTTTGTAATTTGAACTGTAACAGAAATTGCCTTTTAATACAGCAGGGTACACAATAAGTTATAGTCCACATTATTTAAAGTCGATATTTATAAGTGTTTAAGAAATTTACTAAGAGCCGTTAATGTTATTTCAAATAGCCTGGCTACGATTCGGTGATTTCTTCAGCCCATCACAGGCTTTCGACAGTTCCGTGACATTAATTACGCCATTTCTTCGAGAATATCCTTTATATATTATAAAAAAATAAACATTTATAGTATTATTGTTATCCTTAAGTTATAAGGAATTTCCACTAATTCACATTTTAAATGTCAAGTAATTTTAGTGCTGTTACCAAATTTCAATCCTATCTCTAAGATTTTAAGATTTTTCCGCAACGGAACTTAAGAAAGTTTTGTCATTGAGTACAGAATTGGCAAATTTTAAAAAGTAACAATCAGGATATTTTCGACTTTATTTGCATAAATATGTTTATTAAATCTTTTGATATACTACAGTTTCTAAGCCACAGTGACCTGTCACCTTTCATATGTACTCGCCCAATCATAAAATACTGGTTTTCGTACCTTTCCGGAAGCTTAGAAATCAATGTTTTATAGAAGAAAGTGGCCAATCCTGAGTAACCGTTCGGTGAATCTTCATCTTGTTCAAAAAATCCTGGAACCTAAATATTGGATGTTTTATTAAATTGCCCAAAAAAACATCCAATACAATTAAATTTTCTAATTTTCATTTAAAAGCCTTCTCTAAACGCAACGAAATGCTAAGGCAAAGGAAAAAACTGTCATTGCAAAGAAAACAAACATCGTTAAATATACATGAGTCGAACTAAAAAATTGCAAACCAAACTTAAAGATAAATATAACATATATAAAGATAACCAATGGACACTTACTCTTACTGCTGAGATTTTGATGGTTTTATAGCCATTCATATCTATAAATTGAAATTTAATAATAAAATTTTGATTAATGTGGAGAAAATTTTTGAAATTTGTTCATGACATCATTTTCTGTAGCAACGGTGCGGTGGCACCTTCTAAGAACTAAGAATTTTTAAATAAGAACAAAATGATTATGCACTTATATTTAAAACTAGTTAAAAAATCGATACAATAAAATTTTTATGTTCATTATGTTTAAATATTTTATTAAAAATGACGGTGGAAATGATTATCGAAAAACCTCAATCAATCAAATACTATCTATGGTGGATCTACAAACATATGTTTCAGAAAAGATTTGTATTTTGAATTATCATTTAACCGAAGCCAATCAATAGTCACTCGAAAAGAACATATTTTTAAGGGAAGCGCGTGTACAGTAAAAGCTATAGTGAAATTTCATTTTAAATACAAAGACTTGAAATTTCTTTGATGTGTTTATACTAAGTTTTGGACCTCTTAGAGGTTGGAAAGGGCTTAATTAACCAATATTTGGAAATTAAGGAGTCTTACCCCAGCATTACCTTGCTATATCAGTCATACCAAACAAAGAGTACACGTAGAAAGAGCTTTCAGACAAATACATATTTTTCAACATGTTTAATGTCTTAAACCCTTAAAAATACCTGATATTGCTCAAACGATCGAAAGGGCTGGCATTTCATTAAAAATGGTTTTTTTATCGAGATAAATTAAGGAATATTCAGTTTCTATTTATTGACTACTCCTAGAATATTAAAAACAGAACCATTTTAGAAGGATAATATTTTAAACCCTACTTATTTCTTCAGGGTTTGGTAAAACGTATTAATATAAATATAAATAAATATCCGAACTTATACTATCAGGAATTATATATAACCAAATACGAAACTAATCATAAATTATGTGCATTATAAATGTTTTGAAGAGCTACTCTGGATTTTTCTAGGATATTTAGGATCAGAAGAAGGGACTTTTTCCTTAATAATGTTTTTTTAACGTAATAGGAAGAGTTTAGAAATAAATTTGTTAAAGAAGGTTAACTGTAAGACCCTTGGCTTTCTAGCTACGCAAGGCGGTGCTCCCATAACCTTTAATAGCTAGTTCGGCCACTAAGAGCATTTCATTTGGTTTTGAATTTCTCCACGCATTTTGCTTACTTAAAACTTCCGACGTAGCATGTTAACCTTTTCTGCCCGTTTAAAACAGTAAATAGACTCGAAGCTCTCGGTGTCATTGAACGATCGATACAAATGGAGTTATGACCTCCTAGCTTGGTTAATCTACATAACTAATTTACTACGTTTTCTAACTACCCCGTCCCTCTAAACGTATCGACACCACAGCGTAGAAAAATAAATTCAACAACTCCGAAGCGTTCTATTGCCATCATATTTTGGCCATTCGTCACGCAAGTGTTTTAATCACTCGTGACAAACCGAATACATGGTGGTAAGCTCTTAAATAACCACAACCGATCGATCCTGTTTAACAACTCCCATGCTAATTATTATTTTTATTGCTTAAAATGAAAGTGGTACGAAACGAGATAAACAAGATGTCACGGACATTTAAATTCACACAATCCCTCTGGTGTATTAAATATAAATTAGACAAATTTCTAATAATTACCTCTCCGAGGTGACTATGTCCCCTAGCAGGGGTTGTACAATCACCGTATCTGTGTGTCTGTGTGTCCTGCGAACACTTCTTCTGCGTTGAGTTTGCAAGTTTTCTCCCTACTGGTTTAAGGGAATTTTCAACGAGCTCTTCGGTTTCCCCTTACCATTAACACTTGTCAAGGTTAACGATAATAATTACCTAGGTAGCAAAATCACGTGTTTTTCACGAGATTTGAAATAATTTATTTCACGTGTTACATCCACGTGTGTTCACGATGGGTCATGTCCGCCTAAATCACATGTGTACGCATTTATTATCCACGTAAGTTACACGAGTAAAAAAAACTAAAAACACCTATTCAACACCTTTGAATTACTGATTTTACACTATCTTAACACCTTTTAACCACCAATGTTACACTCGTTAACACTAGAATAACACAATTCGAACACCAACCTTATACTTAAATAACAACACCCAAACATTTATTATATATACACTTCCTCAACACTCTACTTACACTTCCTCAACACCCTACTTTCATTTTATTAACACCCCACTTACACATCCTCAACACCCTACTTTCATTTTATTAACACCTTACTTTCACTTCTTCAACACCCTACTTACACTTGCTCAACACCATACTTACACCTCCTCAACACCATACAACACGAGTAAAATTACCTATTCAAAACCCTTCAAATACTGACTTTACACTATCTTAACACCTTTTAACCACCAATGTTACACTTGTTAACACTAGAATAACACCCTTCGAAAACCAACCTTACACTTAAATAACACCACCCAAACACACTTCAACACCCGACTTACACTTCCTCAACACCCCACTTACACTTCCTCAACACCAATCAAACACTTGTCAAATAGTTGCTGACAAATATTTGCGGTGATTATTTGACATAGAAAATAAACTATACAATTTAATTAGGCCTTATTAATATTTTTCTACTGCTTAAGACACAAGTTCAAACAACCAAATTCATAACGAAAAATCGTATCATAAAAAAATTATTGTAATGGGATAGTGGTACAGTTATTGAGGAATCAGTTTTCCTTTGATTAAAAATTAGCCAAATAATTTTTACATGCGATTTTGTCAAATGAAATTAAAAATTTTAAAAAGATGATTACTTTTCGCAATCATCATTGTTCTTGTGGTTTTCAACTTGTTGTTCAGCGTTTAAGGTTTTGTTTCGATTTTTACCTTTGCCCTTGCTCAAGCTTTAAATTCTATTGGTCGCTTGTTTCAACCATTCTTTAATGATCTCTTCAATATCCGTTTCCTGGGCTTTTATGTAGCAATTGCTTACTCGTACAGCACCTTTAAAATTTAAAACATTTTGGTCAATTATAATAATTTAGATACTGTAAGCAAATATAAAACCAATTAAAGAAGTATTCTTACGAATTACTAAATCTTTGGTCAATAAAATCTTAAATTACATCACGCAAGAGATTTTCCCCTTAAAAGTATTAAATACTGAAATTAACTCTTAATTTCAATTTCTAATCAACAAAATATAACTGTTCTCTAGACTACACCACCATAACAGACTTTGCTAAAATCAACAAACCTTTTTTAGGTTTTCATGCAAGAGATTTTCCCTTTAAAAGTATTAAATACTGAAATTAACTTTTAATCTCAATTTAAAATCAAAAAAATATAACCACTCTCTAGACTACACCACCATAACTGACTTTTTCGCCATCAAGAAACCCTAAAAAGATTTTTAAATATACATAAGTAATAATAAAGTTGAACTTTTGCTTTAGTAATTAATCCAACCAATCAATGACTTATTTGAATTATTCAAAAGCATGAAAATGTAGTTACCTTAGTGCAATGAAATATGTCCTTTATGTATTATTTAGCGAATGTTACCAATTACCATGCGGTCGGACAGGAAATTACAAAGGCTTAATGGAAATACACCAAAAATTAATTTAACCATAAGAATATAAAATAATTTACAGTTTATTAAAAAGCCTCATAAGTGAAGAACAGCCCCCCCCTCATTTTTTGAATTATTATTTTCATAGATGAAAGCCCAGGGTGTAAGGAGTACGAAGGTATTTTTTTAGTTACCGCAAATGAGAATTAGTTAAGTTCACGCGTTTTGAAAACCGTCAATTTCAATGCAGCTTCGACAATAGTTTAAAGTGAGTTCCATACTTTTTCTCCCGAGATAGAGCAGGACACGTGAAATCAAAATTTATGTTTGGTGTGTACTTAGGAGTAATACTGAAAATGAAATTTGTAGTGGTAGTGTAGATTATACTTAACTCTTACAAATAAGGGATTTGGGTGTGAACTGAATATGTTAATGATATGTACCTCAAAGAACGTATCGTAAACCCGAAAATAATAACAAAACCAAAAAAAGTACCTATTGTTAAAAATAGCCCAAAGGACTTCGTTAAGACGTGTGAAAAATCTACAATTTCAAAGCATTTGATCTCAACTTGTGCAATTGAAAACAGAACCCCATTCTTGCTATCACGATGGGCCGTCTATAACGCGACCCAGAGGACAGTACCTAGCCATAACGCATTAAGTATTGTCCAAATACGCGGAAAACTAAAATAGTTAATTGATGTTCAATGCTTCACATTGGCCCAAATAATTAATTGATATTCCATTAGTATAGACCAAAATGAAAGTTTGTTTTCATATGTCCTACTCTATCTCGGGGTAGAACAGGCAGTGAAATCTCAGGATAATACCAGTGAAAAATCCCATTCCCCATAACTTTTTATTTACATGTTTGCGGATAATAATTAATACACCATTAAATTCAGCGTAAAAAATGCTACCAATAAATCGAGAAAAACCGAAAAATAATAGGGGGGCTATTTTTCACATTGGCCCCTACGGCCACATGTTTGCGGATAATAATTAATACACCATTAAATTCAGGGTAAAAAATGCTACCAATAAATCGGGAAAAAAAAGAAAAATAATAGGGGGGGGGGGCGGGCTATTCTTCACATTGGCCCCTACGGCCAGTGAATTCTTGCTTATTCTTGATTTATCATAAAATACAAAGATTTATACTATTAAATAAGCTATTAATTAAACTAATACACCGACCTAATTTATCCTGTTCTATCGCTTTGCAGAGAAAAGTAAAATTACTACGATGGTACGTACGACCGCCGCGCGGCGTCACTCTCGTCGATGCTGATAGACTCGTTGTTGTTAATTTTTATAAGCAACATGTGGTGTAATAGACTATATAAAATACTCGTCCAATGATTGACAGGACACGGGTTCGAGTCTTGGCATTGAAGTTCGAGTAATGTAAATTTGGGTGTTATTTTGTTGGGGTTACAGTATTAAAGGGTAAATAATTATTTATTTCAACGATTACATGGTTCTCTGTATTTTTTATTTTATAAGAGTAATTTTTAGTTTTAATTTATTTAATCAAATTAATTTTATTCTAATTTTTAAATATATAAATTTTATACGTTATTTTTAACTAATTATGTTTAGTAATTTATTTTGATATCTTTTTTAAAGCATTCTTCTATTAGACTCTAAATAAAAAGGCATATTTTCGCGGGAAATACCGGGTACCTCAGCTAGTGTACTATACCTAAAAGATGGAGTGATACATTACAAAAGTTAAATTCCGTGTTATATCTTCCATTCGAGCCTAGATCACATGTAAATTTAATTAATTAATTTTATTTCGTGTTGTAAACCAAATCAACACGTGTAGCTCACGTGTCAATTTACACTAATTTCATTTCGTGTATGGTAACCCAAAGCAACACGCGTACATCATGTAAACTTAAACACAATTGGGGTTCTATAAGCTTTATATGCTTTTAAAATGAGAATTTGAGCCTTTTGAAGATTTCAACTAACCAAAAACTTGGAGGGTGCAATAACATTAATAGCCCCTCCCAGCAAAATTCTGGGGAGGGTCCCCCGTGGTTCCCCCCGGTTCCTACGCTCCTGTTTCTCTGCCATTCTTTATGCTTTTTAATTATGGAAGTGCTGAATGTTTCTTTAATAGTTTTTTATACATTATTTATATTTATATAATTAATAATAAAATTTGAGCTGAGCTTTTTTTAAAGAAAATTCAGTGCAATTTTTTTATTTTAATTAGCAATATTTAAATGGTCTGGAATCGAACCCGGATCACTAGATTTAGGCGGATAATTCCTAAAGAATTAAAAAACTCTGACTCTTGGCTAAAATCAATGTGTAGTAACTTGTATATAGCGGATATACCTTATTATTAAATTAATTCAATTAAACAAAGTTGTTTACCTGTTTTGTCGATCGACGGCGACCGTAACCGTCGAAAACTACAGTTAGGATACCTTAAAGGGCAACGCAAGCTCTGTGGCAAAATAAAGAAAAAGTAACGTGCTTTTTAACCCCCTACACCCCTCCTCAGTACCAAACGTGATCGACCTGAGCTATTTAAAATACGAAACAATTAATTAATCTAAAATTGATATTACTTTAACCCTATAGTAGCACAAATTTACACGATTTAAACTAGGCCATTTCCCCCCCCCCCCAGTCTTATTAAGCCTTGGCCTACTTTGTTATTCAACTAGTAACTACCACGACTCGACGAGGGGACCTTTTAACAAGCAGCTAAATATAAATTGGTTTTGCTATTCTAATTTTATATTATTCTTGGCTTGGAATTAAGCAATGAAATTATTTGTAATTAAAGAAAATATCGGGTTCCCCGCTTCTGGCAAACAATTGTTACGTTAAGCTTATGGAACACTAGTAAACGTTTAGTGTTGAAATAAAAACTATTGACTCTACAGATTTTAAACAGAAATACACCTGATAGAAATTTAAATTGGGAATTTAGTTTTCATTTTATTTCGCTACCTGATCTCCAAAACCTGGTAACTCGAAATTAATTGTTGGCGTTTTTAGAAAGAGCTTTTTAGCCTTCACTAAATAAAAATCAAGATAATTCACCACTTCTTTAACACGATCTGCGCAAACGCAGTGACTGACGCGCCATCTACTATTAAAGAAGAGAACTGCTTAGTATTTAATTTCCTTCTTCCGTTTCTACAAAATTTAAATAGTATGTGCTCTCAGAAAACTGCCGTAAATGGCACAATAAATACTAAAGTGGTGAATTACCACATAGTTTCATGGTTAACGTTTAAAGTGAGAATAATTTTTTTAAAGCATGCGGTTTTATATTTTATAAAATTTATATTTTTATATTTCATACAGGATCGAATTGTGAATACACCGACAATAGTATTCCAAAATGAAAACATTAACATTTTCTAAACTATGAACTTATTAATGCTGTAAGCTTACTTGTTCCCTTTCTAAATACTTAAATTTGAACGCCGGAACGCTTAAATTTGAACGTCAAAAGACTTAAATTTGAATGATAAATCCCGCACATTTGAACGCCATTTCAGGTAAATATGATCGACCCAAGACTTAAATCTGAACGCCAAAAGACTTATATTTGAACGCCGGAACGCTTAAATTTGAGCGCCTAAAGACTTACATTTGAATGATAAATCACGCATATTTTAACGGCATTTCAGGTAAATATGATGGAACCAACACTTAAGAATATGAACTCTAAAATCTACATTTGAACGCCGGAACACTTAAATTTGAACGTCAAAAGACTTAAAATTGAATATTAAATCACGCACATTTGAACGCCATTTCAGGTAAATATGATTGCCAAAGGAGTTAAATTTGAAGGCCGGATCGCTTAAATTGGAACTTCAACAATCAAAGATGAACTGCGCGACTATCGGCTTTGAATGCTTTACCCATTCAAGATTGAATCGTCGCTTTCAATATTGAATGTTAACCTAGCAGTCAAAGTTGAACGCCCTTGTGAGCATTAACATTTGAATGGTAAAGCATTCCACCACAGTGGCAAGGCATTAAATGCTGATGCATTCAATTTCGAGTGTTGTGTTTTTTGGGTGTACCTCAAATTAAGTTTATTCCTAGGGAAAGAAAACAATCGAATGTTCCAGCGTGTGTAGCTGTTTCAGCCTGAATAAAGAATGTCACTGATAATTTTACTAATGGTGGAGTTCGTAGTGAATCTGCTTTTTCCGAGCCTCCAATTTTTAAGAATGATGTTAGTGTTCAGAATGAAAAAAGCCTGAACAACGACAATTCGGGTTATGCTATAGTTATTTTACAAGTTCCGCTTCATATTCCTGAAATTGTAAGAAATCTTCAAGAAAAGGTTATTTTCCCGGGACCAACAACTGCGGCAATGCGAGACTTGTTAATTGGCCGAACAGATATCAATATTCCGCATTTGCAAACTACTAACGTTAGAATGACGATTGACAATCGGTTTCATCACTTCAATCAAGAGGATCCCGTATAATTTCTTATTGCTCTTTTACAGAAACTTCACGGTGAAAATGTCCACATCGATAATTGAATTTTACGTCGAATTCAATATCAAGACCGATGTCCAAAGTGTTCTCAAGGCGTAGTTCTTAATCACATCCCCGAAGATGGTTGTTTTGTATATTGTTAATGTAATGGCCGACAGATCCAATTTGATATTTAACAAATTATTGGACCACTGGGAATTGTTCCAAAATACATGTGTTCAATATGAAAATGGAACGAAAGAGCGTCGGGCGATTTTATTTTCTTGTATTTCAATAAAACTATGATCAGAAATAGATCCAATAAATAATGGCCAAAGACAAATCTCACCATCGTGTGTTGCTTTATCTCACATAGCAGGAAAAAGCAATTACACAATTAGAATAAATAGCCGAAATTAGTTTTAAAGAAAAACTATTGTAGTTTATTTTAATTAGTTATATCATATAGTG